>NW_027186029.1:288990-310130 GCF_028583685.1 Petaurus breviceps papuanus
CCCGGCTCGGTGATTGGCCGTTGCCTCACCCGCGCCCTCCCCTGCCCCAGGTACCTGAAGCTCCTGGAGGACGACGCGGCGTTCGAGCAGGCTCTGCAGGAGCTGCAGCTCACCCGGAGCATCTGGACCATCGACCTGGCCTACCTGATGCGCCACTTCGGGGCCCGCCACCGCTTCTGCACGCGGACGCTGGGCGTGGACAAGGGCTACCGGAACCAGGTGGGCGGGGAAGCCCCGCCCCCGGGGGATGGGCGGGGGCGCGTGCCCAGGTCTGCGCCCACCGCCGCGGCCTGAACGCAGTCTTCCCGGTCAGTCCTTCTACAGGAGACACTTCGACGCCGAGGAGAGCCGGGTGAACCAGCTGTTTGCACGGGCCGCGTCCTGCAAGGTGTTGGTGGAGAAGTGGTGAGCCCCCGCGCCTGGGACAGCGGCCGGGCCCCCTGCCGGCTCTGCCTCGGGGCTCTGCCAGCGCACGGGCGGCTCCCGGGCAGTGCCCGCAGGCTGCTGCTGCTCCGCGATCTCGCTGTTCTTGGGCCGCCCTGGCCCCATCCCCTTGCTCCTTTGCAGCCCTGCTTAATTCTCTGCTGTCACTGATGTTTCTGTACACGCGGGCCCTTTTCCTCTTGCTTTGATCTCCTTGGGGAAGATGCCTAGGAGCGGTAGTGTTTCCTGCCCTCGGGGCGTCTTCCGGGGATTGCTTTCCACACTGGCAGGGCTAGCTCCTGGCTCCCCCAGGCCTTCCCACACCGCTCCCCTTCCCCCAGCTTTGCCCATCTGGTGGGACTGAGATGGAGCCTCAGTGATTTAGAGCATCTTTTTTCGTGGCTCTTAATGACTTGGATCCTTTCATTGAAAACTGACCTCTTGTTCATTGAAGAAGGGCTCTCAATTCCCTCTATGTAATCTTAGAAATGAGACCTTCATCAGAGAAGCCCACTCCGAAGATTTCCCCGCATCTTCCTGCTTCTTTTGGGGGCCTCTCATCTCCCACCCAGGCAGCCTCTCTCTGACTCTGCTAGGACCCTCCCTCCCTTCCCGTTCTCTGTCATCGCCATCGTCAGGCCCGTGACCTTTGTCCTCGTTCCGGTGATCCTTGGAGCCCAGTCCTTGTCAGATCCCCCAGGCACTCCACTGGAGACCTTTTCCCACATTGCTGCCAAAGGCTGGTGGTGATTGACCCCTCAGCCAGTTCTGAATTCATTTCATTGTATTCTCTAGCCCATGTGGATTCACTAGGTGGTGCCATAGGGCGCAGAACCAGGGCCTGGAGTCAGGAGGACCCCCTGAGTTCAAATGTGACCTCTAGCTGAAAGACCCTGGGCAAGTCACTTCACCCTGTTTGCCTCAGTTACCTCATCTGTCAAATGAGCTAGAGAAGGAAATGTCAAACTGTTCCAGTATCTCTGCCAAGAAAACTCCAATGGGGTCACAGAGAATTAGACTTGACTGAACAACAAAAAAGTTCCTATCTCTGCCTTTTGCCCAAAATTAGCATAAAAATCTTGTTAAAAGCTTTACCCAGAACTAGCCCAGTAATGGCCGTGGTCCCCACCCCCAGCTTCGCCTGAGGAGAGCTTTTCCAAAGTCAGCTCTGTCATCTTTTGTTTTCCCAATCTTGTCATTTTCCTTCTATCCCCTCCCTCCTCCCATGAAGGGAAGAATAGGGGCCAGGGTGGAGGTGGCCATGCCTGTGGCCCCTTCCCTAGGGGAAGGGAGCTGATGGGCCCAGGGCCTTTGCCCTCCTGCCTTTTCTTTCCTCATCCTTCACCTGGAGGTCACATGCTTTTCTTCCGCAGCTCTAACCACATACCTCCCCAAATCCAGTCTCTGATCTCCTGCACGATTCGTTTCCTAGGGGCCTCCCTTCTGCTCTCATCCTGTTCCTTCTCCCTTGAGAACCAGAGTGGTCTCCTGCCCCCCACCTACCTCTTGAGAAGCGTCTTCTCTGTTTTCTCTCAGCCCTTTCCTCTCCCTAGTGAAGTGTATGCTGGGAGGACCACTCCTTGTCCTCTGCAGGGCCCCGGCACATTCCCTTCCTCCTGGCTGTTGGCTGGGCGTGGGGCCTTCAGGCTTTTGTTCTTGCTAGTGGCTTCCCAGAGAGCAAGTCTTTGCTCCCTTCAGCTGCCTGACATGCTCAGCTTGGCTTCTCACCCAGGGCCGCTTCTCCAGACCCTCTTGAAGGCTCCCTTAGTGCTGAGAGCAGCGAGGCCTTCCTTGGAGCTTCAGCAGCTGTCTTCACTCCATGCTGAGAAGGAGGGCTTTGCAGGGGAGGTCAGCAGAGAGCATTATGAGGCCAGTGGGTCACACATGCCTGCCGTACTACCCTCCCCCCGTGTCGCCAGGACACCCAGTGGTTATGTGTGTGCAGACTGCCAGGCCCCTGTGGTAGCACAGGAAAGAGCCTGCCCTGTGGCCTGGTACATCCTCTCTCTGGCCTTCTGTATATTCTTTCTCTGTCTGACAGTCAGTGAACACTTATTAGCCCCTTACTGTGTACTGAGCCCTGTGCTTGAAAGGGGCACCTACACTGACCAGGGGGACAGCTAGGCAACAGAGGGAGGTAGAAGGGGGGCTCTGCCTCCCACCATGGTGCCCTTTGAGTCCTGGGCCCAGGGAGGGCTTTTTAGGCCTGGGAGGCAAAGAGCTTCCCATGAGAGGGAGGAGCCCATAGTGCTGGGTCAGAGTGTGGGCCCAGCATTACAGTCATCCCGCCCCATCTCATCTCCCCCAATCACGGTCTTGACATAAGAAATGAAATGGGGGGGGGGGGGCGGCCGGGTGGCATAGTGAGTAAGAGCGCCGGCCCCAGAGTCGGGAGACCTGGGATTGAATCCGGGCTCAGATACTCAGCACCACACCTAGAAATAACTGGCTATGCAACCTTGAGCAAGTTACTTAACCCCGATTGCGTAAAAAAAAAGAAATGAAATGGGAATGTGAGGGAAGTTTTGCAGAAACCACAGACAGACGAAGGCCAACAGCTCAGAAAAGGGTTAGAAACTCCAGTGCACAGAATCTATGGGCAGTGTTATGTAATATCAACACAGTTTATCTTTTAATGCCAGGATAATTCAGACTTCCTCTCCACTACAAAGGGAGGGCCAAAACATTTTTGTGCAGTTTTTCCAAATTGTGGGGAGGGAGGGAGCACCACACCCTTAACCCTCCATGATATGGAAAGGAGAACTGTAATGTCTGGGGAGACTGGAAAGATGGATCAAGGCCAAACTCAGATGGACTTTAAAAGCTGAGCAGAGAAGTTTGTTTTAGTAGAGTGACTGTAGGAAGCTGCTGCAGTTGGTTGGGGGAAAGGCTCTTGGTCCGAGCTGCCCTGAGGGGAATTCCCCGGGCAGCTGTGTGAGGGCTGGATCTGGGGGGAAAGGAATGAGGTTTGTGTGGCTGGGAGCAGAGGGCAGGTTTGGTGCAGGAGAGGAAGGTCATAAATTGTGAGGCCATGGGGACACCAGCTCAGGAGAGAGCACATTGATCGATCTGTGTCTGCTGAGCAGCTCACCGAGTTAAGAGTCTTAGGGCATGGTGTCTCAAAGGCTTGGATCTCAGGATGCCTTTACACTCTTAAACATGATTGAGGATCCCCCCTCCCAAAGAGCTTTTGTTTAGCTTGATTGTGCCTTTTGACATTTACCATTAGAAACACAAATGTCTGTAGTAGTACTGTGAAAATAGATTTGACCTTGTGGCCCCTCAGAAAGGGTCTTGGGGAGTCCCCATACCACACTGAGAACTGCTTGTGCAAAAGAAAAAAGGGCCCAGGAGAGAACTTTAGGAGCTAGAGGGGTGATGGTGACTCCCATGGGCAGTGGGTAAGATCTAGATGATCCATCGAGAGACTGAGGGAGCAGTCAGACAGGGAAGAAAACCAAGAGGAGACCCCAAAGAGGGGGCTAGGCAGCCTCAGAGGAGGTACAGGAGAACCTTGGAGAGAAGACCCTGAGGCAGAGTGGATCACGGGTCGCCAGGGAGGGAGAAGCTACGGTTGAATAATGAGGTTGGCAACCAGATGGCAGAGTTAGGAAGGGAGGAGATGCCAAGAGTGGGAGGACTTCTCAAGGGTCTGGGTTGCAAAGGGAGAAAGAGGAGAGGCCCCCAGCTTCAAGCATGGGAGGACAGGATGGAGGGTGAGCACAAGCATAGCAGCCGAAAGATGGAGAGAGAAATGGCAGGGGCTGGGCTGAAGGGTTTACCTTGTCGAGGGCGTCAGCCAACAAGCACCTACTCTGTGCTGGGCAGTGTGCTGAGTGCCAGAGATACAAGGAAAGGTAAAAGGCAGCCACAGGCCAGTGGGGGAGATAACACACAAAGGATGTGTCCATACCAGGTATAGGCAGGATAAATTGGGGGTAATTCCAGAGATAAGGCCCTGTCCTTAAAAGGGGTGGGAGGAGGTATCTTGTAAAAGGTGGAATTTAAGCTGAGACTTGGAGCCGTGGATGGAGGGTGTTGCAGGAGGAGACCCAAGGAGGCCAGGGTCTCTGGATCACAGAGTACATGGGGTGGGGCCAGGGAGTCAGATGTAAAAGACTGAGGAAGGGAGGGGCTGAGGCTATGAAGGGCATTGAAGGCCAGACAGGACATTCTGTTTGTTCCTGGGGGCCTTAGAGATCCACTGGAGTTTATTGAATGGGGTGGGGTGGAGGGCAATGTGGTCAATCCTGCACTTTAGGAAAATCACTTTGGTGGCTGAATGGAGGATGGCTTGGAGTGGAGAAAGACTGAGGCAGGCAGACCCCACCCCCTGCCCAGCAGCTCCTGCAATAGTCCAGGCATGAGGTGACTGTGCCAAGGTGGGTCCAGGGTGAGAGAAGGGACCATATTGGAGAGATGCTGTAGGCAAAATGGACCAGAGATGTGACAGGTGAAATAGACCAGACACGTGGCAGAGGTGAAATGGACCAGACACGTGGCAGGTGAAATGGACCAGACATGTGGCAGAGGTGAAATGGACAGACTTTGGAAAAATAATGAATGTGGGAGTGAGAGACAATGAGGAAGTGCTGGGTGACCCTCAGGAGAGGAATGGAAGGCGTCTGGGAGTTAGGGGCTCATCTTAGGGTCTCACCAGCTCAGATCCTCCATCTCAAGTCTGTGGAGCAGTGCCAGAAGGTCAGAGCACAGTAACCCTGGGGCATTGGCTGGACTTAGAAACCCCAGTCATCTTAGGATGCTTTTTGAAACTTGGCCCCAGGATGGGGAGATTTAGCTTGGAAGCACCAAGTGGTAAGCAATAGCTGTCAGAGGAAAGGGTTCAAGTTGCCCTCAAGTGGAAAAGCCAGGCCATGGAGGATGTGATGGCAACAGCCTCAGTGCTTCCAGATGTCAGTGCTGCACAGTCTTAGTGCTCCTGTGGCCCACTTATCTTCATCTGCCAGAAAAGGAGGGGCCCGTAATCCCGTGGGGGAAATGAGCAGGTTCCTGCTGACCCAGAGCCAGCACCCTTCTGACAGCATGGTGGGACTGGGGAGGGAGGCTCAGAGAGATCTCCCCTCCCCCAGGGCCAGGCTTTCCCCAGAACTGAGCTCAGGCTTCCCCTCCCCCAGCACCGTGACTGTCCGGGACATCCAGGAACACCTGGCCCAGGGGCACGTGGCCATCGTTCTGGTCAATGCAGTCCTGCTCTTGTGTGACCTGTGCTCCAGCCCCGTCAAGTACTGCTGCTTCCTGCCCATTGGCCAGAAGTGCTTCTGCAGGGGTCCTGACTACCAGGGCCACTTCATCGTGCTGTGTGGCTATAACAGGGCCTCCGAGAGCATCTTCTACAACAACCCGGCCTATGCAGACCGTGAGTAGCTTCTGCCGAGCCTGTGTGAGCTGCTGACAATAAGCAACTCTGCCTCAGTCAGGCTGGCTGAAGAATGGCCAAGGGATCCTCAGGGAGGAGGGCCTTAAAGAAGGTTTGTGGACGGAGGGGCTGGGGGCCTGTGTGGCAGTGTGACTGTGGAGTTGTCTCTTCCACAGGCATGTGCAGCACCAGTGTGACCAACTTTGAGGAAGCCAGGACTAGTTATGGCACAGACGAGGACATCCTTTTTGTCTACACCGACAGCTGACCTCAGGCCTCGCTGACACCCACACTGCTGCTGCTGCTGCTGATCCCTCAGACCCTGGGTGTGGACAAGGAGCCCCTGGGCCCTAGGCTTTGTGCCCACTGCCCCACCTGCCCCAGCAATGCTGCTGCTGCTGCCCCCTGGGGCTGCTGGCCACGTCCATCTGTGTGTGAGAGCAGGCCAGGGGCCTACACAGAGAAGAGCAGCCCCTGGCAGGCACCACCTACAAGCTGAGATCCAAATTCATCAGGCCCTAAGCTGATAAACCCCTCGCCTTCATCGCGGCCAGTTAGTATGGCACTTTTGCTTGTTTCTGTTGCAGAGGACAGGTCCCATCGCCCAGCCTTTTGGTGCGGAGGGCTGTGTCCTGCCATCCCCCTCCACACAGTGACCAGCATCTGTCCGCTCTTTACTTTGCCTTGTTTCCATCAGGGAGGAGGTCCTTGGGTGCCTCCATTCCACCGTGCCTGGTCTTGGGGCTGCCTCCCGAGAGAGGCTCCCCTGCCCCCATCCAGCACACACACACACACACACTGGAAGTCTTGAGATAGAGGCCCATGACCACTAGTTTAAACCAGCGCATTGGGAGGTTGGAGGGGAGAGCTCTTCTTGGTCATTCCCTGCTGGGTTAGGCCAGAGGCCCTCGGTGCCTTTCCCCAGCTCAGATTCTGCCCTGAGATGGCCTTAAGCTTGGCCACTGAGTTTCTGTAGATGGAGACATGCTCTAGGGCATGACTGGCAGGCCCCAAGCCTCGTTCCTGCCCTCTGGTCCTGAGACCTCCTTTTCGAGAGGGGATTTGAGGGGACCTGGGTTACTGATCCAGACAGTAATGCAGAGGCCCAACTGGCCCCTGCAGGATGGCCAGGAGCCTGGCGCCTCCAGCCCCCTCTTCAGTCCCATACCCAGGGCCAATTAAGGTCAGCTTTGGGGTGACTGGTTCCAGGGATCCCTTCAAGGATCTTGATTGATCCTTGGCTGATTAGGCTCGCCAGTTACAACAGCCCTTATTGCTAGGTATCTGGAGCTCAAGCAGGCCCAGCAGCAGAGAGCTGCAGCTCAGTGGGATGGCAGGCCTCAGCTGCAGCGGGCTCTGTGGTTGATGGAGTGGATGCTGCCTGTGGGAAAGCCCCAGGAATGTGGGCCTGGGTGCTGGCCGATGCAGGAGGCCCAGAGCATTCGTGGTGGGCTGTTCTCAGCCCCAACAGCAGTCCCTATGCAGGCAGGCTCGGACACATTGTCCTGGCCTGGCAGGGCAGTGGACATCCTGGTGAAGGCTCAGAATGCTGGTCAGGGTGGGACAAGGGAGTGGAGGCAGCCGGCTCTGAGGGCCCATCTTCTCCCCAGCTGTGAGCCTGCTGCTTTCAAAGTGGTTTACACAGACTGGGCAGGGAAGTGGGGCTGCAGGGATTCCTCTAGTGGGGATGGGGCTAGAATGAAATGGGTCCCTTTCAGAGGGTCTAGGGCAAAACAAAACAGCTAATCAGGATGGGCCAAGGGAGCAGCATCCTCACGGCCAAATTCAAGGCCAGGCAGAGGCTGGGAATACAGCCATGGAGGGAGCAATGGCGGCCAGAGGCCCTGGGAACCACCAGCTGCAAATGTGTGTGCCTTTGTCCTGCCCCGGGGGGGGGGGGCGCGCCTGTGCCAACGTGCTGAATCCAAGCTGAGAAGTTTGTTTCATATCCAGAGAGATTGCTGCCAACCAGCTAGGGCCATGGTGAGTGACCCTGGAGAGCTTGGGGCCACATTGGAAACCTGCCTTGCCCCGTCTGCTGCAAGGTGGCCTTTGTCTGACCAGAGGAAGGGATATTTTACATGCAGAGAAATTTTATACATAAATATATTTTGTTTGTAATGAGCCACTGAGTAAACACCACTGATCTCTATATTAAACTAAACAAAACAAAATCTGATCAACTTTGGTAATTGTGAGTGAAAGTGATACAGAGAGATAGTGAGAAAGAGGAGATTAAGGAGAAGGGAAAATGGGAGATGGGGGCGAGGGGAGAAGTCAGAAGAGCTCTTGGAGGCCAAGGTTCTCAAAGGCTTGGGTTCTATGCCTTAAACCATGGACGATTCCTTGGGAAGTAAGACCAGAAGGGTCTGAGGCGGGAACTTGAACCCTCTTGGAGCAGAGCTAGACTTGTGAAGGGAGCCATTCCAGGGGCAGGACAACCAGAATGTGTTCTTACGGCAATGGGGAGTGACAGGGTCAGACCTGTCCCTGAGGCCAGGACGTCAATTAGGAAGCCATTGTCATAGTCTGGAGAAGCAGTGAGGGCCTGCGCCAGGGGGCTGGTGGGCTTGTGGATGGAGAGAAAAGGGCAGTGGCAAGAGGGAGTAGAGGCAAGATGTGCCAGTGCGGGAGGGCACAAGAAGGCTCCATTGCAAGGTGAGCCCAGACAAACAAGGCTGGGTGCTCTGTGTGCGCTCCCTTGTTGGAGACCTTCGGGCAGAACCTGGATGGCCAGGCCAATGGTGTCCTAAAGATGCTCTAGGGTGGGGTCACCAAGGCTGCCCAGCCTGATACCCCAAATCGTGCCCTTGGCAGACAGCAGGGAACACTGGCCAAATGCCCCCAGCCTGCCCAACAAAGGCAATGCTTGGTCCGCCTGTCACCATGGCTGCTTGCTTATCCTTCAGATAAAGGATGCCTGTGGACATCTTCTCAGGCCTAGAAGTCATGCTCTGGCCTAGGATGTGCAGACCATGCTCCCATTGGGGGAGCTAGAATACTCAGTCCCCAGGGCCCCTTTCAGAATCTGCAACCTCTGCTCCTCAAATGCGTGTCAGTCCAGATCCATCATCTCCAGGGAGGCCAGCCCCCAACTGCCCCACCTCAGCTGCCCTTACCTGGCCATCGCCCACTGGGGCTACACTTGGGCTCGCTCATGAATTCCGGAGGGCCTTTCTCGGTCCTGATCTCCACCATTGTCTCCCTTCCGAAGCCAGGTCTTCGTCGCTGTGACTCTCGGGCCCTCGGTTCTGTCTCCACTGCAGTTACTGCGCTCTCCTCCCTTCCCCTGCTGACCCCTGGGTGTGCCAGTGTGACTGCACTCCGTCCCTGGCTCCCCTTGCCTACTGTGCCAGCCACTGCTCATCCTCGGGTCCCTTTTTGCCACCTTCTCACCCACACACAGGCTCCTGAAGGAAGACTCCAGAGAGAGGTGAGAGCTCACCTGCAGATTTCCATTCCTTGGCCTGTGCCAGCACCTGCTTTACCCGCCTGCCGCCCTCCCAGGGGCTCCACCAAGCCTCCCAGCCCCTTGTCCCTCTCTCAGCAGAGAACTTGCCCTTTCCCTGCCTCTTCCTCACCCACCATCACTCAGACGCTTTCTCCCTGCTCTCCTTCTTCCTGTCTCCCATGACGAGGTGGCCTCACTCCTGACTGAGGCCAAGCCCCATCATATATCTTCAGCCAGCGCCTGGCTCCTTCCCTGCTGCCTACAAATGTCCCCGTGCCCCCTGACCTTAGGAAGCCCTCCATGCTCCTTACACCCCTGCTGACCCTCGTCCTCTCTCCCCCCTTCAGGCCTCTAGCTTTTGCTTCACCATTTCCCATGTGAAAGGCAGATGCTCAGCCCCAGGGATGCAGAGACAGATGGGAGGTAAAAGACCCCCTCAGGGAGCCAATGGTCTCAGTTTTGAAACAAAGTTTCACATGGATCCCTGATCCCACCCGCCAAGGCAGATCGCAGCCCATCCCTTCCTGCCCACCGCCCCCATCACACTTGGCCTGGTGACTGCCTGCCTAGGCTTGAGAACACATTTCAATCATGATGCTTCAGTCTAAGTGTGAAAAGTCCTTCCCCTGGAGGACATCTATCCATTACCAAGCTAGTTAGAATTAGATTTATCTAAAGGTTGGAGTAAAATCCCCTACAAAGTAATTGTTTGGAGAGGGGAGGGGGAAAGAAGAGGACTCATCTAGGCATAGGGGGTGCCCGAAAGACCCGAGTTCAAATGTGACCCCGTGACCCTGGGTAAGTCACTTCATCTTTGTCTAGCTCGGGATCATCTGCTTGAAGGGGTTTCTCCCTTGGGCCGAGTGATCCCTCTGAGGGCCTTCCAAACACTGGAAGACAGCTGTGTACACACAGGCCTCGGCAGCGCACAAGCATTGAGTATGCTTTTACTGTGGACCAGACGCCCAGTGGCACCCCCTATGGGAGAGAGCAGCTGGCCTGGCTGTCGGGGAGCAGAGGTCTGAGGAGGGTCTTGTCCAGTTAAGGAGGTTTGCGATTCTCGTAAACGGAATGCTCAGCACTCCAAGAAAGACCCAAGGAGATTTCTTTAGAATGTTTATTCAGAATGTATGTACATACAGGCAAGTGAGAAAGAAACTAGAGATAGCAGATAAGAGTAACCATGATTAATAGTGGGTATGTGTGTGTGTGTGTGTGTGTGTGTATGCAGTTACAAGCATCATTGTCACTGGGAAGCTCCAACACCTGACCACACACGCTGGGGAAGCCTGGTACAGCCGTCAGGGTCCCACACAGGAGGGTCCCGGGCAGGACGTCTCCTCCGTGGGTGAGATTCCAATTTGGGGTCTGGATCTGACAGTTTAAGTAGTGCTGAGAACAAAGAGGGCATGCTGCCCGCCAGGTGTTTCTAGCAGGCATCGTGTGGGGTGTGAGGCCGGGGAGGGAGGCCAATCCCTCCAAGACTCCCCCCCCACCCCCAAGAGCGAGGTTTCCTTGGGATGGCCAGTTCCAGGAGTTGGGCCATTATCATATCTCTTCTCAAGGACCTGGCCGGGGTCCCAGGACAGGAGCAGCCCTCAGGTTCTCAGGATCCCTGTGCCCAAACGGCTCAGGGTAATGGAGAGGTCACACTGAGCCGGGGCCTTGGTTTGTATGATCTTATTCTGCACACAGGGGCTTACCTTGCCCCTACAGGTCTCTCACCCCACTGTGGGCCAGCCCTAGGCTGAACGAGGCCAGGTTGGGGAGCATCATGCCCAGCAGGAGGGACAGGTTTATGTGGCTGGACAAGGGAAGGAGGTGGTGGTGGCATCTACAAAGGTTAGCCTGAGCGGGGAGGAAGCTGCAGAGGCTGACTGAGGCTAGATGGCAGGGCAAACTTAGCCTTGAGCACCTGTCCATCCCAGTGTAGGTAGGGGAGGCTGCCACGGTCCCTTCCGATTCTCCAGTTCTGTGGCTTGAGGTTCCACGCCAAGCCGTGGCTTTTGAGGCCCCTGATCCTCTTAAAACAACTGCTGCCCCTCCACGCCTCCCCCAATCTGAGGCTGCCTTTTTTGGAACCAAGTGGGACTCTGCATTTATCTCTAATAGAGTAGATGGGTCTGGTAGAAAACCGCCTTGTCAGGGTAGTTAGTTTGGGCCATCGGGGCTTTGAGGGTTACTGGGCCAGCAGCCAGCCCATCCCCAGATGATCCAGCCTGGGTTTGGTGATTCAGTGCTGGGAAGGCAAGCAGCCTCCCTATGGGCAGGCTCTGGCCAGGGACCTTTCATGACCCCCCCCCAGGCTGGAGCAACCCATCCAGCCACGCTGTGGACCACCCAGGAAACTGGCCCTGGGAGGTCCCAGCCAGAAGGGAGGCTGGAGCCTGTGCCCTCCTGACTCCTGCAGCTTCCCAAGGAGTCACAGACCCGGCCTGACACTCTGCTTTTGCTCATGAAGTTCTTTATTAGACACCTGCTATATACAATGAACAGGCTCTCCCAGAGCCTTCGCACACAGGCCAGCAGGAGTGAGGGCTTCTGCCTGAGGGTAGGCTGGGGTCAGGGATCAGAGGCCATTGGGCTCCTCTGGGCTCTCACCATTACCCCCAGCACGGGGAAAGGCTGCCAATACCCCCCAGGGGCTTCAGGCAGCCCTAGGCTGGGGTGAGAGGGGACCGGGTCTGCCCTCTAGGCTGCCAGGGTAGGCCAAGGCTGGCCTGGGAGATGGATGGAGATGGGGTTCTTCTGGGAGGCCTAGGGCCAGGAGGCCTGCCCAGCCTGGGACTGCTACTCCTTAATGATGTGGGGCCTGTAGTCTGACTGGGATGCCTTGGCCAGCTCCTCCGCATACATGGCATATCGCCCAGTCATCTGAGGGTACAATAAGGCTGATCTCCTGCTGTCCTTCCCCACCCCACCCAGCCACTCCCTGAGAAAGCCCCCTCCCCCACCCGGTGTGCTCCCAGGGGGGAGCCTCCTCCAAGGGGATGGACTGTGGGACCCTCATCTGCTGAGCTGGGCCTTCTGCCCTCTGTGGTCCCTCATCTTCCCTCCCACCCCTCGGGATCCACAGCCCCCCATCAGCTCCTGTGGGCGGACTGTCTTCCCCCACTGGAGTGGGAGTTTCTCAAGGATAGGGCCGTTTCTATTTTTTCATGTATTTGCATTTCCAGGGCCTGGCGCATGGTAAGTGCCAGCCTGTGGGGTGACCTTGGGCCAGTCACTGCCTTCCATCTCGAGTCCCCAGCTTCCCATAGACATGTGGCTTCCCTCCCTTGTCTCCATGGGTCTGCCTGCCTCTGGCCTCCCATCTTCCATGTGGTCTCCAAACAGGGGCAGCCTCATTGATTCCCTATGGCCTCCAGGATCAGAAACCAAACCTGCTTGGCATTCCAGACCTCCTCATCGCAGCACCACCCCATGGTCCCCCTCTTGACAAACTTTGTGGCGGCCTTCACGCCTCCTCTCCTCTCCCCCCAGACCCCCATGGGCCCCCCCCCCCAAGCAGCCTCCCTGGGGCTGGGGCCTGACCTTGAAGTTCCAGATGTCACCCATCTGCCGGCAGAGATTGAGGTCCAGCTCGGTCACCAGCAGGCCGTCTCTGGTGCGGGACAGTCCTGGGGTCCGGCTGCCATCCGGGGCGCTCACATAGCTCGAGCCGTAGAAATGGCCAAAGTCACAGTGCGCTTCAGAGACCAGCAGAAGCAAGGACACCTGGGGGGGCTGGTCCCAGCGGGTTGCGAGGACAGGGGGGAACTCCCAGGACCTGCCCCCCCCCAGCATGGGCACATGCAGCCCCTCCTGCTCCCCAGGAGCCTGCCCCTCCCCCAATCCTGCTAGGAACTGCCTGACGCCCAGGACCCCTGCCAGGACCACACCAAGCCCTACCTGGCTTTCCGTCCCCAGATGTGAACTCTCTGGGAAAGTGCTCCTGTGGGGAAGGAGGTGCTAAAAGGAGCTGTCCAACCCTGCCCCCCAAGTCCTCATCCAGGTTTTACAGAACCAAGCCTTTTATGAAGGGGATGTGTTCTGTGAAGTTTAGATTCAGTCAGAGGGCCACACCCAGGGACCTAGAGGGCCTTGTGTGTCCTAGAAGCTGCAGGTTCTCCACCCCCAGCCCAACCTGACTGTGCCTGGAGGCACAGAGTCCTCAGAGAAACCTTAACCCTCAAGGCCACTGACAAGAGAGCCCTCCAGTGTTGGGGAGCTTAAGGCCTCTGGGCTGGCGTGCTCCACAGTGGGACAGCCCCATTAGTACAAATCAGGGGTGGCAGACGGGAGACACGGAGGGTGTGTGAGCAGGGCAGAGAGGCGGGCACACAATCACACATACTATGCCAGACGCATTCATGTTCACATACCACACACAAATACACCCAGACACACATCACACATGTCTACACTCGCACGCATGTACTCATACAAGCACACATGCTCACATGCACACACCACATATGTCTACCGTGCTCACACGTACCACACATGCCTACACACGCTCACATATCTATGTGTACATACACCACGCACCATTACACATGTGTTGTCATACATCACTGCTCACACAGCACACCCCCCCAGGACCTGCTGCTTCTTACCACGCCCACTCGATTGATGGCACAGGTGAAACAATGGTTGGCAATGGCAGCGTTTCTTGCCTCGATGGGCCACAGGCACTCACTGTGGAATGCACAGAGGACAGAGGAGAGCCTGTGAGCCAGGCTGTCCTCCAGCCCACTGCCTGCCAGCGTTGCCGTGGGCTGGGCTCATCCCCTGACCTCTTCCGCGGCTCAGCGCTAACAAAGGCCCTGGGGGCACCGCCACCCAGACTTATGCCTGGTCTCATTCAGTGCCATTTCCAAAGGCCCAGGGAAAACCAGCACCTTCTCTCTAGGAGCTTAAACTCTACAGGGGCACAGGTGAGCAGAGAGCCAGGAATAGGAAGTCATGGCCAGGCTGCAGAGCAGAGGCAATGGAGAGCCGCAGAGGCTTCTGGAAAAGGCAGGCAGCTGGAGGGGAAGGGATGGGGGCATTGATGACCAGAGCCCAGTGAGGAGGCCGTTCCCACCCCTCACCCCAGGGGCCTCCAGTCCCGAGGACCCCAGAGCCAAAAGACGCCACCAGAGGCAGCTCTCCCTGTTGGGAAGACACAGGACCCCAGGGGGCCTCTCTGTCCCTTCTCCCTGGGCCAGGGCAGCTCTGGGGCTAGCTGAGCCCTCCTGCCCATCCTCACCTTGCCTGGCCCCCAGCTCACCACTGCCCCCAAACAGGAAGGAGGTGGCAGATTCCAGGGGCCTCCCTGGGCTGATCCCCCCCATCCCAGCACCCCAACTCATCTTCTCTGGCCTGGCAGCTGAGCCGCCCCTGCAGGCAGGCTGAGTGACGGGTAGAGGCAGGGCTGTAATCTTCCTCCCCCTGACAGTGACAGACAGAGGCTGGCAGGCCTGGCTCCCACCCCCGCACTGGAGGGGGCTGCAGTGGGTGGTTGGGAACATGGCGCATCCTCCCTGGAGTCCCGAGTTCATTGCTCTTTTCCCCCCCTCCCCCCTCCCCAAGGCTGACATAACTTTGCAGAGTTTGCCGGAAGTACTTGGCACACAGCATCCTGGGGCATCTAGAAGGAGAGCCGCCCTCCCCCCTTCCCTCTGAGCCATGGAGGAGAGGGGGGGGTAGGGCCCTGATCAGCCTGTGTCCTCAGAGCACCCAGAGGAGAAGGTCCAGCCTCTGGAGAGCTTGGGTTCCAGGGCCCCCAGAAGCGAAGGGGGGAATGCCCGCTCCTCTCTAGTCCAGGAGTCAGCCTGATGTGAATTTGGTGCCCAGGGCAGGGAAGCTGTAGCCTCTGGGTCCTTCCCAGCTTCTAGCAGTGGGAGTGGTGACTGACCCACTGACTGACCAGTGTTTACGTCCATATGTCTAGGCATCTCTCCACGTGTGACCCAGCCACGTCTCTGTGTGTCATATGTGTGACCCACCTGCATCTTCATATGTGACTCGGCCATGTCTCCACATGTGACCCAGCCACGTCTCCATGTGTCACATGTGCGACCCATCTGCCTCTCCATGTGTGACCCAGACACCTCTCCACATGTGACCCAGTCATGTCTCCACATATGACCCACCCACAATTTTCATGTGACCCGGCCACCTCTCTGCATGTGACCCAGACACGTCTCCATGTGTCACATGTGTGACCCATCTAGCTCTCCATGTGCGACCCATCCACCTCCCCATGTGACACAGCCACAGCCACATCTGTGACACGCCTGTCTGTGCACCCATCCATCTTATTCTGAAGGGTGGTCGCAGGCACAGCCCCTTCCCAGCCCAGCCTTCTTGCCACCCTCTTCTGTCTCCACTGGGCGCTGAGGCCAGAGACCCAGTGCTGCCCAGGGCTCCTCCCTACCTGAGCTCCCCGACAGTGGCCGAGGGGTTGAAGATGATCTCGGCACCATTCAGGCTATACATGAGCCAGTTGAGGGGGTGATGGCGGCCATAGCAGATGTTCACGGCAATCCGCCCAAAGGGCGTCTGGAACACGGGATGACCCAAGGTACCTTCCATGTAGTATGTGGCCTGAGGGAAAATGGGGCCCATAGTGAGGCCAGCTGCCAGGGCCTTCTCTTCTCACCCCTCACCTCCCTCAGCCAGGGCCTCCCCCAAGAAATGCTGGCCATCCACAGCCTGCTGTCTCTGCTCCCCAAGCCCGGGCCTGAGAGCCCAGCCCCCTTTCTCTCCCCAAGCCCAGTTCTGAGGTTACCTCCCCCAGGTGTTCAATGACCCCCCTTTCCCCTTAACCTTCACCCTCTCACAGTCTCCTGGCTGCTCCCACCACAGCCAGCATCTCCCCAGCCCTTAAAAAAAGGCCTGCTCTGGTCCAAGAATCCCTACGAGTTATCATTTGGGGTCTCCCTTCCCTTAGCCATGCAGACTACACTCACTGCTCCACTCCTCACTCAGCCTTCCACAATCTCCAACCTGATCTTATCGCTCAAGTGGACCTGCCCTGAGGCAACAGTGACCTCTGATTGGCTGGTCAGGCCAACCCTCTCCTCTGGGGCATATTGAGCTTTCCCCCTGGTTCTCTTCCTCCCCCTCTGACCACTGGATCCCCCTCCAGGCCATGCACTCTGCCCTTGGGCAGAATCCCCAGGCTCTCCCGGCCCCTCTGGCCTCCCCTTCTCAGGCTCTAACCTGCCGCAGGCCAGGCCTCTAATCATGGGTTGTCCCCCAGGGCTCTGTCCTGGACCCTCTGCCCTGTGCCTCACTGCTCTGGGGAATTTTCTCAGCCCCCCTGGGTTGAATGACCATCTCTGGTGACTCCTCTGCCTCTCCTGCCCCAACCTCTCTGCTGACTTCCAGTCTCACATCTCCAGCTGCCTCTCAGACATCTCCAAGTGGGCGTCCAGTGCACACACCTCCAAAACAGAACTTATTCTCTTATTCTCTTTTCCCCTAGACCCCCTCCCCCTCCCACCTTCCCTATTACTGTCAAGTCCCACCCCCCCCCCCATCCTCCCAGGCCTCAGGCTCCTCCTGGGCTCCCCACTCTCTCATCCCCCAGATCCAATATGGCGCCAAGGCCTGTCAATGGCCCCTCTGCAGGATCTCTCCAATATGTTCTCTTCTCTCCTCTGACCCTGCCCCCCTCCCAGGCTCCCATCACCTCCCCACTGACTAAGGCAATACCTGCTGGGAGTGGGGGGGTTGCCTGCCTCAGGCTCTCCCACCTCCAATCCAGCCTTCATTCAAACCCAGGTCTCACCATGTCACTCTACTCAAACGCCAGTGGCTGCCTGACACCTCCAGGTTCAAATAGAAAATGTTCTTTGGCACCCAGCCCCCTCCCACCTCTCCAGTCTTCTTACCCCTCATCCCCCACCCCTACCCCATGGCCTCTGATCTGGCTTCCCCTCCCAGCCTCTCCTCCCTGCACAGATGCACTGAGAGCCCCCCCCCCCACCTACCCAGGCCTGCCTGATTGCCCAGGGATGCTTCCCCAGGCATGCTCCCTTTCTAACGCCCAAAGCCCTCCCAGCCTGGTCATGGGGGGCAGCCTGGGAGAGGGGTGGGGCCCAGGCCAGAACAGGTCCAGGTGCACATTAATGGGCAGGGGCCTCTCAGGCAGCTAGGGGCTTCCTGCTGGGGGTGGTCCAGTGTCTGTGGGTAAAAAACAGGGTTGGGGCACCCCCAGGGAAGGTTTCAGTCCTCTCCAGAAGGCCGAACTCCTTGGGAGACCCTGGGGGGTGAGGCTAAGTGCAAACAAGCTTTAGGCTAATAGGAATGGCGCATGCTCTAGGCAATGTGGACAGGAACTGTCCAGCTCTCAGCCCTAACTGTGGAGCTCAGAGCTAGGCTTTGGAACCAGCCAGCAAAGGTGGTAAGAGCCTACTCTGTTCCGGGCTAACCTTAGATGTGCCTGAGGTCAAAGCAATGTCCCAGAGCTGGTCTGGTGAAAAGGTTCCTTTCCCTGCTCTCCCCTCAGTGGGAGACCTGAGGTAAGAGAGATTTCAGAGGGCCAGGCTGGGCTGGAGGGAGGGGGATAACCAGGTGGGGAGGCAGCAGAGACCTTAGGGGGACAGGATGGACTGGGGGGACCAGGTGGGGAGGGCAACTCCATTTTGGGGCTCTCACCCTGGATCCCTGGGCTTCTGCCCCCTGGACTGATACATTGTCTTGGCTGCCTTGGCACAGTCCCAGGTCAGGGCATAGGCTGGGCAGACTCCTGTTCCCTCTCCCTCCCAGGGCATTCCCACACTGTCTCTACCCCCTGCCCCTGGGCTTCCCTCAGATGGCACTAGCCACCACCTCCAAGACTGTCTTGTGGAACTCCCAGCATGCTGATGCTGAATTCCATGCCCTGTCCTGCTGGAAGCCCTGCTGCCCAGACCGTTAGCCAAAGCGCCTCACCCAGTCTGCGAGTGCACTGGCAGAGTTTCTGCTGCATTCAGCCAGGCAGCTTCCCCACTAGCCTCTTCCCAAAGAGTTCCAAGGAGAAGGGCAGGCCAGAGTGGGGTGTGTAACGTATCACAGACATTCTGGGATGCTAAGCCTTTGTTTCAGGGAGGAGCTCCTCAAAGGAGCTTTCCCAAAGCCCGCCTAGCCCCTTTGCCTCCTACCATCCATTGCAGGTACAGTTCAGTGTCCAGGGCTGCTGCCATATACATCAGTATATACATGCACATGCACTTCTGCTGATAAATAACTCCCACCTCTTTTTTCATCCACTTTGTTTTTCCAGGGTGGATGGTCAGATCAAACTCCTTTGAGTGACTATCACAGATCTCTCCCAGGAGACTCTCCAATGTGTTGGGGCTTGATGTCAACAGCACTGTCCTCCACAGTCAGGGACAGCTGGAGGACCTCCCCAGTCACAGGGAGAGAAGCAATCCCCACTCTGGACCAAGGAGAATCTGTGCCAGACCTTGTACCTCCCACCTTCAGCAAGCATCCTGCACTGTACCTTCCTGGAGAACTCCAGAATGACTTTGACTTTGGGCGGGGGATGGATAGGTGGTAGACACCTGGTGGTCTGAGCTTCTTTAAAGGGGCTGTTTTGTTCTCACCAAAACAAACACCTTTCCCAAATCCATGGAGAAGAGGCAGTGGGAGCTTTCAGGCCCTCGGTGTGGTCTCTGGGGAACGTGGTCAGGTGCCCCCACTGTCCGGCTGCAGGGTGCCCTGCTCTCAAGGACTCGGCATGAAAGGAATGGTGGGCACAGATCAGCCGCCGTACAGGCTCCCACCTTCCTCGGTTCTTTGTGCACCTTGGGAACCTTACCCATAGAAGGGAAGCCTATCCCTCAGCCTCCTCCCACTGCATGCCCTCAGTCTGCCTGGCTCCTCGTTCTCCACCATCATTCTCTGGTCACGGCCTTTGCCAAGCGCATACCGCCTGCTAAGCATGCTAGCCTTTGCTGTTTCCTCAACAAACTTGTCCAGGACTATGTTGGAGCCCAGAGGGGGGGGGGAGCACAGGGGGCGGGGCTAAGAGGGGGGGGGGCCCAGAGGGGGCGGTTGCTGGCCTTGGTGATGAAGATGGCTTGTCATACAATCTTCGCAGATCTTTTCCATTTTTTTGGCCTCTTGTCCTCTTCTCAACAAGCTGTCTGGAAGCTGTTCTCCCCCTCCCCTCCCACCGCCTTCCTCCCTTCTCAAACCTAATGAGCTGCTGCTGCTGCCCAGCATTGCTTCTGCTCTCCACCCCATCTGATGCCAGCTGGCTGGGGGGGTCTCCTGGGTGTGGCCATTCATGCCCACTGGCTCGTGGTTGAGATGAGACGAGCACCATCTGTGTGTGGAGCCTTTGTCCCCTGGCCATCTGCCAAGGTCGGTGGTAATGTGCCCAGCTGGGTCATGAGGAACAGGCTGATTTCTGGCACCTCCTCTTCCCCTCCCTCTTAATTCCCCTGGCCTTGCTCTCCTCTGGAGGCTGGCTGTGCCAAGTCCACAGCATGACCAGATCCGTGCCCACGTGTGCAGATGCTCGTCTCGCAGACGACTCCCACGCCGGCAGTGAGGAATAGGGCTTCCCGTGTGCCCATAGACCCAGCTCAGGCTCTGCAACATCATTCGGGGCTGGCCAAGACCAGCCACCCTGCCGCTTTCCTCATCGTGTGCAGGTGTACAGGATGGAGAGGCACGAGGTTTCCTGTTCAGTTCAGGTCTCTTTGGAGACTGACTTGGTCATCCAGAAGATTCTCCCCGCCCCCAGGCTGGCATCCAAGACATTGCTACAAGTGTTAAGCAGCCCAGAGCCCAGGTTCAACCCTGTGGCACTCCACTACAGACCTCCTGCCTCAATGGCCTTGAAGAGCTACATGCCCTTTACAAACACGATCTCCTTTGATCCTCACAACAGCCCTGGGAGGGGGTACTATGATGATCCCATTTTACAGGTGAGGAAACTGAGGCAAGCAGCAGAGACATGGTTTGCCCAGGGACACCAAGCTAGGATGTATCTGAGACTGGATTGGAACTCAAGTGCACTTTGGCCCCTGGTGCCACCTTTGAGTCTGACCCTCAGGAAGTCATGAATGTATCTGGTCATATGTTCATCTGGCTTCCATTCCTCCATCTTTCCCTACAGCAAGAACAGGACGTTCCCTACAGAAGATGCTTGAAGGGTCACGTGTGACAGGGCAGAACAGGGCTGGGGCCAGGGGAGCCAACGGGGAGCTGGCTCCCTAGGGAGGGCAGGCGCTAGGGCTGCTGCAGTGCGTGTAGCTGCCATGGCCCGGGACGGAGCCGCTAAGCAGGAGCTGCCCTCTGCGGCCGCCACATGGCCCACGCGGAGCCTGGCCCCGCCAGAGCAACATGGTGGCTCACCTCATTGAAGTCCCCCACCCGGGGGATGTGGTTCTTCCTGGTCTTGCCCAACACAGCCCCAGAGTTAGAGATGATCACTGCGGTGTTCCACAGGACGTCTCCGTGGGTCTCGTCACGCTCCAGGATAGGAGACACAACCACCATGTTGTGGGTCTTTGCCAGCTGCAAGAGGTAGGAGACGCGGCCTCCACTGAGGCTCCCGGCAGCAAGGGGCTTCCTCCAGCCTCCTTGTCCTTTCCCAGGTCCTCGGCCCTTCTCCCCTGCCGCCTCCCTGCCGTTCCTGGGCCTGTGGCTGTGAAGCCCTGGGGATGGCCCCCCCAACTTGGCCAGACCCCGATCCCTCAGCTGGACCCCCTTTCCTCTGTTCCCCCAACTAGATCCTGAGCCCCTGGCCATGGTCCTTGTATCTCCCCACTCGTGTGTGTGTCTGTATGTAGTTGTGTGTGTGTGGTGTGTGTCTGTATGTAGTTGTGTGTGTATGCATGGAGGTATGTGTGCGATATGTGTCTGTATGTAGTTGTGTGTGCAGTGTGTGTCTGTATGTAGTGTGTGGTGTGTGTCTGT
>NW_027186029.1:315130-329139 GCF_028583685.1 Petaurus breviceps papuanus
GCGCCCTCTCGTGGCCTCACAAGGAACTAGCCCTGTATGACCCCAGGTCAGAGGCGCCATGCACTGCGGCGCCCTCTCGTGGCCTCACAAGGAAGTAGCCCTGTATGACCCCAGGCCAGGGGCGCCATGCACTGCGGCGCCTTCTCGTGGCCTCACAAGGAACTAGCCCTTCCTGACTCCACACCCAACACTGTCTAGACCGCAGCGCTCCCCTGTGGCTCCTTTCTGACTCCAGCACCCCCTCTCCACGCACTCTGGAGCCCCACAGAGGCCTCCGTGAGTGGTGGGGCCATTGGCATGTTTGCTCAGTATCTGCTCTTGGGAGTTAAGGATGGGCTTCTTCTTCTGGGAGCACCCAGGCCTCCCCTGCAGAGAATACCCTAGCATGAGAACACTATGTACAGGGGAGCAGTGTGAACCCCAGAAGACAGAGAGCTGAGAGAGGCAGGAGAGGCTGGGGTTGAGCCCCGCTGGCTGGAAGACCACTCTGAACTTTAGTTTTCCCATCTGGAGAATAGTGGGTTATTGCCTGCGCTACCCCCCTGCAAACCTGGAGCCCAGGAATCCTTGCTCTGCCCCTCGGGGACCGTAGGGTAAGGGGAGGGGCACCTGAGCCGGGGAGCTAACAGACACTACTCACTCCATGCCTCCTGGAAGCAGATCACATTCACCCCACACTGTGCAGCCACCTCCAGAATGTCCTTGATGCGTCTGTGCAGGGCGCCCACCTGAGGAGAAGGGCATTCATATTGAAGTCTCCAAGTTGTGGACCCAGGGAACTCCCCTGCCCCTGCCCAGTGGCTCTAAGCCTCAGCCTAGGTCCAAAGAACCATGGAGCTTGGGACCCAGCCTGAGAAGTCACCAAGTCCCTTCCCTGCTTGCTCCAAAGCCTCCCACTGTCCATGGCATAAGCCAACTCTTCCTCCCCACCCCAACCTTCCTGTGACCTTCCCAGGCACTCTGCCAGGCTTGTGCCTGGCCCAGTACATTGGAGACAGCCTCTTGAAGGGCTCACCCCCTGCTCTGCGCCTGAGTCCTCCCACATTCTCCCCACCTGCCACATTCCCAGGTCCTCCCAGCTGTATCCTGGGTCATCGAGAGGTTCAGGTGGGAGCAAAGGGGCCAAGCCCTCTGAGGACCTCTCTGTGCTCCAGGGAAGAGTCCAGGCTAGGGAGGCAGGCACCCAGCTTCATTTCGTGCCCCTGGCCTTGTGAGGGTGACTCTGGGCTGGCCTCAGAAGCTGCCTCAGCCTCCTTTCCCCCACCGTTGTTGGGGGGTGGCAATACTGAGCTTTGGCTTCTGAGGCCCCTTCCTTCTCTAAGCATGTTACCCCATGAGCCACAGGAGTCCCCAAAGCACCCCTCTACTATGTCCTTGGACCCTCACAACTGCCCTGGGGGGCTAACATTATTGCTGTCTTACACATGGGGAAACTGAGGCATGGAGAGCTGGCAGGCCTTGCCCAGGGCCACACAGCTAGGGTAACCACTGCACCATCCAGCTGCCTCTGCCCTATCCGCCCAGGGCCTGGGGGAGGGAAGGCCGCTAATTCAAGGGTCTGACTGGCATGATGGATGCTTAGGCAACTGAACCCTGACACCCCAAATATGAGATGGGGAGCCCATGTCTGGCAAGTCTGAAGAGAGCCGCACTCTAGAAGGGGGACCTGCTGTAAAAGAAGGCCCAGACATGGGAAAAATGGTCTGGGTATAGACCCCAGGCCCCAGGGGGGGTTGGTGGGGAAGAGAGCCCCTAGAGTAGACAGGTGCAGGGTGGGCAGGGAGGTGGCTGGGAACATTTCCACGTTGGAAATTGGCCCACTACAAGTCAGGGCTTGGTTGTTTGGACGTGACAGTGGCCATATGTACACTTGAGGGAGTCAATAGTTAAACATGTATCAGCCCAGCCTGCCTTCAGGGGGGAGGCAGTCACTCCCTGTGACATCACCTCCAGCTGTGCTAACAGGCAGAGGGCACGTGGGGGCACACGCTCTACCCCACCCACCCAGCTGCCCCCCAGGACAACCAGATGTTGCCAAGAAGGCCAGTTCCACCCTGGGTCCCAGAGAGTCTGGTAAACATCTGAGCACAGAGCCCAGGGAGGCCCAGGCTGCCTACCTGCTCGGACACCGGGGCATCTGGAGGAAGTCGGATCTTGTTCTGCACAAGCCCCACACGGACCAGTCTGGGTGACCTCAGCTGCTCCTTGGAGGCCTCGAAGGCAAAGGCCAGCAGTTCAAAGTCCTGCTGAGAGGCGGCAGCCAGGGCCTGGGGAGGCAGGTCCAGCCTCCTGAGGAACAGAGGGAAGGCATGGAGGGGCTCAGGAGGGCCCCTGCTCCAACAGACAGCACCCCTAGTAGTCAGCTGCCCTCATTTCCACAAGGAACAAGGAGGGTGAGAGAGAGAGAGCTGGGAGCTCAGAGAAGGGACTGAGTGCTGCTGCCCCCCCCCCCCCCCCCCACTGCTTAAATGGACCAGAAAGCTGCCTGGCCCCCACCCCCACCCCCTTGTGGCTCCCTCCCAGTGGATGGAACACCAGCCCTGGAGGCTGGAAAAAAGTGCCCAGCACACAGTAGGTGCCATAGAAAAGTGATGGGCTTGCCTGCCGTGGTGGCGGGGATGCCCCTTCTTGGGGTCACACAGAGCCATCCCCGACCTCTGCAAAGCCTGGGCTCCGGGGTCCAGGCCTGCTGTGCTACTGATGGCTACTCACCTAAGTCTTCTCATCTCCCACCTCCACGCCTTTGCCTGCCAACATTCCCCCACTCCCACAACGATCTGGCTCTTCTCCTGGATACTCACTGGCCACCCCCTCTCCCCTGCCCCCAGGACTTTGGGTTTTGTCTCTCTTTCCTGCTCTGTGGGCCTGCTTCTTCCTCCCCAACCCCACGCAAGCTCAGTGGCCTGGGGTCATGAGCGGAGCCCAATAGAGGCACCTTGCCTCAAATTGAGTGGCCACTGCTGCCTCAGCAGGCCCCTCCAGCCCTGGGCCTCAGTTTCCTTTACTGTGAAAGCCTGGCTCAGTGGGTCTATGGACCATCCTGGGCCGTAGGGCTGGGAGGCAGGAGTCCCTGCGTGCAGTGCATCCTGAGCCTCCTTACGGTCCTGTTGACCTGGTGCTGGAGGCAGGCTGGTGACCAGCCCTCCTGGCCTCTGCCCCGCCAAGGCAGGCCTGGATGGAACCCTGTTCTCAGCCCTGGGCCCTTCCATTTGGGAATGCCACGGAGGAGCTGGAGAGGGTCTCCAGGGGGTCAGCCAGACTAAGGAAGGGCCGGGACGGGCCCTGGGGAGGGGGAGGTCCTGGAGATGAAGACTCAGGGGCTGCTGGGGGAGGAGAGATTTTACTGCATTGGCTTGGCTGGAGAGTACAGAGCCTGTGGTGGAGAAGGAACCAGGCCTTGGTTGGAGGACAGAAGAGGGGACTGAGGCCCCAGACTGAGCCCAGGCCCCCAGCCTGGGGCTTGCTTTGGAGAAAGGTTCAAGACCCAGGTGTCTGACAGGCACTCGAAAGGAGCTGTGTGGTCCCACATGTGCATGTGGGTGTGTGTTCACGTGTGTATATATGTACTCATGTGCACCAATGTGCAGGCAAGCCCCCCCCCCCCAGGTTCACATCTGTCAGAGGTCAGTGCTGAGTAATGGGAGGGGAAGTCCAGGGCCCTGGATTCAGATCCTGCCTCTGGTGCTCAGTGCTTGAGGGACCTTGGACGTATCCCTTCTCCCTGCTGCCTTGGTGGCCTGTACAGGGAGGGTGAGCTGGATCCCAGGAGCTCTGGGGCCAAGCTAGTGTTCACTCTGCAACACTTGTACACATACGTACACACACACACACACACACTCTCCCATTCACACATTCCCATATGCTCACACACCCATTTGCACACATGCACACATTCACACAGCCTCACAATGCGTTCACACACTTATATTCACACACACACACCTACGCACACATTCACACAGCCTCACACATGCAGTCACACACTTATATTCACACACTCGTACCTACGCACACATTCAGAGACACACACTCACACATTCACACACATGCACACTTTCACACTGAGACACACATTCACACACACTCACACCTATGCACACATTCACACCGAGACACACATTCACACACACTCACACATTCCCACTCACACCTATGCACACATTTACACTGAGACACACACTCACACCTATGCACACATTCACACTGAGACACACATTCACACACACACTCATACATTCCCACTCACACCTACACACTTTCACACTGAGACACACACTCACACCTATGCACACATTCACACCAAGACACATATTCACACACACACTCACACATTCCCTCTCACACCTACACACTTTCACACTGAGACACACACACTCACACCTATGCACACACACCTACACACTTTCATACTGAGACACACTCACACACAACTACACACACATTCACACATACTCACACCTACGCACACACATACACATCAACCCCTCTTCACACACCTGGTCTCTCTCCCAAACAGGATTCGCTGGACATTCCTGAGGTCAGCCAGGGGCAGATTCTCCTCCAGGCTCCGCTCTAGTGATGAAAACTCTGGACTAGCCATGGCCACCAGACACCATCTGGGCAGAGAGGTGACAGGCCGCACTGCTGGAGCTCCCTGGACCTTGGCCTGCACTCTGCCCCACCCCCCAGCCTGGCCTGTCAGAGCCTCCCAGGCCTAGTGACCACCCCCAGGCAGCCCCACCCCCCAGAACACATGCCCTGAAAGCCTCCTTGTGCCAGAAGGTCAGAGTCACCTCTGAGACCCCGGGGTCATGCAGGGAGCCTCTAACTTTAGGCCCGATAGCACCAAAGCTGAGGCTTCTACTGGGGGCCAGTAGCCCTAAGGAAGCTGGTGCTCTATTCCTGACCTTCAGGGCCCTGGGCCAGGGTCACAGAACCACAGGGCATTCAGTCCCACAGGCAATCATGCCCAGGAACCACAAATAGGCCAGCCTGGCAGATGCTGCAGAGAGAGCTTGGGGCAGGTGATAATGGGTCACCCCTAGGCAGTGCTGGAAAGGTTAAGCACAAAGACCCACAAATTTTGGCCTAAAGCAAGTGTTCCTTAGATACCTACTGTGTGCCAGGTGCTGGGGGCACGGTCTGAAATGAGTTAGTCCCTGTTTTCAGGAAGCTTTCATTCTATTAACAGGGATGCCTGGAGCCCTGAGTAGCGGTGCACTGACCTGGTACAAAGGGGTTATACAAGCATAGTGCCTAGCACACAGTAGGAGCTTCATAAATGCTTATGGACCATTGGCCAGACCTGCATGTTACAAAAGTCCTGAGACAGTTGAGTGGAGGATGAACTGTCATGGAGAGAGCTGGGACATGAGGAAGGGGACCCCAAGCCTTTGGCTGTGGTGATGAAGCAAGCAGGAGGGGGTGGGGAACTTGGCCAAGCCTGGATAGCCCACGATAGACCGCCTCTTGGGCAGAGGACAGGAGCTTTCCTGGCTGTCCCCTCACACTGCTGACTTCGATGGAGCCGTGTTACCTCTGACCATGACCCCTCAGATGATCCAGGTTTCCTAACAAAGAGGAAGGGGGCACCCCACCTTCTCCCAGCAGAAGCCAGATGGCCACTCGGAGGGTATGACTTCAAAGAGCCCCTTCTGCCCTGGTAAGACAGGAGCCCAGCCAGGGACGGGGCTTCCCATGAGGGCTGTGTCAGAGCCGGCTGAGCTGGAAGAGCGGAGGGTTCAAGCTTCAGCCGGGAAACGAGCAAACCCGACAAGTCACTCAGTCTATCATTCTGCTGACCACTAAGGCTCAAGTCAGAGATGGAGAGAACGGCTTAACAGCGTGCCACGGACACAGGTTTGGAGAACCATTTACCAGCATGGTCCTGAATGCACCTAACAAAGGCTGGCAAGAATGGACTTGCAGGCACTTCCTCTGAGCCAACAAGGGGAGACTCGGATGAGGAGATGCCACCAAGAACAGCAGCTGAGGCTTCAGAGGTATCCCTGAGACAGGAGGAGCCTTGGAGCCTCAGTTTACCTCCACACAATGGAGCCCTTCTATACTCTACCTCATGTGGCAGTTTTAAAGATGCTCCAAGAACAGCAAAACCATGAGTCATGACCTGCTGCGATGCCATTGAGGCTTGGAGGTGATGCTGCCTCTAGAAGGTTCTGCGGGAGACACCAGGTGCTGCCATCTTGGCATCAACCCAACTTGGCTGCAGCGCCTCAGGTGCTGGGATCCAGCCCCAGCTTTGGTTGGTGGCCTGAGACACTGTGCCAGTGATCAAGTGGGGTGGGGGTCCTGCTAGAGGCATGGAATCAAGTCTTGCTGCAAACAAGGCCAGCCTCCCAGGAGGGGGGCCCATGTAGCCCCCAAATTCCCAGTCACAGCTTCAGAAAATGAGAGGGGACGTTGTGGAACCTTCCCAGCCTTGGCCCAGGGAGGCTTCACAGCCAAAACTCTAGGAAAGTGATCGTGCTGGCACAAAGCAACACAATGCAGCTGGAATAAGAAGAGATACTGGTGACTGGGAAGAAAAAGTGTCTGCCACAAAAATCCCCCAAATGTGAGTGAAACTCAAAGAACCGACACAAACGCGTTGGGCCGAGGGCCTTTCCCACCCAGAGAACAGTCAAGGGAGAAGGCAATGAGTGAAAACCAGAGAAGAAGACTGGGCCACAAAGCCTGCAGCCCCTGCTCCCCACGGGAGGTGACCCTGACAGCCCCCGAGCCGCCCCTGTTCTGTAACCCGGTCCTGGGGCGCTGCCGAGAGGACTGGAGCGCTGGCCACTGGGACTGCAGGAGACCAGAGTGGGGGAGGCGTGGGAGAGAGGCCCCCACCACTTCCTGGCCCCATTCTCATCTGCATTCCTCCCCAGCAGCCAATTACTTATCTCAACTCCAGGAGACTCCTGGGAAGGAAATTGGTGGGAGCCCAGGGGCTGAGAGAGTCCCATCAGCCCTGGGTGGGGCAACAGCCAAAAAGTTGTTGCCTTTGGCCAGAGAGACCAGCAGTGGCCTGCCTGCACAGCAGAGGGCTGCACTCATCTCAGTGGGGCTAGGAGGAGGGGAGAAGGGAGAAAAAGCTGGAAAGGGGGGATTTGAGATGCCTCCAGGCCAGCCCCTGGGCACATCCAGAATCCAGGCATAGAGCTGGGGAGGCCAGAGACCAGAGCAGAGGCCCTGGGGACCCCCTGCTGCCCTAGCCCAGGCTTCCTTAGTTTCCTCACTTGTAAAATGAAGTGACTGGCCCCATGTCACCAGTTGTTAAGATGAAGGCTGGCAGATGTATCACAGGGGAGTGAGGGCCCTTCTAGCCCACAGAGTTGAGGGCTGTGACACCCCAGAGCTCCTACTTGACCCTGGCCCTGAGAGAGGGGACCCTCCGGAATAAGTGACCTCACCCATGACCACCTGCTTTCAGGAAGTGAGGGAGGGGAAGGAAGGAAAGGCAAAGGTTCCTTCTCTCTGGGCCTGAGCCTAGCCTGTCTAGGGTCCTGCAGAAGAGTGGGCCAAGGGACAGACCAGAGCTGGGATGGGGGGAAGGGAGCTCCCCCAAAGAGTCCAGGGTCCTGAAGAGCTGCTCAGTGATGCGGAAACACAGGCATGTGACCCCAAAGGAATCTGGAGCTGACTCGAGCTGTCAGTCAGCATCCCTTGGAGACCTCCAGGATGGGAGGCAGGCTCTCTCTCCAGAAGAGGTCCCTTCTGCTCCCGGAAGCGGTTCCCCAGCCCTCCCCCAAATCGGCTTCTCTCTAGCTTCCTTCTCCCTGCTGCTCCTGGAGCTGCCCTCCAAGCCGAACAGAACTGCAACGATCCCTTGGCTAGGCACCGGCCTCCCCATCTCTAGGCTGGACCTCCCTGGCTCCTTCAACCAATCCCATGGGGCAGAACCATGTCCTTCTCATACTCCTGGGACGCCCAGAGTTCTCTAAGCTGGAAGGAGCCATGTAGGCCTGCTGGACACATCCTCCATGTGACAGGCTGGGAAACTGAGGCCCAGGAGTGGCCATTTGGTCACTGTGGGCCCAGGTTGTAGGCTAGCCATGAATCTTTGGGCTCAGCAGCAAGGTCTGTTACATTTGGGATGGGCCGGTGGGCTTTCCTTCCCCTGGGGGGTGTGCCCACCCCAAGAACCCTTCCTACAGCTGAGCCTGGCTCTGGAGGGCAGGGATGGGGCCTGGGAAGGGCTGTCCACCTGCTGGAGTCCTGCCTTTGCTGTGGTCTGTGGATCAGGTGAGGAAACTGAGGTCCCCAGGGCATGGAGGGGAGCAGGAGCAGCCGGCCTGCCCCCCCCCCCATTCATTGCTTTTCTTAGCTCCACCCCACCCCTACCTTTGGGCAGGCTGGCCCCTCCCCCACCAGGAACTGGCCCACATCCTCCCCCTCCAGCTCAAGAACACCCAAAGCACACCCTGACTTCCGTGTTCCATTTCCCATCTCCATGCCTTTGCTCAGACTGTGACCCATCCCTCATGCCTGCTATCTCTTGGAGCCCAAGTCAGCCCCGGGGTAAATGTCCTCATCTCCCCTCCTTTAGGGCTGATGTGTCCCCTTGGGATTACTTAGTATCCGTGGGTGGACACTTTGTATCTTTCTCCTCCAACAGGCTGACTGGAGGTGTCAGGAGGGCAAGAGATAGTTCCTTTTTGTCTGTGGCTGTCCAGCAGGTGTCTGATGCAGAGAGGGTGCTAAAGGAGCGAATGGGTATGTGAATGATTGTGGGGCTGAATAGTGGGGAAAAGGGGGAGACAGGCGAGCTGGGCTCAGCCTCATTCTGTTTAGCCCAGGGGGCTGGAATTGGGTTTGAGGCTCATTTAGGCAGATGTCAGGGAGGACTTCCTTACCAAGAGAGCCGTCCCAGAGTGGGAAGGATTGCCTTGATGGGTAGTGAGCTCCCCATCCCTGGAGATGTGTGAGAGCTGGCCAATAGTGAAGATGCCTTTTGAAGTTGCCGAGGTCAGGCCCAGAGAGGGCCCCCTGGCCAGGGCTTACCCCTAGCTCACACAGGCTGAGACCCTTAGAACTCTGGCAGGGGCAGCGAAATGTACCCAGCCTCCCTGGCTTCCATGCCCACATCTGGAGTGGAACCTTCACCCTCTGCCTGCTGGCCCAGGCTCAGGGTGGGGGCTGGGGAAGGCAAGTTAGTCCCTCCCACACTCACGGAACAAGTCCAAAGTCTGCCCGCCAGGTGGGGGCTGGGAGGGTGGCACGTGCAGACTGGCAGGTCAGTCTTCTGCTAGCAGTGCCCCTAGCTGCCACTTGTGCCCATCCTGGTTGACTGGTTTGCCAGCATGTTTCCCAACACTTCCATGGGCCCCTTTCTTCTTTGCTAAGGGCCCTTGCCAGCTGTGGCTCCATGGGTCAGGCCCCTCTGCTTCCTGTTGCCCTCCTTTCCTTTCCCATCCCCAACCCAGGAGGGAGCCCCCAGGGGATGGAGCTTGCCCCAGCTCTGGCCCTGGACCCATCCATATGTTAATGTTGACATAACCCTTCAGGCTGGCAAAGGGCCCTCTGCTATGCAAGGGTGCCACCTGGGTGCCAACTGTGATGGCTGGCACAGTCAGCCACCCTGGCTCACCTTCATGGTCTCCTTTGAGCCATAAACCAGCCCTGGAGGTGTCCACTCACAAAAGCATCAGCCGAGGATCTTATCAGCCCCATTATACAGACAAGGAAACTGAGGCTTAGGAAGGGGAGATAATGGGAGCAAGCGCCAAAGGTGAGATTCAAACTCAGGGTTCCAGCAAGAGCTCCAGGGCAGAGAGAACTCTGGCCCAAGCCCAGCACGGCACCCATGGACTTGGGTTGTCTAGATACCCCAGGGGCTGGCTCTTGTTCCTTTTCTCAGCCAAGGCTACCGAGGGAGGCCTGGGAGGCCTTGGGCCAGCCTCTGGCCCTCTCTGGGCCTCAACTCTGGGGAGGAAAATCATAGCTACTTCCCTCCCAGGGGACCTTGGGCCAGTCCCTGCCATCTCTAGGCCTCAACTTCCTCTGGGGAATAATTCGAGGGTTAGAGGGTCTTTCACAAAGAGGCCAGCCTCCTCCTTCCAGGAGCTTGACCACGAGTCCAGCCCAGCCCGGCTCCTCTGACACCCCACCTTCCCTTCAATCTCTTCCCTCTCCTGGCTCTTCCTTCCTGCCTACAAACACGCCCAGGCCTCCCCCATCCTCCAGACCCCCTCTTGGGATCCCCGCAGCCCCGGACTGGCCTGTCTCTCTTCTGCCCTTTGTAGCTAAGCTGCAGGAAAAAGACATCTACAGCGGGGGCTTTCTTCATCTCCATGTTCCCTGCAGTCTGATTTCTGACCTCAGGCCACCAGAATTGCCGTCCCCAGCGACTTCTCAAATGTCCCATCCAGTGGCCTTTTCTCCCTCCTCATCCTCCTTGGCCTCTCTGCAGCCTCTGCTCTCTGCCTTCCCCTTCCCCTCCTCTCTCTGTCTGTCTCCCCTCCCCCCCCCCTCCCCCCCCCCCGCCCCCACCCTCCCTCCCTCCTCCCCCTCCCTCTCCCCCTCTTTCTCTCCCCTCCCTTCCCCCCTCCTTCTCCTCCTCCCTCTCTGACCACTTCTTCTCTGTCTCCAGCTTTCTCCAGACCACGCCCTGCAGTGTGCCAGAATTGAGCACAAGGCCAGAAGTCAGGACCGCCTGGGTTCAGATCCAGCTTCAGACACTGCCAGCTGTGCCTCAGTCTCCTTACCTGGGGAATGTTGGGGGTAAAGCTCTGCTCCTGGGGAGGCCCCATGGGCTCCCAGGTCCTGCTGGATGCCTCCCTCTGCTGACACTCCCTTGGCTTCGCATGGACCCTCTGGGCACTCCCAATCCCAAGCCTGGGAGCACTGCCTGCCCTCACTAACCCACCCTGAGCACTCTGCTTTCCCCCACCCTGGTGTTTCTCCCAGCCTGGGCCCTGGGCACCCTGGGGGGCCAGAGGAGTCCTGAGAGGGTCTGTGGGCTGTGCTGGGGTGGCAGAGTGGGGCAGCCCCCTCCCCCAGGCAGGTCTGCCAGCAGCCCCTAAGGGAGATAGATGCTCTAACGACTGGGCAGGAAGGCCAGGCTGCCTAATGGGGTAATTGAATAATCCCAAGCTCCAGGGGCCAGAGAGGCCTCAGCTGTGAGCTTTGGACACAAATAGCCTGAGAAAACACAGGCCAGCCAGGCCAGGAAGGGAGGGGGCTCTGGGGGAGCCAAGAGGGGAGGGGTGGCCAGGGGGAGGGGCAGGAAGCCTCCAGGCAGGGTGGGGGGGTGCCGAGAGGGGAGAGAGTGGCTTTCTAGGGCCCCTCCTCAGGTCCAGACCCCCATTCCCACTGCTCAGTGGAGGCCCCCCCAGTCTGCCTCCCCAGAGGACCAGCATTCTTGTCCTCAGCACTGAGTCCTAGAATGCCCAGTGGGCAAAGGCCAGGCAGGGCTACCAGCCTCCCTCTCAAGAAATCTGCTTCTTGGCCCTCTCTAGCCTCCCCTGGATGCCCAGTGTCAGGCTCTGCCAAAGCCCCCAGACCCCAACAGGGAAGATCTTAGAGCCTGAGGACTCCCAAGTCTCTCCACAGGTGGCAGTGCCTGGCCCATGGGTGGGCTGGGTCCTCAGGAATGCTCAGGTGAGGGGTGCAGCCTGAACCCCTCCCCCAATCAGGAGAGCTGGGGGCTCACCAGCCTGAACCCCTCCCCCAATCGGGAGAGCTGGGGGCTCACCAGCCTGAACCCCTCCCCCAATCGGGAGAGCTGGGGGCTCACCAGCCTGAACCTCTCCCCCAATTGGGAGAGCTTGTGACTGAGGGATGGGGAGGGAGGGCAGAAGCCCCTCCTCCACCCACCCCATGGGTCACTGGCTGGGTAGTACAATGCCAGCCAGTTTACCTGAGAAGCAGGCATATTAGTCCCTGACACCTGCTGGTCCCAACACCAGGTGACCTTGGACAAGTCATTAGGGATATTGGGCTGCAGCTCCCAGGGGTCCAAAATCACACTTGCCAGCATCTCCAGATCTGTTGGGTTGACCAGGCTCCCCCAATCTCATAGGGCAGAACCAGCAGACATGATGGGGTGGGGTTAGGAATGGGCCAAAGCAGCCCAATCTGGGCCCGTGGGGACCAGGCCAACTTGGGCTGGGAGGCTGGAGCTGATTCCTAACCTAGAAAGGGACTGAGTTCTCTGTGGCTAGAGGCAATACAGCTGGAGGTAATTCTGGGACCCCACCCCCACCTTCTCCCTCCTCCTTCCCCCACCTGTGAGTGGGTGTCTTGCAGCCGCACAAAGAACGATCAAAGCGTGACAGTCACTGACAACATTTTAACTGGAAAATTGCCTCCAATTTGGGGGGGGGGGAGACTGGGCTTGTGGGCGGATAGAACCATGTGCCAGCCCCAGGCAGGGCCTAGCACACTGGGGGAGGGGGAACTGAAGAGGGGCTGCTGGCGGGGGTCTTGAACCTGGAGGCTGCTGACCCAGCCCTCCCAGACGCACTGGCAGGAGGGGAAGCCCTGGGGTTCTGAAGGAGGTCCCCTGAGGTCACTGACTCAGACCCACTGCCAAGAGGTGAGCCCTCAATTACCCTCTCCCTTCTGTTCCCTGCATTCTTGTAATGCCCCAAGAAAGAGACCCACAGAACCAGGGAGCCCAAGGGCCCTGATTAACCTCTTCCTGGTTCAGGCCCGAGCCTAGAGAGAGCCCTGCTCACGGGGAGCTCTCCTCCTGATGGGAAGGCTACCAGTGAGAGCAGGGCAGCTGGCCAGTGCTGGCAAGGTGGGGGGTGTGGGCCAGGCCCCCCCTTCCTTACCCCTTAGTCTGATTTCTGACCTCATTTCACTGAAACCAGATCTCTCTGAAGTGACTGCCAGTCTCTTAGCGGCCTACTGTCCATCTGCAGCCTTGGACACTGGTGCCCACTCCCTCCTCCTGGACTCTCTCCTCTCTCCGGGTTTTGGGGACAGCCCCAGCCCCCTACATGTCCACTTTCCTGACTCTCCTCCTCCCTCTCTGGCTCCCCTACTGGGCCCTCCTCCAGACCAGGACCTCTCCTTGGATGTCCCCTAGGACTCTGACTGGGGTCTTCTGCCCTTCCCCCCTCTGTCCCTCTGCTCTGGGTCATCTCCTCAGCTCCCACGGACTGAATGACCCTCTCCTGCTGATGATTCTCAAACCTACCTGGCCTGGCCTGGCATCTCCAGCCAGATGTCTGGCCAGTGGACATTGGAAACCCTGCATGTTCCAAATAAAACTTGACCTTTTTCCCCCAACCCTTCCTGCGTCCGGTTGGCTAAGATCCCAGAACGGGGAGCCCCCCCCCCCCCATGCTCCCAGGCCCTCAGGCTCCAGGCCTTGGGGCCATCCTGGGCTCCTCACTATCTCTCACCTCCAGAACCAACATGGAGTCATGGCAGAGTTTCTGGCACACAGCCTGTGAAAGGGCCCCAGCTCAGAGTCACAGCCCATTTAAAGGCAGCTCAGTCTGGGCCAGGACTGGGTGATCCTGCCGGGTAGCTGCCCAGTGGGGACTCAAGGCATGTCCTCGGGGAGGAAAGGCCCTGGGGTGGGGAGTCAGGAGTGCAGGCCCTCACTGGCTCTGTGACCTCGGGCCTCAGTTTCCCCATGTGGTGCAGGGATCAGGCTGGCCAGTCCAGCTCACCCGGCCCTTAGCTGTGTGATTGCCCCTGTTTGGGCCTTGGTCCCCCACCTCCCTCCTGCCTCCAGAAGCATCTGGATGACTTGGAAAGCCAAAAGGTCCCTGGCAGAGTAAAGGTTAGTGTGGCCATCTCCTCTTGGCCCCAGAGTCAGCCTAATGCTTCAATGACTGTGCCTGTAGAAAGCTCAAGGGCCCCTCCCCCGGAGGCTGGGGAGGGGGCCAGGGTTGAAGCTGGAGTGAGCCCAGGAAATGGCCAGGGAGAGACCAGCCCCTCGAGCCTACGCCGGGATAGGCCCAGGGAGGATCTGGGGCAGGTCCTGGGGAGAGTCAAAGAGTGGCCCCTGCCTCCGGCCCTCAGGCAAAGGGCAGGTGTGGCGGGGCGGG
>NW_027186029.1:374139-411379 GCF_028583685.1 Petaurus breviceps papuanus
CTCTCTCTCTCTCTCTCTCTCTCTCTCTCTCCCTCCCTCCCTCCCTCTCTCTCTCCCTCCCTCCCTCTCTCTCTCTCTCTCTCCCCCCACCCTCTGTCTGTCTCTTCTTAATAATGTAAGCATTTAGAACCACAAATTTCCCCCTGACACTGCTTTGGCTGCATTCCATAAACATTGATATTCATTGGGAGCCAATATGGTGGAGTAAAAGCAGGACTTGCCTGAGCTCTCCCGAATTACTCTCCAAATGAATTCTGAGTGGCAAAACCAACGAAGGACAGGTGAGACAATTTCCCAGCCCAAGAAGGGCAGCAAGAAAGGTCTGTGTCACTGGGGTGAGAGTGGAGTCCAGTCCAGTGCAGGCCACATCCCAGTAAGCCAGCAGCAGGCCTTAGGGATGATTGAACCAGTGACAGCTGTGGTTTCCAGCTCTAAGCCCACGGATGGTAAGGGGGTCAGACCGCTGGTCAGAAGAAGATTAAATGGGACCCTCTGCTGGCACCAGAAGCAGGGCTCTGTTGAATTGCCCATATGTAACTCTGGGTCTCAGTCCCAGCAGGAGTGAGACCCCGTCCAGACTTCCTAGATGGAAAAGAGTGCTAGTGGTCACTCACAGAATAAAGCACAGACCAGGAGAGCAGTGACCACATCTCTCCTTAGATATCATTCCACCTTAGAACAATTCTGAACCTAAAGACCCCAGAGGTAGTTCTGAAAATAGCAGCACAAAACCCCAAACTTGGGACAGTGCCCCCTCCACCCTGGGAGCAGAACCCAATGTAACATAAAGTTAAAAGTCAAGAAATAGGGTGTAAAGATGAACAAATAACAACAATAGCAAGAACCTGACAATAGAAAGGTACTGTGGTGCCAGGGAAGATTATGGCACACACGTCAAAACAGCTATATGCAAAGCCTCAAAGAAAAATATGAATTGGTCACAAGCCCCCCAAAAATAAATCCTAGGTGAGCTCAAAAAAGGATTTTAAAAATCAAAATAAGAGAGGTAGAGGAAAAACTGGGAAAAGAAATTAAATTAATGCAAGAAAATCATGAGGGGCAGCTAGGTGGCACAGTGAATACAGCACCAGCCCTGGAGTCAGGAGGACCTTAGTTCAAATCCACTCTCAAACACTTAACACAAAAACTAGCCGTGTGACCTTGGGCAAGTCATTTAACCCCAATTGCCCTGCCTTCCGCCCTCCAAAAAGCAAAAACAAAAAAACAAAAGGAGAAGCAAAGCAAAGCATGAAAAGGTAAACATGAAAAAAGCGTAAGGGATTCAACAATGTTAAACTATTTATATTCCTACATGGGAAGATGATGCTTGTAGTTCCTAAGAACTTTCTCATGATTAGACCAGTTAGGAGTATAAGTAGACCCAGGGTACAGGAGAGATGTGACTATGTTGAAATGATATTAAAAAAAATAAAAGGGTGAGAAAGAGGGATGGCCTGGGAGAAGGGGGAAGGGAGAGGTCAAATGGGGTAAATGATCTCACAAGGGGCAAAAGGAAGGAGACGATGGGGGGAGGTATGGTAGTGGCAATGCTTGAACCTCACTCTCACTGGAATTGGCTCAAAGAGGGAATAACAAACACACTCAGCATAGGGTATAGAAATCTATCTTACCATGCAAGGAAGTAGGAGAGGGGAGGAAGGGGATGTACTGGTAGAAGGGAAGGTGGGATTGTGGCAGGTGGTGGAGAGAAGCAAGAGAGAAAGAGAAGGACAAACAGGTGGAAAAGCAGAATGGAGGGAAATACACAATTAGTCATTATAACTGTGAATATGAATGTGATACATTAACCTGTAAAACAGAAGCAGATAGAATGGATTAGAAACCAGAATGCAACAATATGTTGTTTATGAGAGAGACACTTGAAACAAAAACATACACACAGAGGTAAAATAAGAGGCTGGAGCAGAATCTATTATGCTTTAGCTGAAGTAATTTAAAAAAAAACGGAAGTAGAGACTATGATCTCAGACAAAGTCAAAGCAAAACCAGTTTCATTAAAAGAGATAAGCAGGGAAACTGCATTTTGCTAAAAGGTGCCACAGACAATGAAGTACTAAGCCCATATACACCAAATAACTGAACATTCATTTTTTTAAAGGAAAAGTTAAGTGAGTTTCAGGTGAAAATATATAGTGAAGCTTTCCCCTCTCAGAACTAGATAAATTTAGCCAAAAAAAAAAAACAAGAAAGAAGCTAGGCAGATGAGCATAATTTTAGAAAAATCAGATATGGTAGACCTCTGGAGAAAACTGAATAGTAATAGAAAGGAATACACCTTTTCTCAGAGGTATATAACACCTACACAAAAATTGGCCACGTAGCAGGGAATAAAAACTTCACAATCAAATTCAGAAAAGCAGAAATATTGAATGAATCCTTTTCAGATCATAATGCAATAAAATTACATTCAAAAAGGGCTGTGTAAATGTAGATGAAAACTTAATTGGAACCTAAATTCAATCCTAACGAATGAGTGGGTGAAAGAACAAATCACAGAAACAAATAATGTCACTAAAGAGAATGACAACAGGGTTGGTGTTAGTGAATAAGAGTACTGGCCCTGGAGTCAGGAGGACCTGAGTTCAAATCCAGCCTCAGACACTTAAAACTTACTAGCCATGTGACCTTGGGCAAATCACTTAACCCGAATTGCCCTGCCTTCCCTCCTCCCAAAAAAGGACAAATAAAATAAGAAAGTCATTAAACTAACAAATAAAACTAGGAGTTGGTTTTGTTTAAAAAAAAAAAGAATAAAATAAATAAACCATTGGTTAATTTGATTAAAAAAAAGAAAAGAATTCCAAATTACCAGTATCAAAAATGAAAAGGATGAATTTGCAATCAATGAAGATGAAATGAAAGCAATTATTAGGAGTTTTTGTCCAATTATCTGCCAACAAATCTAAAAGTCTAAGTGAAATGGATGAATATTTATAAAAATTTAAATTGCTGAGATTAACAGAAGAGGAAATAGAATGCTTAAATAACCTTACCTTACAAAAACTGCTGGGAAACTGGAAGACCATTTGGCAGAAACTAGGTGTAGACCAACCTCTTGGTTGCTTTCCTTCATTCTCAAAGAAGACCCAAATGATGTCAGTATGCTAGAGTCCAGTTTTAACTGTGGCTGATCAGACCAATATGAGCCTGGAAAGCTCTATCACAGGTCAGGTACAAAGAGTCTGTGTGAACATTTGGGTGAATTCTCTAAATTTGCACATCTCATGTTTCTTTTGAGCTACTACAATTTTACTTTGCTCCTAGAGCACAGCGCCTTCTCTGATGTGGACACGCCATGCTGAGCGGTCCTCTGCCAGGGTCTCCCACGTCACACAATCAATCCCAAAGTTCTTGAGGGAGACCTTGAGAGTGTCCTTGTATCACTTCTGACCACAATTTGAGCGCTTGCACTGTGTGAGTTCTCACACAAAAACAGTCTTTTTGGCAAGTGTACACTTTGCATTCGAACAACATGGCCAGCCCACCAGAGACGTGCTTTCTGAAGCAGAGTTTGAATGCCTGACAGTTTAGTTTGAGTAAGGACTTCAGTATTGGTGCCTTATCCTGCCAGGTGATCTTCAGAATCTTCCTAAGACAATTCAGATGGAAGTGATTCAGTTTCCTGGCATGGTGCTGGTAGACTGTCCAGGTTTCACAGGAATGGAACAATGAGGTCAGCACAACGGCTCTGTGGACCTTCAGTTTGGTAGTCAGTCTAATACCTCTTCTCTCCCACATTCCCCAATTGATGGGCATCCCCTTGATTTCCAATTCTTTGCCACCACAAAAAGAGCTGCTCTAAATATTTTTGTACATACAGGTCCTCCTCCCACTTCTATGATCTCTTTGGGATACAGCCCTAGGAGTGGTATTGTTGGGTCAAAGGGTATACATATTTTTATAACCCTTTGGGCATAGTTCCAAATTGTTCTCCAGAATGGTTGGATCAGTTCACAACTCCACCAACAATACATCAATGTTCCAATTTTCCCACATCCTCTCCAGCATTTATCATTTTCCTGTTTTGTTATATTAGCCAATCTGACTGGTGAGATATGGTACCTAAGAGTTCTTTTGACTTGAATTTCTCTAATCAATAGTGATTTAGAGCATTTTTTCATATGCTTATAGATATCTTTAATTTCATCCTCTGAAAACTGCCTGTTCATATCCTTTGACCATTTATCAATTGGGGAATGATTTATATTCTTATAAATTTGATTCAGTTCTCTGTATATGTTAGAAATGAGGCCTTTATCAGGGACACTGTAAAAATTCTTTCCCAATTTTCTGCTTCCTTCCTCATCTTGGTTGCATTGGCTTTGTAAAAAAAAAAACAAACCAAACTTCTCAATTTAATGTAATCAAAATTATCTGTTTTGTATTTTATAATGCTCTCTATCTCATTTGGTTATAAAACCTTCCCTTCTCCATAAGTCTGACAGGTAAACTATTCCTTTTTCTCTCAGCTTATAGTATCAGCCTTTATATCTAAATTGTGAACCTATTTAGACTTTATTTTGGTATACAGTGTAAGATATTGGTCTATGCCCAGTTTCTGTCATATTACTTTACAGTTCTCCCAGAAGCTTTTGTTAAATAGTGAGTTCTTATTCCAGAAGCTGAAGTCTTTGCGCTTATCAAACAGTAGATTACTATAGTCATTGACTACTGGGTCTTGTGTACCTAACCTATTCCACTGACTTTATTTCTTGGCCAGTACCAAGTAGTTTTGATGACAGTTGCTTTATAATACAGTTTAAAGTCTGGCGTGGCTAGGCCACCTTCCCTAGAATTTCTTTTCATTATTTCCCTTGATATTTTGGATCTTTTGTTCTTCCAGATGAATTTTGGTATTATTTTTTCTTGCTCTATAAAATAAATTTTGGTAGTTTGATTGGTATGGCATTACATAGGTAAATTAATTTAGGTAAAATTATCATTTTTATTACATTAGCTTGGCCTAACCAGGAGCAACTGATGTTTTTCCAATTATTCAGATCTGACCTTATTTGTGTGAAAAGTGTTTTGTAATCATGTTCATATAGTTCCTTGGTTTGTTTTGGCAAGTAGACTCCCAAATATTTTATAATGTCTACACTAACTTTAAATGGAATTTCTCTTTCTCTTTCTTGCTCTTGGGCATGATTAGAAATATATAGGAATGCCAAGGATATGTGTGGGTTTACTTTATATCCTGCAACTTTACTAAAGTTATTTATTATTTTAAGTAGTTTTTTACTTGATTATCTAGGATTCCCTAAGTATACCATCATATCATCTGCAAAGAATGATAACTTAGTCTCTTCTTTGCCTATTCTAATTCATTCAATTTATTTTTCTTCTCTTATTACTACAGTTGACATTTCTAGTACCAAATTGAATAACAGAGATGATAGTGGACACCCTTGCTTCAACCCTGATCTTATTAGAAATGCTTCTAGCTTAACCCCATTACACAAAATACTTGCTGATGGTTTTAGGTAGATGCTACTTTTTATTTTAAGGAAGACTCCATTTATTCCTATGCTTTCTAGTGTTTTTAATAGGAATGGGTGCTGTATTTTGTCAAAAACTTTTCTGCATCTATTGAGATAACCATATGACTTCTACTAGTTTTGTTGTTGATATGATCAGTTATGCTAATAGTTTTCTCAATATTGCACCAGCCTTACCTAAAATTACTAAATCTTACGTGGTCAAAGTGTCTTATTCTTGTGATAGATTTAAAATCTTTTTGCTAATATTTTACTTAAAATTTTTGCATCTATACTCATTAGGGAAATTGGTCTATAACTTTCTCTCTCTTGTTTTGGCTCTTCCCAATTTAAGTGTCATAAAAAGAATTTGGTAGGGCTCCTTCACCATTTTCCACAAATAGTCTATAAAGTATTGAAATTAATTGTTCTTTAAACGTTTGATAGAATTCACTTATAAATCCATCTGGCCCTGGAGATTTTTTTCCTAGAGAGTTCTCTGATGGCTTGTTCAATTTCTTTTTCTGAGATGGGGTTATTTAAATATTTTATTTCCTCTTCTGTTAACCTGGGCAATTTATGTTTTTGTAAATATTCATACATTCCATTAAGACCATCAAATTTATGGGCATACAATTGAGCAAAATAATTTCTAATTATTGTTTTAATTTCCTCTTCATCAAAATTAAGTTCACCCTTTTCATTTCTGATACTGGTAATTTTATTTTCTTCTTTCTTTTTTTAAAGTAAAATTAATGAAAGGTTTATCAATTTTATTTTTTTTCATAAAACCAGCTCTTAATTTTATTTATTAGTTCAAAAGTTTTCTTATTTTTCAATTTCATTAATCTCTCCTTTGGTTTTCAGTATTTCTAATTTGGTATTTAATTGGAGATTTTCAATTTGTTCTTTTTTCTAGCTTTTTCAGTTGCACGCCTAATTTATTGATCTCCTTTTCACTATTTTATTCATGTAAGCATTCAGAGATATAAAACTTCCCCTAAAAACCACTTTTGCTGCATCCCATAAGTTTTGGTAGATTGTATCTGTGATTTGTTGTTTGACCTACTCATTCTTTAGGATTAGATTATTTAGTTTCCAATTAGTTTTTAGTCTATCTTTCCATGGCCCTTTATTACATATAATTTTTACTACATGATGATCTGAAAAAGATACATGTAATATTTCTGCCTTTCTGCACTGGATTGTGAAGAGTTTATGCCCTAGTACATGGTCAATTTTTGTGTATGTGTCACGTACCACGGAGAAAAAGGTATATTCCTTTTTTATCCCCATTCAATTCTCTCCAGAGTTCTATTACATCTACCTTCTCTAAAATTTTATTCACCTCCTTAACTTTTTTCTTGTTTATTTTGAGGTTAGATTTATCAAGTTCAGAGAGGGGGTAGTTGAAGTACCCCACTAGTATAGTTTTACTATCTATTTGTTCCTGTAACTCCCTTAATTTCTCCTCTAAGAATTTGGTTGCTATAACACTTGGTGCATATATGTTTAGTAATGATATTATTTCATTGTCAATGTTGCCTCTAAGCAGGATATAGTTTCCTTCCTTATCTCTATTAATTAATTATACATATATTATATTTTTGCTTTTGCTTTGTGTGAAATTGGGATTGCTACCCCTACTTTTTTTACTTTAGCTGAAGCGTAATATATTCTACTCCAGCCTTTTACCTTTGCCCTGTGTGTATCCCCATTTCAAATGTGTTTCTTGTAAACAACACATTGTAGGATTATGGTTTTTAATACATTCTGCTATCCACCTCCCTTTTATTGGAGAGTTCATCCCATTCACATTCACAGTTATGATTACTATCTGTGTCTTTCCCTCCATCCTATTCCCACTGTTTGTGGTTTTATTTCTCCCTTCCCCTCCTCAGAAGTTTTGTTTTTGATCCCCACCTGGGCTCACTCTGGCTCTGTTCTGGTCAGGTTTGTGCTAGTGCAGCCCGCATGCCCCATGGTCTGTGCTCCCCCTGCCTGGTTCAACAAATCCTACCCATGGAATTTCCATGTTGATCTGGGCTAGATATCTGCCTACACTCTGTCTCCTAACAGATTCTGCCACTTTCAAGTCTGTTAAGATTCACTTTTTAGAGGGAACTGACAGAATCTATGAGAGAGCTCAGGTGAGTACCTGCTTTCACTCTGCCATCTTGGCTCCACCCATACTTTATTTTTTATTGGTGTCCAATTTGCTTAAGTCAGAATGTTTTGATTTGAAATGGTGATGAAGATTATATTCCTTTGGCACAGCTATTACTTCTCTGCAAACAAGGCACAATATTTTGTCTCTTGTGTAAGTCAACAAGTATCTAATTGTCCACTCTGGTTTAAACACTACATTCTGATTCGGTCTTCTGTTTCTCTTTATCACCCATTTTACAAAGTCACCCCAAAAACTTTAATGTTAGAACCAAAAAATCTCCAACTGCTCACATACATAGAAATACTGAACTGAGTGTCTGACCTTGGAGAGAGCAGCACACACTCACATAACCTGAAGGGCAGCCAGTGCAGCAAGGGAGAGAAAGAAGCCTTTGTGCTGCTGCCACTCAGCCCAGTGTGGCTGCACCCACTCTGGCCCTGTCCAACACCAACAGCGAACACGAACACAGTGAGAATATATGACTCTCGCTCCTCTCAGCCTAGGGACAGACTGATAGTGGCTGGCTGCCTCGGGCCACATGACAGACAGCAGAGAGTGCACAGTGGCAGTGGTCATTCACCCATTAGGTTCCCACAATAGTGACTAGTGAGAAGGTGAGTTAAGAAGGGCACAAAGCTCTTATTGCATCTTTACTTTCTTTCACGTCCTATATATATTTTTGCAGGCTTCCCAAAATCCTTCAGCAGGCCACTTGAGGCCTGATCTATGGATTGGTGAAGAATTTATGGCCCAATAAAAGACAGAGAACATGATGAGATAGAAAATGGTTAATTTTGGTTCGTTCTTCATGTGCAGTTGTTTCAGGCATGTCTGACTCTCCCATTTGGGGTCTTCTTGGCAGAGATGCTGGAGTGGTTTGCCATTTCCTTCTCCAGATCACTTTGTAGATGAGGAACCGAGGCAAACAAAGCTACATATCTGAAGTTAGATTTGAACTCAGGATGATGAGTCTTCTGGACTCCAGGCCTGGCATCACTTAGCTGTCACGAGGGGAGAACTCAGAACATAGCATATAAAGCACAGACTGTCAGAGCTGGGAGATATGTTAGAGCCCAGAACAAGATCACAGAGGGGCCCCATATTCCAGAGGAGGAGACTGAACCCCCAAGTATCAGGGCCCTGTATCCCCTGACCCAGGCATGAACCATTAGGGAGAATGGAGGCAGGCTCAGAACGTGTCATGCTGTTGCTGACTTTGGAACAGAAAGCCCAAGACCTCAGGCAGCGTGCAGTCTTCTCTGACACACTAGACACCACCCTGGGAAAGCCATCTTGGCATGGTGGAAGGCTGCAGCTGCAATGCTCAATGGAGGAGGCACTGACTTTCCTTTTTTCCCCCCTTCCAGGATAGGGTCCTAAGGAGAGGAGTCGGGCTTTAGATTTCCCCTCCTGTCTCTTTGCTCCATCTTCATCTTCCTCATTGGATCCTCTCTTAAGCTCCCTCCTATCTTTTCCACAATCCTTCTTGGTCATAGCGTCAGCTCTTAGGGATTCAGTATCATCTTTTTGTACATGACCGCCAAATCTTGACACCCACCCTCATCTCTCTCCTGAGCTAGTCTGCAGTCCCTGCTGGACAGCTCCACTTGGGCGGGATCCAGAGGCATTTCCAAGGCCACCAAGATAAATCCAAACTTGTCCTTCCCCACAGACCTCCCACCCCTCTATCCACCCCCTCTACACTGGGATACTTCTCTTTATCAAGTAACCTTAGTTGGCTTCTACCCTTGGAGTCAGGCCAAACAGCCTCTGCTCTGAAACTCATGGTTTGGCAAGAGAAGATGGGCACACAAACAATCTATCAATTAACCAACGAGCATTTATTAAATATCTGCTACAAGCCAGGTGCTGTGCTAAGCACTGGGACAGAAAAAAAGGCCGAGGCCAGTGTCTGCCCTCGAGAAGCTCAGTCTCATGGGAGAGCTAACATAAGAACAAAAATGTGCCATGCAAGCTCTACCGAGAGCAAAGAGGAGAAAACAGAGGGGAGTCCCTGAAATCAAGGGGAGCTGGAGAAGGATTCCTGCAGAAGGGGGAGGTCAGGGGGCAAAGTGGAGCAAGGAGAGTGTTCCAGAAATGGGGACGGCCTGACAGGAGGCCTGGAGCTGAGGCACGGACATTCATTCCAGGACAGCCGGGAGGCTGAAAGCACTGGATCAAAGAGAATGTGGGGAGAGCGAAGCAGAAGCCTGGAAAGGTGGGAGGGGGCTAGCCATATTGAAGGGCTTTGAATGCCAAATAGAGCATTTTGTATTTGATCCCCAAGACAATAGGGAGGCCCAGGAGTTTACTGAGGAGGGGGTGACACAGTCAGACCTGCATTTTAGGAAAATCACCTTGGTTGCTGAATGGAGGATTGACTGAGGCAGACAGCAGCCCCACCCCCTTCCAGGAGATACTGCCATAGTCTAGGGGAGGGAGGGTGATGGGGTTCTGTACCAGGGCCTACATGTGTTAGGGGAGCGAAGGGGAATATCTGGGGCCCTGTTGTGGCAGGCAGGCAGACGGACCCACTAGCAGACAAGGCAGAAGGTGGGGCCTGACATAAAGACAGATGCTGCAGAGTTAGAAATAAGATATGGTAATCCTTTTCATATTGGATTTGCAAAAGTCCATAATTACCGGCCAGCTGTGCCTCCCATTAGCTGTGAGCTCCCTGAAGGCAAGGAGTTCAGTGTCCATCACTCAGTAAGTGCTTACTTAAATACATATTAACTGATGACTGATTTACGTACCTGGGCTCAAGGGAGGCAGGATGTGAGTGTGTGTGTGTGTGTGTGTGTGTGTGTGTGTGTGTGTGTGCGCGCACTGTGAAAGCCTGTGCTATATTCAGTGCAATGTTAGCCTTAGTGCTTGCACCCTGATGTGAGTCAGAGACATTGATTTTTTTGATGCTCTCGGTGGAGACCCTGGATGGGGGCACAGCCTAGAGAACAGAACCCTCTAGCTTTGGTCCTGGTTTTCTCAACGCCTAACCTGTTCCATCCCCCAGGGGACTGTTAGCTCCTCAGTTTGGGGGCTTCAAACCTTCCTGGCATGATGCTGGTGCTTTAAAAACATCCCCCCCCCCCAGCGAGGCACAGCCCAGGGGCCTCCTGTCCTTCCCAGTCGGATTTCTCTTCTGAACTGTGTGCCATTCCCATAGGAGGTGAGCCTCTCATCCCAGGCCAACCCAGAGTTCCTGCCTGAGGGTCAGGGGCTGCTCTTGTGTTCCATGAAAAGCTGTCCCCTTTTCTTCTGTGGGGATGGGCAGCCTTGGCTCTCTTCTCTTCTTCCTCCTCTCTGACCCGCCCAGGCGCTGGGTACGCCCCTGTCCACAGGCCTGAGCATGGAGGACCAGTGGGGCTTTCCCCAGACCTAGTGTGGCTGCCTGGCCCTCTTCCCTCCTCCACGGGGGAGCCGTCCCTTTTCTCCAAGTTCTTCTGCTGTGGCCCAGCCCTTAGATCCTGTCCTCTGCTTACACAGCTTACTGTCAGCTCAGGAGCACCACATCCCTGGGGCTGAGAGGAATTGGTTCAATCCCTCCTAGGAACAAGCAAGCCTCCCCACTCCAGCTCTGCCCCATCCCCAGGGGCTCCTCAGCCTCTGCAGTGGGCGCCCAGCTCCCCCACCATGGCCTTTGGAGCAGCTGAGATCATCCTCTCCTCCCAGCTCTGTCCGCTGGGACCGAGTAGATGAAGCAAAATCCCTTCCTGCTGTCATTGTCCTTGGTGGTCAGAGATCCATGGTGTTGGGCTCGAGGTACAGCATGCCCAACTGTGGCTGGTCAGACCAATACAAATGTATAAAGTGGAAGTGTCTCTCACAGAGTGTAGAAGTCTTGAGTTCCACCTTTTTTTGAGCTCCTGCAATTCTGCTTTGCTCAGAGCCCAGTGCCTTCTCTGATGTGGGCATGCATGCCATGCTGGGCTTCCCTACTCCCCATGCAGTTGCTTCTGGTAATCACAGGTGCTGTCCTTCCTCAGCAACCTGGCCCTGAAAGCTCGAGGATGAATTGGCCCTGCTTTCCTCCCTGGCCATTGCCCACTGCCTCTTCATGCCAGAGAGGAAGGAGGATTGGGAGGGACTCACAAGTCATCACCAGTGAAGGCAGGCAGGATGATCTCTCTTGCCTGACCCTGGACTGTGGGTAAACACTGCAAGAGAATCCTGGGGGGCCATCACACTGCAGGCCAGCCAACATGAGGCTACAGCTTACCCAGGATTGGGTGGATCTGAGCAGCAATTTTATTTAAACCCTTACCCTAGTTTCAAGGCTGTACTTTCAATTCTAGGCAGCAAATGGAATGTAGTTTGGGTCCCTTTACTAAACCATTATCATTCCGTCATGTTCAACTCCTAACCCCATTTGGGGTTTTCTTGGCAATAAGATACTGGAGGGGTCTGCCATTTCCTCCTCCAGCTCATTTTACAAATGAGGAAACTGAGGCAAGCAGGGTTTAGGAGCTTACCTAGCATCATACAGCTAGTTGAGTATCTGAGGTCAAATCTGAACTCAGGTCTTCCTGCCTTCCGGCTCAGCACTCTATTCACCACACCACCTTGTTGCCTTATACCTTGGGGTCATTTTACATTAACCTTAGTGGGAGTGGAGGTGCATGGTAGGTAATCAACCGTCTTTATACCACACACTTCCTCTTGTATTAAGGATCTTCGGGACTTCCTGGACAAGTTCCATTTCTGGTTTTTGGACTTATGGATGAAAACATTTGATTTTCTAGTTCACAATAAAATTTTTTAAAAAAGAGAGATGGAGAATGGGAGAGACACTGAGGGACTGGAAGCATAAAGGTCCTGATTTCCAAGAAAGTCAGTCAATAACCATTTATTAAACACCTACTCCTACTATGTGCCAGGCACTGTGCTAAATACTAAGGCAAAGGGCAGTCTCTGCCCTCCAGCTCACAATCCAATGGTGGAGACAAATGCACACAAAACAAGCTCTGTGCAGAATAAACAGGACACAATGAAAGCTTCCTTTAGGAGGTGAGATTTGAGTTGGGGCTTAAAGGAAGCCAGGAAAGTTAGTGGTCAGAGCAGAGGAGGCAGAGTATTCTAGGCAGGGAATGCCCGGAACCAAAAGAGGGAGGGTCTCGTTCCTGGAACAGCCAGGAAGCAGCACTGGATCGAAGATTAGGAGCTGGGAAGTAAAGGATAAGATTTGGAAAGGAGGAGACGACTGGGTTATGAAAGGCTTTGAATGCCAAACAGTATTGTCGTTGGTCCTGGAGGCGACAAGGAGCCACTACAGTTTAGTGAGTAGGGAGTGAACATGTTCAGAACTGTGCTTTAGGGAGATCACTTTAGTGGCTGAAAGGAGGATGAAATGGAGGAGGTAGAGACTTGAGGCAGGAAGCTCCCCGAGCAGTGATATGGTGATATGGGCTTGCACCAGGCTTGGGGCAGCATCCAGAGGAGAAGGGGGCCAACTGGAGAGATGCAGCAGAGGTCAAATGGACCAGAGATGGTGCAGAGGTGAAACAGACCAGGGATGGTGCAGAGGTGAAAGGGACCAGAGATGGTGCAGAGGTGAAATGGACCAGGGATGGTGCAGAGGTGAAACGGACCAGGGATGGTGCAGAGGTGAAATAGACCAGAGATGCAGCAGAGGTGAAACTGACAGGTTTTGGCACCATACTGGATTGGGGGGTGGGAATGGGAACTGATAGGAGTGGAGAACCCCTAATTTGGTAGCTTAAGAAACTGGGACAATGGGGGTGCCATGACAATGACAGGGGAGTTGGGGAGGATGGTATTTTGGGGAAATATAAATAAGTTGTTTTAGACATCCTGAGTTTGTCTACTAGACATCCAGTTTGAGATGTCTGAGAAGCAAATGGATATGCGAGACTGAAGGTGAGCAGAGAGGTTGGGGCAGCTAAGACAGATTTGAGAATCTGTAGAGATAGTAATTAAATCCATGGGAGCTGATGAGATCACTACAGCAAAGTCAGTTAGAAGGAGCAGAGGGCTCAGGACAGTGACCCGAGGGACACCCATGGTTAAGGAGCCTGGAGCTGGAAGGGGGCCCGGCAAAGAAAGAGGAAAATAATGGCCAGAGAAGCTGGAAGAAAACCAGGAGAGAAGAGTTCCCCAAAAGACCTAGAGGGAAGAGGATGAAGGAGGAGGGTGATCATCAGTGTCAGAAGCTGCAGAGAGGTCAAGGAAAATGATGACTAAGACAAAACCACTGGGGAGTGGGTGGGAGGGGAGAATTTTGCCTCCCCCAACAGAACATAACCTTCTTGACATTTTATATGCCCACGAATAACATTTAACAGGGATAAAACATGAGGCTTTGCCCTTGGGCTGAACGAAACTCTCATGGGATCTCAATGGTGCAGATGGGGCTGAGGAAGGAGTCCTTTGCCCTGGTCAAATCTCCGGGGAACACTACGGTCCCTTGTAGGCACCCTGATTAAAAAAAGCTGTATCCAGAAGGGAAAGGGCTCAGAGAAGGCGAAGGCAAGGGCCGAAGGGCCACTGTTCTCAAGCATCCCCAGAATTTAGAAGGGGTCTCAGCAGCCACTGAATGGCCCTACTAACAAATTTTAACTCTTGATGGCATACTTGACAAGGTGTCACCCAACCTCTCCCAGAACTTCTGGGGGCAGCCCTTCCATTTCTGGGCAGTCACACCCCTTGATGACAAGCAGACAGCCTCCCCCCCCCCCCCCCACGCGGCTTCCCTTCTCCAGCCTGGCCCTCTTAAGCCCAGAATGATGACGACCCCATTCATCAGTACTGACAAAGTGCTCTTAGGAACCACCGTGGCATTCCTTGCAGGTAATATGCTAGGTCAAGGAGGTAACTCTTACTTAGGTTCCCAAGGCAGTTTTATAAAATTCAGAGTCCTGGGGCTACTAGGTAGTGCAGTGAATAGAGCACTGGCCCTAGAGTGTGGAGGACCTGAGTTCAAATCCCACCTCAGACACTTAACACTTACTAGCTGTGTGACCTTGGGCAAGTCACTTAACCCCAATAGCCCTACCCTCCCCCCTCCAAAAAGAAAAAGAAAAAAGAATTCACAGTCCTGGGCACGGGCTGGTGAGACCTGATTCAAATTCAGCCCATCCCCTCTTTTAAGCCTCAGTTTCTTAACCTGTAAAATGGAATTTCTATGGGTAGGCTGAAGCCTCAAAGCTAGTCAGCTATCTCCTATTTCCGTTATTGTGGACTAGCAATGAGGTAAAGGTGATGAGGGTCTGTGGATGCTGCTGGGGGTGAGGCTGGTGTCTGGACTTCCAAGCATGGACAAAGGTGTGGTGATGGGAGATGATGCACCAAGTACACCAACGTGGCTGGAACCCACTTGGGAAGGCCTTTCATTACTGAGCTGATCTGATAAAGGGCACAATGCGAAGAGAACAAAACCCAAAGACTGGAAGGAAATAGAGGGAAAGAATCGTCACGGTCCAACATCGTGGTGGCAAAAACAAAGTTACCCTCAGCTGGGAACAGGCCGCAGGGGCAGGAAAGTTTCGTCTGAAGGGAGGCCCAGGGGCCCCAAGGATGTACGAGCCAGCAGGGGATGAGAAGCTGGCGGGGGGGGGGGGGCACTACACATCTGGGGGGGAGCCAGGGCACTACTGCCCAGAGCAACTCCTGAAATATCTGAGCAATGGGTGAGTGAATGCAGGAATGAAAGGCGACCAGCCCACCCCTAAAGTGTGTAACCGTTTTAATACATTCAGAAAGAGTTAACAGAACAAAATAAAAAGGACAATCTGTCAGGAGAAGCTTCTCTGTGGGTGGAAACTCCTGTGGCCCAGGAAGGGTGGCCCCCAGTGGAGGAGCAGTGCAGGCAGCCTATGGCAGGGGCCCAACAAGGGAAGGGCCTGGTCATTTCTGACTGGCCAAGCCCCCAGGTAACCCCCGAAGAGGAACACTCCTCCATCAGTGGGACACAGCATTTGTTTGAGGTGATCAGAGCCAAAGCCAGAGTGCACCTGATTTGGGGAGCTTGAATCAGGTCATCTGGGCCCAGCTCCCGGTACCAAGAGTGTGCATCATCCATTCGTCCATCATCCATGCGCACACACTCTCTCTCTCTCACACACACTCTCTCTCTCTGTAGAGGCCTCCTTCCTTCCTTTGCTGCACATCAAACACATGTTGGCCTAGGGCTCCCTCATGGAGAGCAGGCCAGGGCTCTGAGATTTCAGGCTGGGGAAGGGGGCGGACCCGCAGTCTTGCTCAAATGTTTCTGAGGTGGGCAGGTGCAGGCACACAGCCCGCAGGCTCTAGCCTGCCAACGTTCCTGGGGTGAGGCTGGTCCTCAAGGGAGCCAGCCCAGAGCTGGGGCTCAGCCTCCAAGGAGAGCAAAGGCACTTTCTTGAGCTCGGGCCCAGGAGGCGCCAGCCCCCAGAGATCCCACTCAGAGCTCTAGGAGGGCTGGGTTTTCCCTTTTCTTCCTTCTTCCATCTAATCCCTGGCTCCGGTGAGGCCAGGCCATGGGAGCTTTAACATTAAAATGCCATTGACCATTGGTGGGGGCAGAGTATGGGCCAGAGCTCGCTGGGGGCATGGGAGCAGGGCAGGGGTTGAGCATCATGGAAAATGTTCTTCATTCATCACACGCATTTATTTCCATGGAAGGGGGAAGCAGGTGAGCTCAGGCCACGACCCCCTTCCTGGGTCCTTCCCGAGGCCTGGGTGAAAGGCACGGCAGGCTCTCGGTCCAGCAAGGACCTTGGGCTGGCCAGTGAAGGCACCTGCATGCCCACAGGGACCCCAGGCCAGTGGCATCAAGTCTCAAAGTACTTGTAAATGGCTGTCACGTACTGCATGACGCTCTGCCAGTCCGGACGCTCAGTCCGCACCATCTCATTGATGTTCTGCCATAGAAGAGACAAGACAGGTCAGCAGGATTCCTGCCCAGCCCAGCGTGGCCATTGTGACTGGGGTCCAAGGATGGCTCCATCAAGAGGCCCCAACCCGAACAGCACAGTTCTAAAAGGAGGTCTTCCTACTGTAAGAAGCCCAGGTGAGGGAAGGAAGGCTCAGCCCCTCGGGGCCAGAACTGGTCAGCAGGGCCAGTGCGGGCACCCACAGAGAACGCCCTGACGAGGAAGCAGAGGTGGGGGATGGGGTCAGGAGGGAGGCAGCTCTTTCAGCTCAAATCCAGGCTTCAGAGGTTCCCAGAACCACTTCTATTGTGAGCCAAGACAATGGGTGGGCTGAACCCGAGCAAAGAGAGGACTATTTTTAAATCGGGGGCCTAAATTGTATGGAAATACTGCCCACTGCCCTTGGATGCTTGGTCCTTCAATTGCTGGAAATGGGCGCTCCAGCCCTCTGGGGACTCCTGTAAGGGGACACCCCCAAGCACTTACCAAGGTGGATTTGATGCCCACACTTTCTGCTGCCTGGAAAGCCAGGGAGAAATTCCTTCTCTGTAAATAAAACCAAGCCCGGTCAACCCAAGAAGGGGACACCCAGAGATGGGGGGGAGGGTGGGTGCGGGGGCCTCTCTGCCATACCTTGTCTTGGCTGGTCAGCTCTTGGTATGGGATATGGGCTGGCAGATAGGTATGCAGGAGGGCACAGAAGGCCAGGCCGTCATTCCAGCTGCTGCTGAAGTTGGTGATGTCAATGTTCTGGGGGGAGATGCAGGCAGAGGCGTTCAGATATGGGCCTGGGCCTTCTCCCTGGGCTCCCGGGCCATGGAGAAGGGGCAAGGCCTCTAAAGTCATGGACGGCTACCCATAGGAGGGCAAAGTACACTTGCTTAGGAGGTCGCTGCCTCGACCTACCCCCAGAGAGCCAGAGCTGTCCCATCAGGGTGCCCCAAACTCATGTCTCTTATACAATCACAAGAATTTAAATTATGGACTTTAGGGGTTCTGGTCAGAAAGGGAACCCAGGACAATCTGGATAGGACCAGTAGGCAGCCACTGCCTCCTGAGGGCTGCCTGTCCCACCTGTGGACAGCTTCCTGGCCCTGCCCTCGGAGGCCCTCTGGGACGACAGCCCTTCAGCTGCCCCCTGAACCCAGCCATCCTGATTCCCCAAGTCTCCTCTCTAACTGGACAAACATCCTTGTTACCCTGTGGTGGCCAGAACCAGGGAGCTCTGCCCCTGGCCTAAGGAAGCCCAGGGCCACACAAGCTGGTGGGCCACTGGGACTCCCAGATATTTTTCAGACACACTGCTGTGCCTGTGAAGTGACTCTTTTAAATTAAGCTCTCAGAAGACAGATGGTATTTAGAAGCTTGAGAAGCCTTGTCAGAGAAAAGGAAAAGGGAGGAGGGGTCTCCCGCAGGCAGGGAGGAGCCTGATGCAGGCGCAATTTATTGTGTGAGGGTTGGTCAGTGAAGCGCCCTCTCCCCCCAAACTACCAGCACTAAGTCTGAGGCCACTTTCATGCAGGGACAGCCTCTCTGCTCATCCTGGTGGATGGAGGAGACTTCACTTGCCTCCCTTCAGTTTTGATCATTGCCCCTGGCAGAAGGCCCAGCATGGGCTGGGAGCAGACCTCCAAGGCCCTACCCAAGACCTTGCCAAGCTGACCCTGAAGCATCAATCACTATTCTTCTGAATCTACCTAATAACAATATGGTCATGTGTTTCTCTTCTCCATGAGATCAGACTGACCAAACGATTGGCTAAAACCCACGTCAACTCCCTAGCATTCTCTCCTGGACACCATTTGAATAGCCCTGTCAAGAAAGACCTAATGCCCGTCTGGGGTGACCCCTGGGCTCCTTGGGATTGCCCCCATCCACTCCCAATCTTGGCCTGCCCACAGGGGCTCGGCCATCCTCTTGGCCCCCGCCAGGGAAGCTGGGGCAGATGGCAAATATGAAAGCCTCAGCTACCCTCCAGCTGCAGCACGAGGGCTAAAGAGCCTCCCATGCTGGGAAGGCTGCCCTCATCAGCTCACTCCCAGGCATGAGACAGTCTTCGCCTCCCCAAACCTTCATTCCCTCTTCCTGGGGCTGCAGAGGACAGAAGCTGGGCCCCTTGGGGGAAGGTCCCTCCCATGTCCTGCAGTCACCAGCCGCACTCCTGTCAAACAGCTCCCAGGAAGCTGCCCTCAGACCGGCCAGTGACCAATAAGAGGTCAGTCAGCCTCCCCTGGCACACCCTCACAAGCCTGGTGATCAAATTGCCCAGCCACACCCTCCAAGCACCAAGCAAAGCCACGGAGGGGAGTCTCGGCCAGCCTCGCCCCAGAACCCCGGGGGTCTTCTCCCAAAGCCAGAATCTTTAATGCCTTAACACAAACCACCTCGTGTGATCCTGGGATTCCCATTCCCGACACGCATGGCCCAGGCTCCCTGCGTGTGGGGTCAGAGCAGCCACTTAAGGCACAAAGGCCGATACAACAGAAGATGGCATCCTCCATCTACTCTCTGGGGCTGAAGAAGAAACATCAAGAAAACGAACAGAAGGGAGCGGGAATCCCCATGCTCAAGTGCCGTCACTACCCTTTCCACAGTTGGGAAAACTGAGAGACTTCCTGGACGGATAATCCTGGGCAGGTCCCTGTGCCTCATTCCCCTCAGTAAAGTGGGGACAACAGCACCCACCCTAGGGGTGCGGTGAGGAAGCCCTCAGCCTGGTGACGTTCTACAGGGTCAGCCCCACACCAGTACCTGTGGCTGGGAGTTGGCTCTGATCTCTAAAAGGGTGGGTGGGCTGGCACCCCATGCCCCTGGTCTCCCAAGGCCAGCCCCTCTCCAGCTCTGCCGCTCATGACGGGTCTCTCTTCCACCAGGACGTTTCTTGCACCCGGCCCAGGGACAACCAAAGGCAGAATCAGCAAGGAGTTGCCCACAGGAACAAATACCTATTCCTGTCCCCAAACGTCAACCTCACATCTAGGGGAAATAATTCTCCATTTCCTGCCTGTCAGCCTCCTGTGTGCAGCCCCTGTGCAGGCTGTGAGTGGGCCCTGGGCCCCTGGCTTGGGAAGCCTACGTGCTCAGACTCCCAGTGCCTTTGGCCCATCCTGGAGGAAGCTGCTTCCCCTGGCCCCAAGTGCCTAGCCAGGAAGAACCCCCACTGGCTTAAGATCAGGGTCCTAACACCCAAAGGAAGCTGCTCCTGCCCATCCCAAGCATGAGTCTGACCCTGACTCAGGGTCATTGGCAGTAGCGGTGCAGCTGGCAGGCTGAGGGAGCGTGGAGAGGTCGGGCTGAACCCCCACTGGCTCCTTCATCAGGACCCTCACACTTCTAGTCTGGGTCTCTCCCTCTCCCCGAAGCTGACAAGGGCTGCCCGGCAGGTCCAAGGACAATCACACCTCCTGTGTCCATGGCATTCGGGCCCAGTCAGTTGGGAGGGAGCCTGGGTCTCTTCACTGACTCAATTAACCTGCAAACCTCCCAACAAGGACCAGCAGAGAAAAGAAAGCAATCTGCTCTGGGGCAAAGGCAACCCGAGGAGGGGGCCCCTGTGGGGGGAAGGGGAGGGGGACAAACCAACACCCCCCCCCCAGGCAATGGTGCCCTTGCAGGCTGGGCAGGTCTCAAGGAACCAGAGTTCAGCCTCCACAGCACCTAGCTGAGTGGGGACAGAGATGGAGACATGACTCTCTCAGACCCCCTGGACTCCCAGCCGGCATTAAAACAGGCTTCTCAGGCCTGGTCAGGTAGCAGAGCCCACCTTCTCCCAATCTCCTCCGATTTATCCCACACTGTGGGCTGTGACCCCTCCTGGCACAGAGAGGCTACGTGACTGAATGGCCATGCTGGACACGGTGGGGAACAGGGCTATGTGTGGTGGGCAGATGAGGTCATCACACTCAGGTAGCATCTGGGGACATGCCAACTGGGGATTTGGCCCCTAAGTGGCCAATCAGTGGGCCCCAAAGAAAAGGACGGGGCCTCTGGGGCCCCCTCCAGCTGAGCTGCTGAGGTCCCAGCTCCCTTCCCCACAGCACAGATTCCCAACGAATCGCCCAACAAGGGGCCTGCTGGGGGGCCATAAGGGACGGGCGCTTCGCCAGCTGTGCCAGGCCTGTCTTGGGAGACTCACTAAGGGGCTCCCCCAGCTCACTTTGGGAGTCCCTCACCTGACGTGTGCTCTCTTCCTCTTAATGTACCAAGACCACCCCCTTCCAGCAGTCTAGAGACCCTGTTTCCTGGCCCGTCATTCCTGTGCCCCTGTACTCATCATGTGCCATGGGCACAAAGCCAAATTTTCAAAAGAAGGTGGGGAAGCAACCCAAAGCCTTCTTGTCTGAAGTATAATTAGGACAATGAAACTCCCCGCTCCCCCCAGGCCCCCCAAGAACCGGCTCTTCAAACAGCTACCAGGCACAGGTCTATTTGAAGAAATGCCATTTTCGTGAGACAGGCCCCAAAGGTGGTGACTCCCATTACCACGACACACACGGCCCAAGTTCCCTGTGTGTAGGGTCAGAGCAGCCGCTTGAGGCACAAAACCCTACAATGGAACATGGCGTCCTCTATCTACTCTCTGGGGCTGAAGAGGAAACACCAAGAAAATGAACAGAATGGAGCTTGTCCTGACCCCCACTGGAGGCAGAGGGCGCCACAGGGCACAGAGCACTAGGCCTGGAGTCCCTGGGCCCTGAGTTCAAATCCAGCCTCAGATTAATTTCCTCAATTATAAAATGGGGATGCCAGCAGCACTTGCCTCCCAGGGCTGCAGTGAGCACTCAGACCAGTGCCCAGAACACAACAGAGTCCTTCTTGTCCCTGACATTCAGCTGAACCTTCCTGAGAAGAGGCAGAGAATCAGAGCATGCCCCAGGACTACCCCGTCACCAAAGGCCACCAAGACCCTGGAGATCCAAGAGGAAATCAGGATCAGGGGGAAGCCAGGGAGGGAAAACCAGCCTAACCCCAATTAGACGAACACCCCCACTCCCCTGAGGCACTGACAGAGGCAGCCCCCCACAAAGGCTCCAAGATCTGGGGCTGCTGCATGCAGAGGAGAAGTGGCAGGACACAGAGAGAAACGTCCATCTTTCCCCAGCTAAGGGTCCTCTGATCTCATATCCACTGTGCCAAACCAGAGGAGTGGGGATTCGAACCTGGATCTTGGGGGAGAAGATGGGACTGGACTAAGCATGACCAGGAAAGAGGCAGCTGCGAGGGCTTATATCTAAGGGAGAAGGTGTTGGAGGGAGAAGGAGAGGGCAGCCCCTGAATGCTCAATGCACACGGGGCACTGAAGGGTATGACTCCAGCCCAGCCCCAAGGGAAGGTAACCAATGCCAATATTCAATAAATTATTTGGAATAAAAGGCAAAAGAGGAATCCTATCAAACTCTGATACCTAAACCAGGAAGAGCCAAAACAGACAAAGAAAACTTAGAGACATATTTCCCTAGCGGATATCAATGGAAAAAATCCCAAATAAAATACTAGCCTGGAGATTACAGCAATATATCACAAAAATCATGCATCTGACCAGCTGGGATTTACACTAGGAATGCAGGCCTGGTTCAATATTAGGAAAACAATCAACATGATTGATCACATCAATCACAAAACCAGCAGAAATCATGATTATCTCAATAGACGCAGAAAAAGTGTCTGACAAAATACAACAGCCCTTCCCACTAAAAATACTAGAGAACACAGCAAGCAGTGAAGGGAGTGTTCCTTAAAATGATAAGAAGCACCCACCTAAACCCATCAGCAAGCATTATCTACAATGGGGAAAGGCAAGAAGCGTTCTCCATATATCAGGAGTGAAGCAAGGACGCTCATTCTCACTAACGTTATTCAATACTGTTCTAAAAATGCTAACAATAGCAATAAAAAAAAGAAAAAGAAATACAAGGAATCAAAATGGGCCATGAGGATATAAAACTATCTTCCTGCTGATGATATGCGGATACACTTGGAAAATCCTAGAGATTCAACTAAACAATTCGTTGAAATTAGTTGAAACATTAATAATTTTAGCAAAGTATCAGGATTTAAAATCAAGTGTTTTACATATCACCAACAAAGCCCTGGAAGAAGAGCTAGTAAGAGATAGTTCATTTAAAATTACCACAGACAATATAAAATGTCTGGGAGTATACCTGCCAGGACCAACCCAAGAATTATATGAACATGATTATAGGACACTTTTTATACACACACAGTCATGTTTAAATAACTAGAGAAATATTCATTGTTCATGGGTGGGCTGAGCCAATATAATAAGAATGACAATTTTACCAAAACTATTCTACTTCTTCAGTACTGTCCTGATTAAAATGCCACAAATCTGCTTTATTGAGCTAGAAAAATATAACAACAAAATTCATTTCAAAGAAGAAAAGGTCAAGAATATCAAAGGAATTCATGAAAAAACAAAATATAAAGGAAGGAGGTTTAGCAGTACCAGATTTTTAAACTGTATCACAAGGTGACATTTATCAAAACTACCCAGTACTAGCTAAGAAACAGAAAAGTAGATCAGTGGAACAGAGTACTCATACAATACACAGGTTGCTGTGTTTGTCCTTTGTTTACGAAGAAGACCATGGCATCAGGAAAACGATGGCATGACTTGCAGCTGTCTTTGATCTGAGACAGGGAGAGCTGTGCAAGGTCATAGACTGGACCTTAGTGGCTGTATTTTCTTGCAGTGAATGTTGATGGTAAGTGCTTCTCTTTGGAACAGCACCCCTGAGGGTCTCCCACTCTCAACTTGATTTTTTTTCTTTTTTTCTCATTCAAGGTGCCATCCCTTGGCTCACTCTTAGAGGCCTCTTCCCTGAATGGGTGTCACCTCACTCTAAGTGAGCACCTGGAAAGGCCTGAGCCTCTAAGGGTTCGGGTTTCCCATTGTATCCCAGGACATCTCCAGTCATCCTGACCTATATCTACCACTGGACCCTGATGGCTGTGGAAGAGATAGTGTGGCTGATCACCTCGCACAGCCCTACCTCTGTAAGCCATGTCATCATTACCGATGCCATGGTCCTCTTCAAAATTAAGGCAATTTTTGGAAGAAAAAAAAGCTATCTATAGTCATATGAAAAAATGCTCTAAATCACTGATTAGAGAAATGCAAATTAAAACAACTCTGAGATACCCTCTCACACTGCCTAAAATGATGGAAGGAGCTGTGCACTGATCCAACCATTCTGGAGAACAATCTGGAATTATGTCCAAAGAGCTACAAAACTGTCTACCCGCCGACCCAGCAATACTGCTACTAGGCGATCACACTCTACAACATTTACAGCCGATCTCTTTGTGGTGACCAAGGCCTGGAGGCCAAGGGGAGGCCCATCGATAGGGAACAGCCAAAACAGCTATGCTCTAGGGCTGGGATGGAATCCCACTGTGCTCCACACCACTGCAACGAGTGGGGTGGCTCCAGAAAACCATGCAGAGACTTGCAGGACCTCATGAAGAGTGAACTCAGCAGACCTGATAAATAAACTCTTAAAAAGAGGGCCCCACGTGGGGGCCCAGCCAGCGCCTGCGCCTTCCCCGCCGCTGTCTGTCCAGCCGGCCTCCTGGACACCCCATGTCTTCTACCCCTGAGGCACTCCCTCCAGTCCCACAGCCACCCCTTCAGAGAGCCGAGTTACTTCCCAACTGGCCCCACCACCACCTTCAGAACAAAATGATTTTCCTAAAGCCCATGGTGGACCACGTCACTCCCCTTGATGCCTCTGGGATCAAATTTGTTTTTCTAATTTAATTTAATGCCCCCACGCAGCCTTTTGCCCTAGGCTCCTTGGTCTGGTTCCAGCCTTTGACAGGGGGCATGGGCATGCAGGAGCCTGACCTGGGCTTCTCCCCAAGGGGGCAGGGATGCCCCAGAGAAGGATCAGAGAGCCAGGCCACAACATACTGCCCCTTCCTTCCCTGACCCATCCACTCCAGGTTGGGGCCACTGCCAAAAAGTTCAAAAGGACCTCAGAGGTCACCGAGTCTGGACCTATGGGAAAACTGAGGCCCAAATCAGTGATGTGACTTGTTCAGGGGCACCAATGTGACCTAATTAGCCTCCATTACCTCCTAAGAAACAAAGACTATTATTCAAAGGCTGCTGGTAAATGTTTAACAACTGGCTCTCTGGGAGAAAAAGGAATGCACAGGACACACTTGGAAGTTTAATTTCCAGCATCAGCATTGTCTCCATCATTTTCTTAAGGCTGGACGATGCTGATACAATCGAGCCCCCACTGACAGCATTTGTCAACGACTGAGGTACAAAGACTCACACTGAAAATTTAACAACTGGATCACTCCAGCATGCCCAGCCCACCCACCTCCCACCAAGCCTGCCCTTTGGGAGTCTCGACCTCTATGCAAACCAATAAGAGAAAACAGCAGCAGCCACCTAACTGTGCAAGTAGCCAGAGTCCCGGCAGAGACGGCCAAACTCTGCTGCCCGGAACCGAGCGCCCAGGCCACGGCACACTGTCCAGAAGAGGCTCGCCCCCCAGCAGACTGACAGAGGCTGCTCGGCTGAGGGCCGTGGGCCGGCCTCTCTGTGGCTCCCCTGGCTCTAACCGGGCACCGAGGCCAGTGCCATTCCTCCCCAAGAACAGCAGGAAAGCCCTGCACCAGGCATCGCCCCAGCTCGGACCTCACCTGGTAGCCTTCGGTTTTCTTCTGGCACCACTTCAGCAGGGCGTTCCTCTTGGAGCCCCCATATTCTCGGGCCAGGGCCGACAGGGGGTCCTTCCTCTCCTCCCTGGTGGTGACAGAGGGAACCGTCATTCCAAAGTGTGAGAACCTTCTGGGGCCTCTGGACAGAGTGGGAGCTACTGACCAGAACCCCAAAGGGCAGTGACACACTGCCAGCAGCAGAGCTGGCCTGTGGGCATCACCCGCCAAGGGCCCTGCCAACAAGGGACATGCGCTCCAGCTCCTCCCGACTCACGTGTGGAAGGGGGAGCAGAGCAGAGGGCTCTGCTGTTGTGGTGGGAGGCTCTCCAGGGCAGGGGCCATACCTGATGCGGCTGCGGGCGGTCGGGGTAACGGATGCCGTGGGGGAGGGATGAGAGAGCTGAGGGGACGAGGGGCCCATCGCCATCAGGGAGGCCGCAGAGGGTCCGTCGGGCTTGATTTCCTCACTACTTCGGCGAGAAGATGCTGAACAGGAAAGAGGAAGTCAATCATCCCCTGCGTAATTTCTGGCAGCCAGGTCTTTGCCTCCCATACCTCCCTCTTCCTCTTCTGGGCCGATGGCCCCCCTGCCACAGCCACCACCTCAGTGCCGTTTGTCTTGACTGGTCTTCATGGTTGCCAGTGCTCACGGCTCCCCGGGAGTGACACACACAATTTCAGGAAATTAACGGGCAAGTGCCCTGGGGGTTCATAGAAGGGACCTGGAAATCACCCAGCCTTACAGAGGAAGAGCCTGAGGTCCAAGAGGCCTGTGTCCCACCCAGGGCTCATCAGTGAACAGGTGGTAGCCCTGGGACCAGAGAGGCACAGACACCCTGATAGGGAGGTGCTGTGGCATGCAGAGACCTGGGCCTGGGGCCAAGAACCCCGAGTTCGAATCTGCCCTCAGACACTTCCTAGCTGCCTGCTCAGTTTCCACAGCTGTAAGAGGAGCCCCCCCCTCCCCCACCTCACCCCTGGTTGTGGTGAGAATCAAAGGAGATCGGCCCATTCCCTCCGTCCCCTTCTCTGGAGGCCCTCTGCCCGAGGTTCCCGTTACCTGCGATGGCCTTGGCACCCTCCATGGCCGGGACTCTCAGTAACGGCGCTGGCCTGTTGACTGACCCAGTGCGTAACAAACGCTCTGCAGGGAGGAGAAGGACCAAGCCAACGCCAGCTCAGGGACAAGCAGAGGCAGGCTCCAGGAGAGGAGGGCGCCCTGGGGGTTGGGAGGCCCCACCCACAGCCTCTCTATCCCACTGAGCTCTCCAGGCCTGCCCTTCTCTCGCCTCCACACCTTTGCTCATCACGGCACCCTCCACCCATGCTTGATTTTCCTGTCCGCGTTCCCAACTGCCTCCCCTGCTTCTGCCTGGGGCGAGAGGCCAGAATGGCGCCCGCTCACGGCACCCCCCCTCCCCCCAGGACCCAGGTCTCTGTGATCAGAGGAAGGGAAAGTCCCAGAATGTGGAAGAGCAGGGGCTGACCCAGGAGAGGCCATCCTGCTGCACTGGGCCAGGCCTGGGGGGACATGCTGCACAAGATGGCTTCGGAAGCAGGGCACTGACTCCTGAATAAGGACGGCAGAGGTCTGGGGGATGGGTCTTCAGGCAGAGGAATCGTTCTTGCCTGTCAGGGAGTAGGGAGGTCTCCCTAATCTTACCCACCCCCAATCAGAGGAGAGGAGGGTGCCCCTTGATGCCCCACAGTGAGGCCTGAATGCCGGGGACACGGGAGAGCCAGGACAGGTCCTGCTGCCAGGGGAGGGGAGTGAGAACTACCCAGAGATGCTGGTCAGAGGCCAGGCCAACGTGCAGCCACCACCCCGCTGCACAGCACCAACCAGGGTCTGGTATGGGGCCAAGGGTTCTGATCCTCACCACAACCTGGGAGAGAGGTGCTATTATCCTGCCCATGTGGCAGATGAGAAAACTGAGGTGGAACATGGCCCTGGGCCCCAGGGAAGGAGGGGGTCCAATGAGGAAGCTTGTGCTCCACGAGCTTACCTTGGCAGGGGAGATCTCCATAGTTTGGCCTCTTGTCCGACAGGGCGGGGAGGGGCTTGGTGGAGGGCAAGGAGCCGCCCATGGAATGCCTCTGAAATGACCAGATGGACACAAGTCACCGTGTGACTGGGTCCAGCATGGAAGACACAGAGTCGGCTTTTGGCTCCTCCCGCGCTCCCCCCACCTCCCCACACGCACATACGTGTACACCCTCTGGGCCACCTCCTTGAAAAAGAACAGGGATTTCACCCCAAAAACTTAACTCTGAGGGAGCCGGCAGACCCTTCCCCCCCACTGCCGCAGGCCAAAAGAGCAAGGGTTATCAGGCAAAGTCAGTCTCCGGCCCCTCACTGTCTCAGTGTTCCCTTCTGTAAAATGGGCAAAGGCCTGGAGTCAGAGGGCATAAGAGCTGACTTTGACCCTGCTTGGCCCTGGAGGGCAGAAGCCAAGGCTGCGGAAGGGCTGCAAAGAGGGAGACTGAGGGTGGCCATCCTACTGGGAGGCTGCCTGGGGAGGTGCCAGCTCCCCTTCCCTGAAGGCCTCCCTCCACACACCTGGGACCTTGCTCTGGAAGTGAGGGGTCCCTTCTGGTGGCCCCTTCTATTCCCCACCAGAGGCCTTGCACAGGGCTCTGAACCCGGCAGGGTTTCCCACAGCTAGCTCCCCAGACCCCGAGGCCCACAGGAAAGATGATGCTGAAAGACAGGACTCAGGTCACCCTCTCGCTCTCTGCCTACCCACTGCCCCACCCTACCACAGAGCCTGCAAGGGCTCCTGAGAACAAGAGGACAGGAGAAGGGTCTCCCAGGGCATTCCCACCACCAGACCCAATAAATCAGAGCACCTGCCAGCCCTGATATATAGTGGCCCCCCACCATTCACACCCTAGGAAAGGTGGGGAGGCGTGACCCTGGGGCCACTGCCTGCAAGTTAGACAGAGGGAGAGTCTACCCCTACCTGCATTGGGGAGACAGCAGCTGCTGGGGGAGTCTTCATGGGACTTGGACTCAGGGGGGTTCGAGGCATTGCAGTGGCTGGGTTTGGGGTTGGTCCTGTCAGGGATGAGAAAGGAACATGTCAGAGCCTAAGTGAGAAACCCAGAGAAGGTCTGACCTGGCCCAGTCTCCCCAAACATGCTGAAGGGAGCCAGGGGCACTCAGATACCAGGGCTACCCAGCCCAAAGACGGTCTTTGGTGGGGCCCCCCTCACTGCCCCTCAGCCCTCTGAATGAGTCGTTTCCCCCCCCCCCGCCCCCGGCTACAGCCCCTGGGCCATCTTGGCAAAAGCCCCCAGACCCTATCCCAGTCATCACAGCCCCTTGGCCAGTCTCCCCCACCCCACCCCCAGACTACAGCCCCCAGATCCCACCCCAGCTCTGGCTTCTCTCAGCTCCCTGACGCTCACATCCCCAAGGCCAGAGACCATCACCTTGAGACGCACTGTCAAAAGACTTGATGAGGGTCTTCACCGTCGGGGTGGGCTCGGAGGACGCTGATGACCTCCTGTTCAGGCCCATGCCCTGGCGTAACGCAGCCAGATCTCTCTCTACTGTGTTCATGTAGTTGTAGACACGGCCCCGCTCCTCTTCTTGCCTGCAAATGACCAAGGCAGGGGAGAGGCCATCTCATCGGTCTGAGCCTGGCTCCCCTGGGCCTGGGCAGCCTCAAACGCGCCCTCAGAAGGCGGCCATGCCTAGTTGAGGGCAGCGGTAGGCGGCTCATGGCTTCTGCCCTGACAGCAGCATGGGCCTTCCTAGTCACCTACCCTGCAGCTGGCCTTGATGGGAGAGGAAAGAAAAATAGTCCAAACAAGCCCAGTCCTGCCCTCAAGGAGCTCCTGCTCTAACAGTGAGAGACACAGAAAACCAAGCAAGGACTCTCCTTCCCCATCAGTCGCTCCACCAACGCCCCACCTTCCCGCCTCGCGGCCTCCCCCAGGGAGACGGGCTTACTGTGTGCTCATCTCCTCCTGATCACCCCCCTACCCTGTCACATCCCCCTTCCTCACTTCTCTTCACCCTCCCCTGACCTCCTCAGTCACCTCTCCCCTCTGCTCAGAGGTTCAGAGGCCCATGATTTCCAGCCCTCTGTGGGGATGGGGGGGGGGGCTCCTTGAGGGCAGGGGCTTGCTCTCTCTTATTTCTATCCCAGAACTACTCAGCACAGTGCCTAGCACACAGTAAGTGGGCGCTTGATAAATTGTGGACAACTGACCCAATAAAAAAATGACAACAAATCCCCAATAGGTGGGGATACACCTGCAGGTCTGCCACTCTCACTACAATCTCTGCTCAAACCCTATCAACTCCATAAGAGCCTGTGTGTCCTTGGCCTCTGCCCGCCCTGGTGCAGACCCTCATCCCCCTTCTCCGCCTGTCTCGGTCTCTCCCCACTGTCATTCTGCCCAAAGGCCCATCACGTCCTGGCTACTCATCACGCCCCAGCAGCTCCCCTGGACTCCCAGGAAACACACAAAGGGCTTGTCCAGCCTTCAAAGCCCTCCTCTCTCGTCCCCACCTTCTTACACTGACTCCCCACCATGGCCTCCCTCTCTCAGCCCCTGGCTCTGTGGCCGGCCCCTGCCTGGAATGCTCTCCTGCCTTCCCCCCACATGGCTTTCTTCATGGCCCAGCTGAAATCCCACCTCCTGCAGGAAGTGCTCCCCACCCCACCCCCCATCAGACTATGCACTCCATAGGCAGGGCCTGGATTTGGAGACCCAGAGCAGCCCAAGAGGCTGCCTGCAGGGAGAGGGGGCCTCACAGGCCTCCCCAAAGGAGGAATGGGCTACATCTCTTCTTGGCGCCTCCATCTCAAGGACTTCCTTCTGCCAGCTGCCCAGGTGGGATTAGAGAAGGCAGGAGGGACAAAACCCCAAGGGATGGCGCCAAAGGGGAAACAGAGGAGCCTGGGCGCCTTTTCCTACCCTCCCAGCCACCATCACAAAGGTGCCATTTTCCCAAATGTCGGCCAGCCACAAGAGCCATCCCACCCCTGCCCAAGCTGAGCCCAGCGCCTTCCCTCTGAACACCCCAGACCTGATGCCACACCGGCCCAGCACCAGACCTACTTTCTGGACTTTATTTCCTCCAGCTCCTTAGTGAGCTTCTCATTCTTCTCCTGAGCCTCCTGGAGGCGGCGCTTCAGGTCCCCGACCTCCTCCTGAGCCTCGGATTTGATGTCGTTGGCTATGACCACAGCTGTCTGCAGGTCTGCCTGAAACTGCCGCCACTCCGCCGACTCCTCCTGGATGGAAAAGGGGATGTGGTCAGGGAGGAACCCAGATGGCTCTGCATCTCCCCTCTGGGGCCCCTCCCTGCTAGGCACCCAGTGATCATCATCGTGGAGGGCTGGGTCCAACACCCAGGATCCCCACCCGTGAGGAGGCAAAGGCTCCTTCCTACCCGCAGCCTTCGATGAAGTGTCTTGACTTCTCTGTCCATGTCATGCTTTTGGTCCTGGAGTTTCTTGACGGTGTCTGCAGAGACAAGGATAGTGACACCTTTACTTGATGGGAAATGACAATGGGCACACAAGAAGCCCATGGCATCGGGCCAGGCCCAGCTGGCCAAGCTCCCTAGCAGAAGAGACCAGGCACTCCTCAACACTGGGAAGGTGCTCCTTGAGCTGCTCCTTTTGAGTGACCGTATTTTCCAGAAAGAGCAGACCCAGAGCACATGGGAGACCCTGAACATGTCAAGGATGAAGATTCCTGAATTGACATCACATGCTATTTGCACCCCAAGCTGGTGTCATGGCAGGCACTAGTCAGTCTGTGCTAGAGTGGCAAAGTGCTCAGGCAGCTGGGCCCATGGAGATGAGCAGACCCTCCTGTCTTCATGGTCTAGCAGTTCCCAAGGGAAAAGAATGGGGCATCTGCCATCTTAATTATTCATGATTTCTCCTCCTCCTCTCTCTGCTGCAATTTCATAAATGAGCTTGTTTGGACTGTGAACTCTGGAACTTGCTTAGGGCTCCACAGGTATGTTCATTTCTCTCGTAATAAATCTAGTTGCAAGGTCATGCCTCAAAGAAACGCACAGCAAAGCCAAGGAACCTCTTGTTTTTACTTATTACTTTTTTAAAGGGGCTGTTGTCCTTGTGGGTTACCTGGGAATAAAACCTACACCTTCTAAAGAGCTCTTTCTCCAGTAAATCATAAATACAGGGCCTAGTTCTGGGATGGGTGGTGTGAAGTGGCCTTTGAGGTTGTTCTTGCCTTTGAAATTCTTTTAAACACAAACACACATGAATGTACACACGTGCATACACACAAAACCTTCATGTGACTGCTTGTGGGGAGGGTATAAAGCGCTACAGAATCTCACAGATGAAAGGCGCCCCCCTCCACCTCCTCCTCTCATCCTACCCCCCAGCCCACCCCCAATCTGGTGTCAAGGTCTATCAGTTTCACCTCTGCTACATCTCTGGTCCATTTCACCTCTGCTGCATCTCCGGTCCATTTCCCCAATGCTGCATCTCTGGTCCATTTCCCCAATGCTGCATCTCCGGTCCATTTCACCTCTGCTGCATCTCCGGTCCATTTCACCTCTGCTGCATCTCTGGTCCATTTCCCCAATGCTACATCTCTGGTCCATTTCCCCAATGCTACATCTCCGGTCCATTTCACCTCTGCTGCATCTCCGGTCCATTTCCCCATTGCTGCATCTCCGGTCCATTTCACCTCTGCTGCATCTCCGGTCCATTTCACCTCTGCTGCATCTCTGGTCCATTTCCCCAATGCTACATCTCTGGTCCATTTCCCCAATGCTGCATCTCCGGTCCATTTCCCCAATGCTACATCTCCGGTCCATTTCACCTCTGCTGCATCTCCGGTCCATTTCCCCAATGCTGCATCTCTGGTCCATTTCCCCAATGCTACATCTCTGGTCCATTTCACCTCTGCTGCATCTCCGGTCCATTTCCCCAATGCTGCATCTCCGGTCCATTTCACCTCTGCTGCATCTCCGGTCCATTTCACCTCTGCTGCATCTCCGGTCCATTTCCCCAATGCTGCATCTCTGGTCCATTTCCCCAATGCTGCATCTCCGGTCCATTTCACCTCTTCTACATCTCTGGTGGATTCTGTCTTTGCAGCTCTCTCTCCAATACATCCCCCTCTCTTCTGTCGCTGTCCCAACTTGGTACAGACCCCCATCTCCTCACATCTGGACTATGACAATAGCCACTGGGGGATCTACCTACCTCAGTCTCTCCCCCATCCTCTATTTGGCCTCCAAAGTGATTTCCCTAAAGCACAGGTCTGACCATGTCATGCCCCTACTCAATAACCTCCAGTGGCTCCCTATTGCATCCTGGATCACATATAAAATATTCTCTTAATGCAACCCCCTCCTCCCCTTCCTGCCTTCTTATACTTTACTTTCCTATCTCCTCTTCCATCCAGCTACACTAGCCTTCTGGCTGTTCCTCAAACAAAATCCTCCATCTCTTGGCTCTAGCATTTTTCCTGGGTCCTCCCTGTTGCCCCACTCTTGGAATACTTTTCCTCCTCCACTCCAACTACTGACCTTCCTGGCTTCAAGTTCCACCTAACATCCCACCTCCTACCTGGCCTTCTCTAACTCCACTAAACTCCAGTGCCTTCTTTCTGCTAATTATTTTCTATTTACCATATACATAATTTGCTTTGTATATATTTGTTTGCTTGCTATCTCCCCCATTAGACTGTGAACCCCTTGAGTGCAGGAACTATCCTCTGCCTCTTTTTTATATCTCTAAGGCTTAGCACAGTGTCTGGCACATAGTAAGCCCTTAATAAGTGTTTAACGAATTGTGTGAATTCCTCCAATCCACACCTAAGAAAACAGATTTCCCCTCTACTATATACCTGGTGAGAAGTCATCCAGCCTTTACCAGAGACCTCTAGAGAGGAGAAGCCTACTACTTTTTGAGGTAGACTGTTCCACAATCGGAATGACATCAACTTTCCCCACTGCTCCTAATCCTGCTCTCTGGAGTTAAGCAGAGTAAGGCAAATGGGACAGCTATCTTCAGAATACTGGAAGGAAAACCATGTCCTCCTTTGTCTTCTCAAGGACAAACCTTCCCATTTCCCCAAGTGATCCTCAAATGTCCTGAACTTAAAGACCTTCCCTACTTGGCATTCAGACTGGACAATAATCAGCTCATCAACATCCTTCCATGGCAAGGTCAACAGAATAGCAGCAGTCACAATGTCTCCTATGAGGCCAAAGGCTAACAGAACATTGGTGGCCGCAGTATCTCCCATAGTGCCTGTGATTCTACAGCCAGTCAACAACACATATAAAAAAGTTTGCTTCTTGAATTCTGGGCTTTGGAAGAAAGGCTGTCTCTCCTCACTCTGAAGAATATGACAGGCCTGATATTGCTTTCTTTTGACTACCTTAGTCAGTTGACAAACATTTATTATCTCCTATGTACAGAAGGCACTGCACCAAGCTCTGGGGACATGAAAAGGGGAAAAAGACAAGGGGTTCACAATCTAATGTGGGAGACAATCAAGTATGTACAGGATAGACAATGAGAGAAGGAAATCACTGGAATGAAGAGTTGGGGAAGGTTTTTATAGGAGGTGGGATTTTAGTTGGGACTTGAAGGAAGCAAATGTGGTCAGTTAGCAGAAGCAGAGAAAGGAGAACATTCCAGGCCTGGGGGACAGTTGGAGAGAATGCTCAGAGAGAAAGATGGACCAGGAGTCTAGTGTCACTCTACAGAAAAGGGGGTGAGGCATAAGAAGGCTGGAAGAGCTCTGAAGGTCAAACAGAACATTCGGTATTTGATCCTGGAGGCCACAGGGAGTCCTGGAGTTTACTGAATGGGAAAGGGTGACATGATCAGAGCTGCACTTTGGTGGCTGAACAGAGGATGGCCTGGAGACAGGCAGACCCTCTCAAGTTACATATGCCCATACCACACATTAACCCCACGCTCATCTGGGCATTTTCAGCAGATTCTTTAAAGGTGCAAATCTCCAGTCCCTCTTAATTCCTGAGCTAATGCTCCCATACTCTTCAGAAGAAAGAGTCATGCCCATGCCTGAGCCTGAAGTATGGGTATCATGGAATTCACCAATGAAGGATGTACTGACTTGACCCCCAACAGGTCAGTCCTGTCCTCACTGGGACTCAGTGCAGAATCTCTCTGATGGTGCAAATGCCCTTCTTGACTGACAATCAAAATCTGCTTTCTGGCACAATCCTGATTCCTCCTGCCCCCAGGGGTATCTTGCCTGCTCTGCCCAACTCGGTCCACTAGGAGCTGAGCCAGACATGTTGTGTCTACTGGGGAAGGAGCAGAGGCTCTCCTGGTCCTGCCATCGCCTGCTGAGTGGTGTCTCTGGAACTGTAACAGGAAGGCCAGGGCAAGGCCTGCACTGTCCTGGAGCACACAGGGTCTCTGTTCCTGCTTTCTTCATAAAGGCCCTTCTGGGCAACTCCTTCTGGAGTGCTTCTATCATCTGCACCCGATTTTACCCCGGAGTGGTGTCTGACTGCCAGTGGGCAAACTCTTCCTCTAGGAAGTTACTGTAGCCGCATTTATACAGCATTCTAAGGTTTGCACAATGCTTTACACTTATCTCAATGGTTCCTCCCAACCACCCTGGGAGGGAGGTGCTGTGATGATGCCCATTTTACATCTGGGGAAACTCAGGCAGACAGGTCAGGTGACTTTGCCCAGGGTCCCAGAACTAGAGAATACCTGAAGCTGGCTTCACTCAGTCTTCCTAACTCAGGTGGTGCCCTCTAGCTGTCTACTGACAGCTGCATTGATGGGAATATTTTTCCTTCCATCCATCAGGATCAATCCCTTGTTTTAATAAGCCACAATGGAGGGGGCCTGGTCATTTCCTCACTGCCATTCTTGCTCTGCTCTCACGTGCACGACAGAGAATCACTCCATTTCGGGTGGCGCTTGGAGGGGCTCATCAGGCCTATTCCTGCCTCGGCAGCCAGTCCATAGTCATTCCGCGTCCAGTCCAGGTTCTTCCTAAGCATTCTGCCTCTGCTTCTCCTCTCCAACTATCCATCAGCCAGATGCCAGCCCACCTTCCAAAAGGTCGAGTGAGGGAAGACTTGGCTCCCCTTGGAGTCTGTTCACGTGTTGGCCACTGGACAGGGATGTGCCCTGGGCTGAGCACCAGCAGCTCTGGGGATGCCTCAGACTATCATCTGTAGCCACAGTATGGAGGCATTTGGGGAGGATGATGATGTACACACATACGCACGCACACGCTCACACACACGCACATATGCACACACACACGTATTCTCTCAGCTGAGCTGATTCGGGAAAGGTCCTGGGATCCACAGAGCAGCATGAGGAATGAAGCCAAGGAGCGACACAGAGCCATCAGCGAGGTGCCCACTTGTGGAATGTTTGGTCTCCAGGGCAGGGAAGCCTAGCTGCTGAGGACACATGGTCAAGCAGTGTCGACTAACCTCCTTGGAAGTGTGGCTGCAGAGGGCTGCCTGGTGCTTAAGTGGGAGAGCAATGACCATATCCTGTCTGGAAGGGACCTACCTGGTGGAAGTAAGCAATGCAGCTAAAGCCACTGGCATCCACATCACAGGAGGGTGGGCCCTGGGACCTGTCCTGGCCTCCGACCCTACTGGCTGCCCCTTCAGAGCAAAGAACAGCTCTCGGGGCTGCCAACAGGAGACTGGGACCCTGACCCTCTCTCTCCCTGTCTGGCTGACAACCATGCATTGCCAGACCTTAGCCCCATGCAGCTGCCGCCATGGGCCTCCTTCACTCTTCTCCATCCTCTTCCCCTCAGAACTCCTAGCACCATCCCCCCCCTCCCCCCCCCCCTTCTTTGTCCCCTGGGTGGGATCCTCCCCCAGGTCATGCTCACTATGGGGCCCCCAGGGCCGGGTCCTCCACCCTCGACCCTGCTGGTCTCATTCTGCAGATTATTCTCAGATCTATGACCCTCTCCTCTTCCTTCGATCCTGTACCACCAAATTCCACCCATCCAATTCAAAACTTTCCCTTTCCCCCAAAGCCTCCCCCCGTCTGATGAGGGCCACCCCAAGGGTGCAGAATCTCAGCACTGCCCAATCAGCCACCAGATGCCGCTTCTCTGCCACCCCTCCCTTCTCCCCAGTCACCTGCCGTACCCTCTTCTCTAGTCTCCCCCAGTACTGCTGCTGAGTGCAGATATCCTACCATGCTGCTTCTGGGGGTAAAGAGACCCTGCTGCTAAGCTTTGTAAGACATCCCACCTCTTCCCAACCACTCCCCTTCCCACACTCTGCGATCCAGGCAAACCGGTCTGGTCTTGGCTCCTCTCACTCCACACTTCATCTCCCACCTCCAGGTTTGTCTCCAGCCTGGCACACATTCCTCCTCACTTCCACCTCCTGGAGTCCCTCTCTTCTTAAAATGCAGCTTCGCCTCCATCTTCCACATCAAGCTTCTCCTGATCTCCCCACCTGCTTGGGTTCTTCCTCCCAAGTTTCTTTGTGTATTTGCTGCATTTATTCTGTCCTGAACCCTGGGGCCATTCCAAGACCATCAGCCATCATGACTACTGCTCTGGTCACTCCAAACATCACCTAGGTCCAGAGGAGTGGCTGGACATGCCTTTCTCTTCCTCCTGGCATTGGAGGCAGAGCCTTCATTCCCCCCAAATAGAGTGAAAAGCTGCCCCCCCCCTGCTGGCACTGCCCACCCCCAGTGCCCAGGAAGCTGGCCACTCCTCTGGGGCTCCACAGGAGGACAGGGCAGGGAACCTGAGACAGCATCTCCAAGGCTGCATGCTCTCTGCCCTCACAACCCCCACCTCTCCAGTATTCTGACACCTTATATCACCCTCCCCACATTTTCTGTAAATCAGTGACACTGGGGCGGCCAGGTGGCACAGCGAGTAAGAGCTCCGGCCCCAGAGTCGGGATGGCCTGGGATCGAATCCAGGCTCAGACACTTAGCACCCACCCAGAAACACCTGGCCGTGTAACCTTGAGCAAGTTACTTAACCCTGATTGCTTAGGG
>NW_027186029.1:411479-425329 GCF_028583685.1 Petaurus breviceps papuanus
CTTAAAAAAAAAAAAAAGAAAAAAAAATCAGTGACACTGATCTGCTAGTTGTTCCTTCCACATAGCCATCCACCTCCCAACTCTAGGCTTTGCCCTGGCTGTCCCTTACCTACCCCTCCAAGTGCCAGCTAAAATCCTACCTCCAGGAAGCCTTTCCCACCCCTGTGGATACCAGATGTCTTCTCCCTGCTAAGCCTTTCTAGTAGGGGCTTACTGTATGTTTACTGAGCAATGACCCCACAAGGGAGGGTCTGCCTCGATGGCCTCTGAAGCCCCTGCCAGTACTTGGCTAAGAATCGCCCAGGGAGGCAGCTCCCAAGTCAGGCTTTCCCCCCAACAGCATCACCTTCACTCTCCCCATTACCTCTCCCTGGACCCTTCCAACGATCTCCTGACGTGGCCAAAGGGACACTCCTGAGAAACAAGCTTGACTAGGGCACTGTCCCCTAAAGCACCTCCATGGCACCCCGTCACCTCCGCCTGCCCACCAGGCCCCTTTGTCCATAGGCTGATGGCCAGGCCTTCTCATTTAGTCCCTACCACCCGTGTACCCCGTGGGCATCACACAAACACCTGGATTTGGTCCCCTCAATTACCATGCCCTGCCAGCAGGACCCAGACCCAAGTCATGGTCTCCAGCTCAGACGGTGCTCCTCCAGTCCCCAGCCCTTCTCACACGGAGGGCATCTGCAACCCTCATGCACTGGCTGCTGAGATGACAAGGTGCCCTTGTGATGTTGGAGTGGCAGTGGAGGTGCCCTCAAGAGCCTGGAGGGAAGCACATCAGGAGCCACCCCCACTGCCAGACTGCTGGAACAGGCTCTGGAGTGACCTCAGGGGCAGTGCACCCTCCACCTGGCCTCGACCCTGCCCCCGCTGTCCTCCTGAGGGCAGTCTCCGGCATGTCCAAGTCCTTCCTAAGCCTTAGGGCCTTCCAAATCCTGGAAGCTCAGCCACTGGCTCCCTCCCGCCGGATCCCTGTGGCACTCCAATGGAGACCTCCAAACAGTACGAAATCCACTGGAGTGGATCATCTTGCAGCCCCCCCTCACCCCCCCGTCCTTTCCTTGAAAGAACAGGATGGGCCACGTGAGGAAATGCTCTGGGGCTTTTAGCCTTTCTCTGGGCAGACTAGGGAATGCTACAGATCCCTTCTAAGGTTTTCAAATGTATAAAATAATAAAGGATTATGGAGAAAATTAACTACACGGAAATAGCTATAACATTTTTTAAAAGTTCACAGGCCCCAGACTGAGAAGCAGGCCTCCCCACTCCCATCTAAGTCCCCTCTCCAGTCACAGGTGCCAACACAGAAAGACAAAGCAAAGAAGAAAACACATCCTGCCCTCAAACAGCTTCCGCTCACTCTGCCAGGGGAGACAATATGTTTACAAGTAACCATGAAAGAATGGAAATGAGAGCTGGAGGGGCCCAGGGAAGGAAGCAGGAACAGTGGGGGCTGGCTTGGGAAGCCCTCTGAACACCAACGCCAACTCCAGCACCCCACTCTTCACTCTCAGTCATCCTGTCAGGAAAAGCAAGGAGGCCAGCACAACCTGTGCTCACCAAGCCGCGCAGGCTGGCTCTTGGAGGTCGCTAATACCCTTGCTGGAGCTCCGCTAGCCATCTCTTAATGAGCCTGGAAAAGTGAAGGTCCCTGGCCTGCAGGCCTCAGGTTCTGGCCTCTTCCCTGTTCTGAAAATCAAGACATCCGCACCCTTCTAATGCTGGGGCTCTGCAGCCTTCCAAATGTCCCTGACGGTGGCCAGGCAGGGCCATGTGCTGCTGTCACACACCAGGGCCAGGGGATGTGCACGTATCAAGGACTGCTCGGTGCTCTCCTCCCTGCCAGTCTTGGCCATCACCTCCCCAGCTGCCCGCTGCTCTTGTACTGAATGGGGACCACACAAGCCTCACACAGCTCACTTGACAAAGGAGCAGAGTAAGGTAAATTGACCGTCCAAGTTCATACAGTCAAGTGTCAGAGTCAGGACTGAAACAGGGAGGGTGGTATGGCCAGACAGAACCTCAGACCTGGAGCCAAGATGTGGCTTCCAAACCCCACTGAGCACTCACTGAGTGATGCTGTGAGAGAGGAACGCTGCCTGCCTCCCAGGGTCATCAGGAGACTTCTACAAGGGTATGTCTGTCACATCCGTCTGTCACATCCCCTGCCAATCTCAACATGGCACACGTGAAGCCAGGGTCATCTACCTGTGCCCACCTGCTGCCCTGAGCCCAGGCTCTGGACACCCCAGCTTTCTGGTCAATGTGTGAATCAGACAACTCTACAGTGGGGAAATCTCAAGCCACCAGGTCTAGCTCTAACCCCCCAGAAAAGGGATGTGGCTGACCTTAGCTCGCCCAGCCCAGGGATGGCAGGCCAGGCCCAGAAGGCCAAAGTCTGGACTCCTCGGCGCAGGCATCCTGACTGACTGCCACAGCAAGGCTAAACACGGGAAGTGCTGGCTTCCTTCTGAAGCTATGTCTGGTCCATGCACTCATAGAACCTGCTTCTAGTCTTCATTCACCACCCTGTGGCGTGCAAACACAAGACCTGAGGCAAAGCCCTTTCTTCTGACCCCCTTCTCTCTCCAGAGACAATTCTGCCCAAAGCTCAGGGGTCCCATGGCCTCATGCACATAGGCCCAGCTTCCCAGCCTCCTCCCGTAGCATGTGATGCCCACAGGCCCTGCAGAGTCTCCAGGTGGCCCTCCCAGATGCTCCCAAGCTGGCTGCACTCTCTCTTCAGCCCTGACAAGCAGCATGGAGGCAGACATCTGAGCAGACAGTGCACCCCAGGAGAGGGAGTCAAGGACAAGCACCATTTCTCAAGGCCCTTCCAACGCTGACAGCTTCCAGGCGAGCCCCAGAGCCATGAGGGGGCGCCACAGTGCCCAGAGAGCCAGCCCTGGAGGCCTGAAGGGCTAGCTCCTTGTGTGGCCACCAGGGAGCACCAGAGTGCAAAGATACCTGAGTCAGGGCTCAACTCCTAGCTGGGGGACCCTGGTCGAATCACTGAAACTGTCTGCCTCAGTTTCCTGAATTGTAAAACGGGGGGGAGATGACAATAGCACAGTCCTCCAAGGGGTCTGTGAGACCCAATGAAATAATAACTACAGAGGGCTTAGCCTAGAGGCTGGCACACAGTAGGTGCTCAATAAATGCTGCTCCCACTACTCCGCAGCTTCTTCTGGAGTTGTCTGGTGAGACCAGCTGCCCCAAAGGAAACAGTGAGGCCCCAGCCCTGGGCAGAGGGTGTAGCTAGGCCATGGGGTGGGGATCCCAAAACACTGGCCCCCAGGAAAGAGAAGAGGGTAAGCCAAGGCAGTGGCAAGGCCCCACAATCCCTGACCCCAACAACCCTATGACCCTGATGACCCCGGTGACCCTATGACCCCAATGCGGCCCCCCCCCCCCGCCTCCCCCTCAGCACATGCACTCACTCTCCAAGTCGGAGATGACGAGGTTGTCATGCAGCTTCAGGGCTCGGTGCTGCTCCACCTCGTCCTCCAGCTCAAAGATGGTCTCCTTCATGTCCCCTCGCTCTGTCTCTTTCTCCTCCAGCTCAGAGCGCAACTTCTCCAAGGTCATGTTCAGCTCCCCCATCTTCTTCTGGGCCTCTTCTCGGAAGCCTCCATACTCTTCCTGGACCTGCAGAAAAGACAAGCAGGGAGGAAGAGGCCTGGGGCCCACAGGAGTGAGCCCCCTGCAGAAGGAGGGTCTGGAGATTCCTTTCTGATGGCCCCACCCAGAGGGCCAGAGGGGCCAAGGCTGCAGCCAGGTGCCAAGAGAAATGAGGAAAGTCGGGGCACCAGGCATGAGGGAAGGCCCTTCAAAGAAGAAGACACAGCTGCCAAAGCAGGTCTCAAACCGCCACAGGCCCTTTCTGCCATAAGTCCGGAGATCTGAAGAGGCCACTAGGTGCAGCTAAGCAGCAGGTCCCACCCTTCCAGCCCTGCCCCCCACAGAGGAGGGGCCCTGGCAACCCACCTGGCCAGAGCAGCCAGACCCTATTAAGGGCCTGCACCAACCACTGTATGCATACAGAGTTCTGAAGGGCCAAGGGGCTGACTACTGGAAAGTGAGGGTGACAGAAAAATCAAGGCCATTGCATCCCCACCCCCACAGGCCCACCTGGGGAGCACTGCCAAGCCCAAGTGGGAGCTGAGCAGTCAGTGTGACACCCAGGGTGGGGGGGCAGAACCATCATCAGCTCAGCATGATTGCCAGACCACTGGTGAAATGAGGAGTCCAGGAGAAGACTGCCAAGACACCACTGGCTCCAGGCCCCAGCCCAGGCCCTCCAACCAGAGACATCCCTCAGAGTTTTATCCTGGGCCTTCCTCTCTTCTCTCTCTACACTACTTCACTTGGGGATCTCATCACTTCCCTTGGACTGAATTGTCATCTTTATGCTGATTCTCAAATCTCCCCATCCTGCCCCAACCTCTGCTGACCTCCATTCTCACATTTCCAACTGCCCTTCAGACTTCTCAAACTGGATGTCCGGTAGATATCTAAAACACAATATGGCCAAAATGGAACTCATTATCATCCCCAAAACTCTCCCTGTTCCACCTTCCCTATTGCTGTCAAGTGCAAAACCTCCCCCCCCTCCTCACTCAGTCCCACAGACTCTCAACACAGAAGTCATTCTGGTCTCCTCACTGTCACCCTCACCTTCCACAAAGTCAATCAGTTGCCATGACCTGTTCACTAGGCTTTTGCTGCATCTCTGATCCATTTCACCTCTGCCCCATCTCTGGTACATTTCACATCTCCACCATCTCTGGTTCATTTCACCTCTGCACCATCTCTGGTCCATTTCACATCTGCACCATCTCTGGTCCATTTCACATCTCCACCATCTCTGGTCCATTTCACCTCTGCCCCATCTCTGGTCCATTTCACATCTGCACCATCTCTGGTCCATTTCACATCTCCACCATCTCTGGTCCATTTCACCTCCTCAGCATCTCTGGGCCATTTCACCTCTGCCCCATCTCTGGTTCATTTCACATCTGCACCATCTCTGGTCCATTTCACATCTGCACCATCACTGGTCCATTTCACCTCTGCAGCATCTCTGGTTCATTTCACCTCCATCTCTGCAGCAACTCTTCAATATACACCTTTCTCTTCTCTGACACTGCCCCCTGGTACAGACTCTAATCACCTCATACCTGGTCTACTGTAAAATCTTTAGGAAAGGTGGAGGGTGGGGGCTGTCTGCCTACCTCAAATCACTTCCCTCCTTCAGTCCATCCTCCATTCAGCCTCCAAAACGATCTCCCTAAAGCACAGACCTGACCATGTCAATCAATAAACTCCATTGGCTCCCTATCACTTCCATAATCAAATACAAAACGCTGTTTGAGATTCAAAGCCCTTCTTAACCTTGCCCCCTCCTACCTTTTCAGTCTTATGACACCTCATTCCCATTCCCCCCCCCCCACACACACACACACCCTCTTCCATCCAGTGACACTGGCCTCCTCGCTGTGTCCATCTCTCAGTTCCAGGCATTCTGTGTGGCTGTCCCCCCACCTGGAACACTCTTCCTCCTCAACTCTGACTAGTGACTGATCCCCCTGGCTTCCTTTAAGTCCCAACTAAAACCCCACATTCTACAGGAAGCCTTCCCTGGTCCCTCTTAATGCCAGGGCCTTTCCTCCATTAACCATTTCTTCTTTATCCTGTATAAAGCTCATGTCATATTGATTTGTCTTTATGTTGTCTCCCCCATTAGACAGTGAGCTTCTTTGTCTTTTGCCTCCTTTTGTATTTCCATGCCTGGCACACAGTCGGTGCTCAATCCCTCCTGCCACCATTCCTCTCTCCCCCTTTGGGCATCTCATGGGTCAGCCCCTGAGCCTATCCCCTGTTCCCCCTTGCACTGCTGCCTACCTTGGCAATGGCATCCTGCAGACGGGCAACGTCGGCCCGGGCATGGTTCAGGTCCTCCTGCAGGCTGCTGGCTAGAGCCTCAGCCTTGTCCTTTTCCAGGCGCACACCATCCAAGAGGTCCTGGATGTCCGATTTGTCCCCTGCGCTGTGAAGGGAGTAGAGTTCAGCCACACGTTGTTTCTCACTCTCAAGCTGGGCGCGCAGGCGGCCCAGCTCCACCTGGTCTCCAGCCACAGTGGCCTGGTGCTGCTCAAGGGCAGCTGCCAGGGAGGCACTGTTCTTCTGCTCGGCCTCCAGGGCACGCTCCATGTGCAGGTTGCGCTCCTTGAGGGCGCCGATGAGCTCCTGTGCATCCTTATTGTCCTGCTCGGCCATCTGCAGGGCAGCGCTGAGGTGCTGCTGTACACCCAGCAGCTGCTCGCGCTCAAAGCGAGCGCTCTCCGCCAGCTCAAGGAAGCGCTGCTCGAGCTCCAGGTAGCGGCCACTCTTGACGTCCTCATCGAGCACGTAGGCGACATGGTGCTCATCGAGCAGCGAGCGTAGGTACTCGAGCTGGCGGCCCAGGAGCTCAAGGCGCTCGCTCTGCTGGCACAGTGACTGCAGCAGCAGCAGCCGCTCCTCACCCAGGCGCTCGTTCTCGCCGCCCAGCTCCTGCGAGATCTGCTGCAGGTCAGCCAGCTCCTGCAATGTGGCCTGCAGTTCCTCGGACGTGCTGTGCTGGTTCTCCTCCATCTGCTGCAGACGCTCCGTCAGACACGCCACCGAGGCTGCCTCGCCCTGCTCCCGAGGCCCCCGCCGCTGCCGCCCACGGCCCCGCAGACCCTCAGCCTCCGAGCACGAGGACGAGGCCGATGGGGAGCGCGATGAGCCCCGCGCGTCCAAGGCGTCATCGCTTGATGTCAGCGGCTGGTATACCTCGCTACACTCACTGTCCAAGTTGTCCAGGGACACGCTCTGTGGGCGGCCCATGGGAGCCGGCTCATCCGGGCTCAGCAGGTCCTCCAGGGAGCCCTGGGCCGAGCCCTCAGCCGACGAGGCCAGCGTGCCCCCACCACCGTCACTGGGGCTGCAGCTCGGCACTGCCGCTGGTGCCATTGCCACTGGCGCCATCATGTCAGGGCTCGAGGATTGGCAGTCAAACAACTTCTCAGGCTGGTCGAGCCCCTGCTCCAGTGAGAAGCCCAGGGCGTTCAAGCGGTCCTTAAGCATCCGGTTTTCATTCTTCAGCTGGTTGAGTTTCTGGTGGACAGTGGCATTCTGGTCCTGGAGCTGCAGTAAGGTAGACTCCACTTGGGCTGCACCCTCTAGGGGCTCCTCCCGCAGCCCCAGCTGCCCCCGCATGTCCCGCAGCTCATTCTGCAGGCGGAGGATCTCCATGTCCTTGGCCTTGGCCAGCCCCAGCAGGTCCTGCACCTTGGCCTCCAGGGCCGCCTTGTCGTTGATCTGGTTATCTGACTTGGACTTGCTCATGCGCACATCAGTCTCAGCGCTTCCGCGGCTACGGGAGCGCTTGGTCGGTGCCAATGTGGGGTCGCTGGGGCCCTGACCGGTGGTGGGCACCCGCTTGCTCAGGCTCAGACGGGATCGCTCCCGCAGCCGTTCACGTGCAGAGCTAGACTCTTTGCTCCCGACAGATGTGTTTCTTTTAGAGCTTGTCCCTGTGGGATACAGAAAAAACAAGCCTTCACCCCATGTCGTGGACTGGATACACTCTAACTCAAAGGAGTGATATGGCCTTTGGTGTGTGACTCACAGAATAAAGGGGGAAACTAAGGAAGCCCTGAAGGGTGAAGGGATTCATCTGTTGTGTCACCCAGATTCCAAAGCCAGGCCCTGTGGGCACTTGTGGGTCAAGGAGGAGACACAGCCTTGCCTCAGAGGGCCTTTCAGGGGGGAAGTTACAGGGCACAGAACAGACATGGGCAAGGCTCAGCTCCCTCTTCCCCACAGTGAGCAAGGAGGAGAGGCCCCTGCAGCCAGACTGCTCAGACACCGCTCAGCTCCTTCAGTCTCCTCTGGGAAATTGGGGTTAGGGCCTGGGCAAGATGAGCTCTGAGATCCCTACTGGGTTCAAAGCAAGGGTCCTTGAAAGAAGTCAGACCCCACGTCCAGCTGAAGCAGGGATAGGAGCTCTGGGCTCCACAGACAACATCCAAGACAGGACTCAGAAATGAGTCAACAGAGTTCAAGGTCACTCCTGGGGCTGGGCCAGGGGAGGGTGTGTTTGCTTCTGTCCCACCAAAGGCTGTCAATGGGCCTTGACGTGACCTTATCCTTGCTGACTACAAACAGAAGAATGAAGGCCGAAGGAGACTCAGCTGAGCAGGACAGAAGAATGAATTCCCTAATCAGGGACATTCAAAGACGGAGGCAGTTGTCTGCTTCCCTTCCTACTCAATAGGGGAACACTGCTGAGACTGGGGCCAAAGGGTCTAGAAGCACAGACAGCTGTATCTATGCTGCAGGTCTGAGACCAATCAGGGCCCACCAAGCTCCCAAGAAATGCTAGAAGGTCAGCCTCACTGAGCACACAGGCCAGCAACTGCCAGTACCCAGGGGCAGAGGGCAGAGAGAGGACAGGGCCTCATCCAGCCTGACCTCAGGACAACAAGACAGAGGGACAGGTGCAGCCTGCCAGGGAAAGGCTTCAAACAGTCTGGAATCTAACCCTAGATTTCTGGGAGTACCTCCCCTCAGGCTGGGCCTGGCCCAAACTCCCAGGCCAGAGGAAGTCAGCGTATCTTCATAAACAAGGGAAAGAGGAAGGACAGGCTCTTTTGGGGAGGTCCATCTAGTAACCACGGGTCAACTGGACAGAAGGGAGTGAGGGGAAGACCAGTGAGGAAGCCAGGAAAGGCAAGGGATGGCCACAGGAGCCAGGCCTGGGCTAGGGCCAAGGGAAAAAAGCCCAAGAAAAGCATCCTGTGGGGATGACTGGGCAGCCAAGGGACAAGGGAAAGGGGAGGAGAAAGGACCAGCCTGCTGTAATGGGAATGCAAATAGGCTAAAGTGCCCCTGGAGCCTGGGGTGGGAGGCTTGTTTTTCAGTAGATACTTCTTGATTGGCCAGTGGGTCAATAAGGTTGTTACATTCTCTGAGCCAGGAGAAGGCTATATAAGCCCTGATGTGTAGCTTTGTTTTGGGGGCTCACTTTGAGAAGTGTTCTGTGATTTGATCTGGATTCTGGGAAGCTGTTGTCCAGAGCCCCCCGGCTTTGAAAAACCCAGATGTTGAAAGCCAGATGTTGATTTGGTATGGATGTAATGGCCGGACAGTTTGGAAATCTGTCTACTTGATCTGTTTCTGTCTTGATAATTCTGCCTGTATACTTTGAAGTTCGGGGTGCTGACCTTTTTCCCCTGAACAAGGTAAACGATATATGTCTGACTGATTAAAGTAAGCTTGTTAACCCATTTTGAGTTGCTTTCCTTTATCAAAGCAGATCCAAGAACCTGTGGTGGCAGCAAACCCTGAGGACGCTTGGGGTGCTTGCTGCTACACCTGCATGCTCTCCCCAATGGACAGCCCTGTCATTTCCTGCAGAGGGCCCTTCGTGGAAGGAGAAAGGGAAGAACCAGCCAGGGGCTCCAGGGCCAAACCCCTCCTGGGGGGTCTTCATCTTGTCTGAGAAGAGCAGGAAGGTGGCCAGGAAATACAGAGAGGATGGGAAGACAGAGAGAGTGCTGGGACGCAGTGAGTCCCTGGGGACTGGCCCAGGTGACAGAGGACTCCAGAACTTTGTAGAGCAGAAGTTGGGGCACAGGGTGGGCTCTGGCCAGCACTCACTAAGCATCCACTCAATGCCCAGTGCTTGGGGCAGGAGATGCTCCAGAGAAGTAAACCCAAAGGCACTTGGGAGTCAGGGGAGGGCACAGCCTAGGCAAGTGCCCAGAGGCAGGAGAGGGACCCAGCTGTGGGCTGAGACACCAGGCAGAGGGGTGGGCTCTGGCTGGGCAGTGAAGGATGCAAGAGGGACATCAGTGGGGCTGAGGGCCTGAACAGGGAGACCAGGCAGGCCAAAGCAGCTGGCTGGACAGAGGGAAAGCTGGCCAAGAAGAAGGGTGGGCTGGGGGTCCAAGTTCTGGGGAAGCTTGCCTTTCCAAGCACCAAGATGAAGGCTGAAGTCCTTTTCTGTGTGCCCCCCACCAATCCCTGACTGTAGACAAAGAAAAGCCCGCCGGCTGCCACACCCAGTCACTGGGACCACAACCAAGCTCCTGCCACACACCAGGCACCATCACCAGCAGGGTCAAAGAAAGACGGGGAAGAGGCCACAAGACAGGAAGGGGCAGACGCGTTCAGGACCTGTGCCGGGCTTGGCTTTGCTCTCCACAGTGCTCACGGCAAGGACGCTGGAGGCCGAGGCCACCACCGGGCACATCTTCTTCCCTTTCATGATGCTCGTCCCTGGTGCCCCTCCAGCCATGCCAGCCAAGAGGTCATCGTTGCTTTTGGCCTGTGAGAGAGAGCAAATAACAGTAGCGTGCGGCCACAGAAATGCTCAGGATTGAGGGAAAGTCCTGTGGCTGTGCAGCCTCTGCTTCCATATGTCAGAGCCAGTCCTAATGACCCATGACCCCTCCTCCCCAGGTGCCCACGGAGCAGCAGCCCCAGAGTGCTAACAAGAAAAAGGCCTGGCCCTGGACACGAGTGACGGTGTGTGTCATGGAGCACGTGGGGCCACACTTGGGGCACCAAGTCAGAGGAGGGAGCCCAGGGTGGCAGAGGGGTCACCCCAGGGAGACAGCCTCAGAAAGGCCTAGAGAAAGCAGGCTGGGCGGGCAGACCAGCAGGCCTGCTCACTCCTCCTCCGGCCCCACCTTCGTCACCATCCCATCTCCTCTAGCCATGGGGCTGCCCTCCCCTCTCCCTCCTCTTCAGTCTCTCCCAGTTCACCAGCCCATTTCCTGCAGCCTGCAGACATGCCGAGGGCCCCACCACCCTGAAGATGCCTCCCCCCACTCGTCCTCTCTCTTCTGCGCTAACCTGTGGCTCAGCTCCTCCAAGAGGCATGTACAGTGGCATCTCCACTTCCTCTTCCCCTTCTTATCCCAACCCCTTATAGTCCAGCTGCTGACCAAAGTCCCCCAGTGACCTATCAGCCAACGGCTTCTGCATCCCTGGACACCCCCTCCCCCCCTCACCTCCTGCATACCAGGCCCTCTCACTGCAGGCATCCCCCAGGGCTCCGTCCTAGGCCCTCTGCCCTCTCCCTGAGTGACCTCCTCAGCTCCCACGGATTGAATGACCGTCTCTGTGTTGATGACACTACAATCTGCCTTTCCTGCCCCAACATCTTGCTAATCTCCAGTCTCACATCTACACTTGATATCCAGCCAAGAGTTTAAACACCCGTCCAAAACAGAATCTGTGACCTTCCCCCCTCAAACCCTCCCCTCCTCTCCCTTCCCTTCCTTATGCCCAGGCCCCCAGGCTCCCCCCCAGGAATGCCTGGCACACAGCAAATGCTACATATAGGTTAGCAATGATTAGACGACTCATTTTTAACCCAATGTGTGTGCCTGGAGGGCCTCCTCCTGAGGCCAGGGACCCTCCCCACCTCAAACTAGGCCTAGACATGAATATGTCCCCACCCTGGCCCCAGTCACTACTGAGAAAAAGAAATGCTGATTGCTGGACAGACAGCCGGATGGACTGGCCACCAGGCCGGACCCCTTCCCATGGCAGCAGCCTCAGAAAAAACAGAGGCCGACACCTCACAAGAAGGAAGGTGAATTAGTATCTCCCACCAGCCCGCCCTCATCACAGCCCCCAGATACTGGCCGCCCAGCCCCCGTCCCAGTCCAGTCATCTAATAATGATGTAGCTGGTTCCACAGGCCCACGGCCAGAGGGGAGGTGTCCTTGGGGCCCCAGAATCAGGACCAAATCGGGCTTCCTACTGACACCTTCCCCACTTAGAGGGGTGTGTCTTTTTTTTTTTTGGAGGAAGGAAGGTAGGGCAATTAGGGTTTAGTGACTTGCCCAAGGTCCCACAGGGAGTAAGTGTCAAGTTTCTGAGGTAGAATTTGAACTCAGGTCCTCCTGCCTCCAGGTCCAGTGCTCTATTCACTAAGTGGGGTCTTGTACTGGGTCGGGGGCCCCCTGAAAGGAGTCCAGGCACCAGGCCTGTCTCTGACCCTGTGGAGAACCAAGACACTCACGTGGCTGGGGTGGGGGGGCATGGGCCAGACCGCAGCAGGGCTCCAAAATCTGGGTCACTGGCCCCCCTGCCAAGGACCCACGAGGCTGGAAACTGCCTACCACACCCATCAAGTCGGCACACACACACACACACACACACACACACCCCACAAAGCAGGCAGGGCCAAGGGCACATCCCGGGGAAGGGCAGCTAACCACCTCCCAGCTCCCCTGGGCTGACCCAGGACCTGGGGGCCAGAGAGGCCTCAGGAGCAGGCAGGTCATGAGAGCGGGGCTCCCACAACTCCCAGCTCTAGGCCGCAGGGCCAGGAAGGTCTGAGGAGGGACCTGAGCCGGGATGAGCACTGGGCAGGTTCCCCCAGGGGCAGAGCAGGCTCCAGACAGGCCGGACCAGAGGGCAGCTAGCCCACAGGCCCGTTGCTCAGACCCAAGGCCAGAGCTGAGTGCAGACTACCTGACCGCTCTATGGGCTGTCCCTGAGACTCTGAAACGACACAAGCTCCAACACCCAAGAAATCAGTGGCTACCACCCTACCTAGGGCCAATTCCACAGTCAAAGGGGGCCTGGAAGAAGGACCCCACTGACTGATGGCAGCGGGAGCCATCTGCCCCCACCTTAGCACACAGCCCACTGAAGGCCAGAATAAATGCTTCCTCCATTCATTCATAAAGGGCCTGTGTGGAGTCAGAGTCACTTGGGACACATACACAGTAAGGGAACCATCTACAAGGTGTCCAGAGCAAAGGGAAGGTTAGAGAGGTGACCCTCCCCCCCAGGACAAACAGCCCCCGAGGGAGGAGCCCCATTGGACAGAGGCAGATTTGGAGTGGGCCTAAAGGGATTAAGAGAGGGAGAGGAGGGGGCCCCTGAAGGGGAGGGAAAGGGAGACCCTGGGGAGGGAGGGGACCCTGGGGCAGGAGGAAGAGGATGGGGTCCCTGAGGGGGAGGCATCGCCAGTGGCTGGTTCTGGGGAGCCCCAGGGTGGGCTGCCTGGCTGTGGGTCCCAGCTGACCCAGCCTGTTCCTAGAGGGTGATGGAGCAGGAATGCAGGGGAGAGTCTCAGAGAGGCCTCAAGAAGGGAGTGGGAGCCAGAGGCCGTCTACATCAGAAGCCCACTGAGGACAAACCTTGTAACCACCCGGCTTCCTGGGAGAAGCCAGAGACCTTTCTGGGCAGGGTTGGGTAGGAAGGGTTTGTGGGACCCAGTGTCTGCTTGGGGGCTGATTTAATTTTTGCAAAGAAACAAAGCCGCCACCCCCCAATGGCGAGGCCCCTGAAATGAATGCCCAGGAAGCCCCCGCAGAAACAGGGACAATGCTGTGATGCTGAGGACAGGGCCTGAAAAGTTCATAGAGGCCCTCCTCAGCCCCTCGGGGATCCAGAGACTGCCCTTGACCCCTCAGTCCCCTCCGCTCTCTGCCTGGAAAGAGCAGAGAATGAATATGTAAGAGCTCTTCCCAGGCCCTCCGGCCCCCTGTCCCAGGCCATAAGCCCCTCGACAGCGCATCTCTACCACTGAGCCCAGTGCCTGGCCTGACACAAAGGGTACCCATTTTACAGATGAGGGAAGTGAGACCCAGAAACACACAGATACCAATAAGCAGCTAGGGCTCCTACAGCAATTTAAAGTATGCAAAACACTTTGCAAATAGGATCTGATTTGGAAACTGAGGCGGACAGCAGCAGTTCAATGATTTGCCCAGGGACACAGAGAGTGGTTGGCTGAGGCCAGATCCTGGGGCAGGGTCCCTCTGGTCCCTCGGCCACGTCCTCCC
>NW_027186029.1:425429-428510 GCF_028583685.1 Petaurus breviceps papuanus
CCCCCCCCCCCCCCCCCCCCCCCCCCGCCGCCCCCCCCCCCCCCCCCTACCTTGGTTAGCGAGGCCGTGCCGGGCTTGGAAAGCCTGCCTCCTATCTGGCTGTCTGGCTTGCTCCTAACTGTCCCTGGAGGTTTGGGCGCTGACACCGTCGTCCGGCTGGCTTTCTTCATTCTGGGCTGCCTCGGGGTGATGCATTGACAGGCAAATCTGAGGGTAGAAGCAGGGGGTCACATGGAGGCAGACGAGAGGCCCAAGCAAGCCCCAGACATATGGGGCCTGGGGATAGCCCCAGGAAGCAGGTCCTAGGACCTCAGCAAAGGCTTCTCCCAGAAAACATGGGGGAACGTCCTCGGTGAGAAACACATGGCCAGCTATTCCTCTCTGAGCATCACTAACTAGAAGTGGGGGCTCAAAATAGGCCATCCCTCTCCCAAGATAACTCCAACAAAGCCCCCTGGGCCAGTCTCTCCACTGGGCCTGCCCACCACAGTGCCTGGCACCCGGGACATGCAGTCACCCCTTCCCTTCTCTCCAGGGTAAGGCCTTCCCACTCCGGCCCTTGGCACAGAACTTGGCACATGCTAAGGGCTAAGCACCTGGCACAGGCTTCTGACTCACCTACTGACTACAAGGAAAGAGTAAGTTGGCCAAGGAAACCCCAGTTTCTATTTTTGGCAGGGCAACACGCCCAACATGCCCAAGTTGTCTGGTGGCCCAGGCCCTGCCGGCCAGTCGGATTCTTAGGACTGAGCGTGGCAGAGACCCAGGCCTCTCATGAGTGGCACCCCCTCTCTGGAGGGCCCCAGTGCTTTGGGCCTTGACCCCATTTTCCCATCACGTCTGGCCTCCTGGCACATCTCCAGCAGCAGGCCCAAGACAGTTTGCATCTGTATGTGCGTGCACTAAGGGTCACCTTCCGCAGTCTGCCCACCAAGTGTGGAGGCCTTTTTGGTTTGGGAAGAACAGCTTTGGAGACCAAAGGCCAAAGGCAGGAGAGCCAAGATGGTGCCAATCTTACCTCGGAAGGACACTCAGAGAATACGGCTGCCCCAGCTGGCCCCCATGTCCCCGAGGACCTTGTGGGGTCCCCCAGCCCAAGGTGGCCCTTGCAGCCTCTGCCTGAAGACCTCATGAACAGGGCCCACCCTAGCATAGTCAGGAAGGTTTTGATGCCAGGGTTCCAAAGCTGTCTTCCCGGTGGGCAGAAAAGCTAGGTTGGGGGTGCTCTCCTCCACAGGTGCTAACCCACCGGCTCAAAGACCAAGTCTTAAAGCCGACTGGCTCTGGATCTCACAGCTAGATCCCATAGGTCCCTGACCAGCCCAAGAACCATTTAAAGGTTATCTTGGGCCCTTCAGGCCGAAATCAAATACTAATTGTTTCTCTTTGGACCAGCAACCCCGAGGGTCTTCCCCTCCCAGGCTGATTTTGTCTTTTTTTTTTTTTTATGGATTAAAGGGGCCATCCCTGAACTCACTTCTCAAAGAGGCCTATTCACTGAATGGGTGTTGCCTCACTCAAAGTGAAAAGACCCAAGGTCTCCCATGGCATCCTGGGCCATCTCCAGGCTTCTGGAAGAAAACCAGGCCACTGGACTCAGATGGCTCTGGAGGAGACAGTGAGACTGGTGACCCTGAGCAGCCCCCTCACTCAAATCCATGTCCCGGCATCATCTCCCTGATACCAGGGTCCTCAGAGAAGGAAGGACAAGCACAGCCAAGCCAACACCAGCCGGTCACCTCCCCCCTCGGATGTCACTGCTGCAAACCCAAGGGGCCCCTCCATATCAGGTGGCCCAGGTTCCCATCAGCTGGACTCCAGAAGCCCCCTCAGCCCTTCCCTGGGCTCTGTGGCCCCTCAGGGCCAGGCTCCCTCCCCTGCTCCGGGGCCAACCAAAAGTGTCACATGGAGGACGGGTAGGTCTCCAAAATACTTCTGGGCCTGTGGCTGGATCTCAAACATGACTAAGAAGTACAGGGACCCTCTGCCAAGGTTTCCCCGCAAAGGAACCAGACTGGTCCCTCCAGGCCCGTGCAGGGGCCACAGGCTGCTGCCAGCAGGTGAGAGGAGCTGTTTTTTAAGCCAAAATATGTGAAGGATAAACTGCGGATAGGACAGGGATGGGATCAGACTGCCCAGGCAGAGAGCCCGGCTGTGACCGGCTGGCTCCAGGGGTGCACACAGTGGGCCCTTCCCATTCCTCTCTTCCTGTTTTTGGTCCAGTGAGCGCCCCCAGCGTCTATCTCCCCCCCAAATCAGAAGATTTTATTGGCCAGGTCTTCGCTTCCTATTTTGTTCATCTCTTTCTTATTCTCTCAGACAACTGCGTTTCAGGACCAGGAGCATTCGTGGGAGACTCTGCTCTAGGAACAAAAGGGTCAAGAATCGCAAGGGGGGTCCTGAGGAAAAGACGGAGGGTCAGAAGTGGGCCCAGCAGACCCAGAGTTGCGCGGGGCAGGCGCTGACGTCTGCACTGGACAGAAAAGGCCAGCCAGGAAGGCCGGAGGGGGCACATCAGCCCCATGACCACGCTCACCAGAGCCTCAAGGAGCCCGCCACAGGGAAGGGTCAGTGTTTGACAGAAAGTGCCGGTAGCAGGGGCGGCGGGCTGGCCAGAACAAGGCAAGGACCCGCCCCAGGACATCCAGATGGACACTGGATCTGGATACTAAAGGCCACGGACGAGATGGCCTGCCCCGGCCAGGCATGTCCAAGGCAGGCCAGGGAGCGCCTCAGACACCATGGACGGGCCGTTCCCAGGCTCTGGGTCCTGGGCCAGAGCAGCGCACTGACCACATGCGGGCACAAACTGACCGAGTGCACCCTCCATCCACCGCAGTCAGGGAGGGGAACGGGAAGCCCTCGCACCCGGGGCCCCTGCCAGCCCCCCACGCCTCTGGGGCTCTGTCCAGAGGGCCGGCGCGCGCTGCTGCGGATGGAGGGAGCCCGATGCCAGGCCCAGGGGGGAGAAGCACAGAGCCAGAGGTTCTGGGGGGAAGGTCAGCCCGAGCCCAGCGGGGCTCCGCAAGGCTGGAGCTGCCCTCCAGGGTGGCCCCCCATCCTCACTGTCCCCCCCCCGTC
>NW_027186029.1:438510-450697 GCF_028583685.1 Petaurus breviceps papuanus
ACCAGCCATAGAGGGCCTGGACCCCCATCCTGTTCAAATGTTGTGCCCCAAGGATTTTGCTGAGTCTCCTTCTTTGTACTAGACCCTGGGGGACAGCCCTGAGAACAGCAGGTGTCTCCCTATCACTGGGGGGACAGGCAGACTTGGGAATGTGGACAAAGGCTGGCTTGCCAGGGCAGCAAATGTTTGAGTGGGGAATGTGGGGAGGGGCTCTGCCTCCCCAACCCCCCCCCCAATTAGTTGATATGATCATAGACAGTATGGGGTAGGTGGTAAGAGGGGTTCGACCCCACCCCCATTCCACCTTTCTCTGGCCAAAATGGAGGAAGTCTTGCGCCCCCCCCCCCCTCCCCACAGGCTGGCTGCAAAAGCACAGTCCTGGGACATTCAAGGCAGGGGAAGTTTTGCAGGGTGTGACGCCCCCACTTGTGCCCAAGGGCAGTGGCCCAGTAGGGATCTTTCTCCTTTGCCACTGTCCCCAACCTGCTGTGAGCTGGGGCATTCTGCAGCAGAACTCTCCTGTCAGGAGGGGATCCCCCTCTGCAGGAAGTAGGCAGGAGGGGCATCACAGAGTGTGAGCCCTGACAGCAGAAAAGAGAGCCAGTTGTGCTGGCCAGTCATCCATCGGAAGCCTCCACATGAGGAGGCCATCAAGGCTGGCCAGGTTACAGTCGTCTCTAGACTACACACTGTGCTGCCTTTACCAAGCCCCCAGGGACTTGTCCCTGGCCTGGCTTCCCCTCCCCCTTGGCATGTGTCAACTTTGCTCTGCCCCCTCCCTTAGAAAGGAAGCCCTCTGAAGGCAGGACTGTCTGCATTTCTCTTGTCCTGGCATTTAGTGCTCAGCACAGCACCTGGCACAGTAGTAAATGCTTGAAGGGCTAGTTGCCCTCCTCACTGGGGGCCTAGCGAGGAGCAGCTCATGGAGCGCAGCTGGGCCCCCACCTGGCAGAGATGTCCTGTGCAGGAAGACACTGGGAAAACTAGAGGCTCTGGAGGCATGTACTGACTGCCCTGACCCTGGCTCCTGGCTAACTCCCACGGCATGTCCCCCACTTCCCCTGGAGCTGCTGGAGGTAGGGAGGGTCAGGGTTGCAGCCCCACCCCTTACTCACAGTTCTGCAAATGCCTTTGCCTTGAGCTAAAAGCTACTGGCCGACTGTAAAGGGGAAGGTCACCAGTGGGGGCTCCTGGGCTCCAGTCTGCCTGCCCCTTCGAACCAAACATCAGCCCCTCTGGAGACCCAAGCCCAAGCTTAGGATGGCGCTTCTGGAGGCAGGTGCTACAACAATCATAGCTCCCGTCTGCCCACGGTTCTAAGCTCTACAGAGCAACCCTGTAGGGGAGGAAGGATAGGCTCCAAGGTGTCCCATGGTATCCCAGGCAGGATGCCCCACCATCCCATCAATGGCGGGCTTGAGCAGGAGATGGAGAGGGAGGAATTGGGGTCTGGCAGGAGGGGCAAGACAGCTTCAGTGTCCAAGGGGAGGCACCACAAGGCACAGTGCCTGGCACACAGTAGGTGCTTAATAAATGTTTATTAACTGCCTAGATATAACAGGTGGGCAAACTGGCACACCCACCCATTGGGATAGTGTGAACCAGGCAAGAACACTCCTGCTTCACACTCTGGCCGGCTGGGTGGCCCCAGAGAACCCCCGCCGACAGGAGAGAAGCAGGGTCAGCTGACAAGAACCGCCCCTTCCCTTTGTGGGAAGGTAGGGGCCCAGAGTGGGTGGGGGCTGGGGTCCCATGCTGGCCACACACCCCCAGCCTCAGGAGCAGGCCTGGGATTTCCTCCCAAGTGGATGAGCCGCCCAGAGAGATACCCCAATGACCATCACAGCCCCACACCACTTGCCAACTGGCAGCACTTGGGGAGGGAGGCCAGACCACCAGACCCCAAAGCAAAGACCTTCCTGGATGGAGCAGAGTTCAGGGGTCATCCTGTCCAAGGAATGAGACCCCCCCACACATACTTCCAGGCACAGGGAGGTGCCCAAAGACCTCTGAGACAGAGAGCTCACTCCCTGCAAAGCCACACCTGATGCGTCTCTGGAGGGTCCCCCAAGGGCTTCCCTGGGATGGCAGAAGCACAGAACTGGCTGGACAAGAAAGGGGTGCAAGGCCTGAGAGCTGCAGAGCTATTCATGCACAGAAGCACAATAAAATCTGTGGTTTAATATTCAACATTCCACGTCCTTTATAAATAAGAACAAAGAAGGGCAGGAATGGGCACAGGCGCCTCCTTGCCCAGTTTCTACAAGCCGCCAGGGAAGAAGGGATGAGACTGAAGGTCAGAACCTTCCCACCTGCTGGAACCCACAGGTGTGTGGAGGGCAGGTGAGGGCGGGGCTGCCGCCAGGAGGGGGTGGGGGACCAGAGTGGAAGGGAGGGCAAGTGAGGGCAGGGCCAGTGTGGAGGGGTGGGCAGGGCCTCTGCCAGGAGGAACTGGGGGAGCAGTGTGGAGGGGGGGGCGGGGAAAGGCGGGGCCAGTGTGGAGGGGAGGGCAGGTGAGGGCAGGGCCAAGGCAGGTGAGGGCAGGGCCAGTGTGGAGGGGAGGGCAGGGCCAGTGTGGAGAGGAGGGTGGGGTCGCCACCTGGGCGCCACAGCCAGGACGGCCAGGACCAGAAGTGGCCCAGGGAGGGTCTTCCTGCCCCAGCTGGGCCAAGGCAGCAAAGATCTGAAAGGAGGGAGAGGCCAGAGTTCGCCTTCAGCCGCCTGCTCCCTGGAGAAGGTCCAGTTTCCAGGACCCCCAGACGCCTTCTCAGCACAGGGTGGGGCCCCCAAAGAGCGCACAGGTGACTGACTCGAGATTTAAGCATCAGAGTTTGTTCAGACTCAAGCCGCACACGAGTCAGTCAGCAAGCTGAGGCCGTGCTGGCGGCGCTCGCCACGGTGCTGGCCGCGGTGACGAAGGAAGGAGAATTCTGGTCTTGGCAGGGGAGGCCGGGAGGCCAGGAGACGAGCGACTGGGCCACAGCAGGAGCGCGGGGCGCTGGCGGGACCTTCAGCCACCGGACCCTCTAGCAGATCGTGGGGCAGCCCAAAGACAAGGCGGGAGAGGGAGAAGCACGGGGGGGGGGGGGGGGGCGGTCCCAAGGTCAGAAGTCCTCCTGGGCCAGGGCAGTGGTTGAGGGCTCCCCGGCCCCTTCCTCCTGCCTCCCTGAGGACCCCGGGTGTCCTCTCTGGGGGGTGGGGCTGGGAGCGCTCACCCCCAGCTCTTTGCTCAAACCCTTCCCAAGGGAGAAGGAAGCGGGGGCCGGTGCCCCCCCTCCCCCCCGCCTACAGCCAGGATCTCCGGCTCCCAGGGCCTGAGGGGCTCACTGGGCGGCCTCTGGCCAGTTCTCCCGCTCTCCGGCTGCACAGAGGCCGGCACTCAGACCTCGGTGGAAAAAAGGATGCTTTGTCTTTTGGTGTCCGGAGCTGGGAGCGTCTCTAGCTGTAGAAGAGAGCCCAGCCCCTGGCCCCGCCGCGGGGGGGGGGGGGAGGGGAGGGAGGAGGAGGAAGGGAAGAAGAAGAGAGAGGAGGGGGGAGGATGAAGAAGCAAGTCTCTGTGGCCAGCTTCCTACAAACCCTGGGAGGGTGAGCTGAGTGCCCAGGCTGACGGGCACCTGAGGCAGGGACAGGCAGTCTCACTCCCTGGGCTGAGCACAGGTCTGGGAGAGGAGACATTTTTGGCTCAGCCTGGCTGCTCCCTAGCTCTGGGCCCTGGGGGAAGCAAACCCCCCTTGGAGACTCCCTTTCCTCATCAGTGAAAAGGGATGGCCTCCCTGGCCCCGCCCCACCACTCAGCAGGTGCCCTAGTACCTGGGCCATGACTTCCAGGGACCAGCTGTCGGCCATGGTGATGGGTTGGCTTGGGGTTGGGGGCACCTTGCTCTCCTTCTCCGAAGGCCTCAGCAGGGTTGGGCCAAAGACTGTGGCCAAGTTGTGGAGGGACATCTTGTTGAGCGTCTCCTTCTCTGCCACTCTGGGGGCACAGGACAGCGGGTAAGGGCAGTGCCCACTCAGAGCCTTTGCCAAGGCAGGAAGAGGCAGAGGTCCAGCCATGTCTGTGCCAGCCCAGGGAGAGCACCCAGGCTCCAGCCCGGGAGGGGAGGCCACCGCCTTGGCCAGTACCTTTTCAGATGGTCCAGAAGGAAGAGGAAGGTGAGAAGGTTGGGCTCAGGGAGGGACAGCAGCAGGTTCAGCATACAACTCTCTTTGGCCACAGGGTCTGAAAGTGCTACAGAGAAAGGCGGAGGAAGGAAGGTGAGGGCTGCCTGAGAGGGAGGTCTCCAGTGCGCTGCCCCAGGGCTCTGCCCTTGGCCTGGCCTAACTGCTTAAGGCTTTGATCAAGCTCGGAGATGGAGATGTGGGAGGGACACCCTGGGCTGGATGTCTACACAGGCCAAAACCCAAAGAAAGAACCTCACAAGGATCCCATCACGTCACAGCTTCCACTTGTGTTCAGCAAATGCCACTGCACGTGGGAGGACTGGGGGGAGGGCAGATCCTCTGAAAGGGATTGGAAAAGGGGCCCAAGGGGAGCCCCCAGTATGACCCAGCATTGCGGAAGTGAAGGGGGCCTGGCCTGGCATGCAGCAGCCTTCCATGAAGCCCATGTGGGCCTGGACCCTCAAAGGGCACAGACCCCCTGAAGACCAGAGGCCCTCCTGAAGGACCCGGATCCCCTGAAGGACCCAGACCCCCTGAAGGGCACAGACCCTCCGAAGGGCACAGACCCTCCCCTGAAAGGCAGAGACCCTCCTGAAGGACCCAGACCCCCTGAAGGGCACAGACCCTCTGAAGGGCACAGACCCCTCCTGAAGGGCACAGACCCTCCCCTAAAAGGCCTGATTCCCCTGAAGGGCAAAGACCCCCCACGAAGGGCAGAGACCCCCTGAAGGCCCAGGCTCCATACACCAGCTTGAGTAGAGAGCTCCCAACCAGCTGGGGAAGAAGGAGGCAAAAACAGAGGCTTCCAGCTGTGTGCTGGGCTACTGCGGGAGCCCCAGAGGTCTCTGGGCAGAGCCCTGGAAGGCATAGAGTCAGAGAGGCCTCACAAGGAGAGACCTTCCCAGTGTGATCCTGCAGTCCCCTGGCAGCCTGGTCTGCTACCTGCACGGGGACTGCATGCATGGTTGCCGGGCTGGGGGACATACCGATGCCCTCTGCAAAACTGGGGTAGAGCTCATCCGTGAAGAGGGGCTCAGGCAGCTCTCGGAAGTACAGCTTGAGTGTCCCCGCAATTGCATTGACATCCATCTCACTCATCATGACGGACACGTCTTTATTGTCTGAAAGCAAAGGCAGAGATGGGACCTGGGCTTACTTTGGGGAGGGTTTCTCCTCATCTGCTCCCTCCAAGGCCTCTCTGAAGCCCAGCATAGGCCCCAGCCTGGGTTTTTCCACTAATTGTGGCAATCAAGGCTCTGCAACACTATGTAACTCCCCCTAGCACCAAGCCCCCACATGCCCAATCAGCCCAGTGAGTAGAGGCCACGGAAAGCCTGGGAACAGGGCAGGCACCTAGGCTGTTTGGCAGCTGGGGGCAGAGTAGGCGGGCTCTGGGCCTGAGCCCCCTGGGGAGGGATGCCTCCAGACCAGTCCCAGAACAGTAGCAGGAAACAGGCCCATCTTGGCCATGGGATGGGAGGTTGGCCTGGACTTGGGTCCCTGTGCCCCAGCTCTGTGCCCCTCACAGGGCTCCCGCTGACAGACCACATTCCTTCCTGAGCTCCTCTCTGATCGCCAGGCACAACCAGCAGCAGGGATGCAGCTCCTGGCCACCTGGCCTGACCCCAAAGCCTCCACTCTGACCTAGGCCCATATTTAGAGGACTGGGCTCATTACGCTGGCGAGGTGGGCTTCCCTCTGTGTGGGGGTCAGGACAAAGTCACCCGAGCCCAGTGAAAATGGGGAAAGCAGGAGTGGGGGGCGAGACACGGGGCTCATTATGGTCTCCATCCCAAGCACCCTTTGATGCCCAGCTGCGGCCGCTGCCCAGAGCAGGAAAGGAGGAAGCGAGGAGTCGGCCGCCAAGGCCATCCACAAGATGGCAAAGGGGAGGGTTGGGGTTATAGGCCCTGCTGGTCTCAACTGTGCTCATGTTACCCTGAGGTCCAGAGCAAAGTTACAGGGTGGCAGTCACCTGCTGCAGGCAGGTATAGACACCCTCTCCCCCACCCAGTGAAGAGCCTCCTTCACACTCTTCCTGGGGAGGTGAAGCAGGAAGCCAGTGACCCCGGGAGGGCTCTCCCTGTGCGGGAGCCTCCCATGTCAGGCAAGTGCAGCACCCCCATCTTGGAGGGGACACAAGCCCTCAGATGAGCCTACCTCTAGATGGGGCACCGCTGGCATCCCCTGGCCTGGCCTTCCCCGCCCCACCTGCCCCAGCGGGGCCTTGAGGACTCACTGACGTCGAAGGCGGCCTTCAACGCCTGGATGTCCGTGGCCACACCCGATACACGGTAGATGCCCACTTCCTCCATTCCCCGGCGCTCGATCTCCTCGACACATTGGCGTACGATGTAAGGCACCTTGGATCTCTCCCTCCTGTGAGGGACAAGAGCGTTTGGACAAAGCGGCCAGGAGGAGGGGGAGTGGCCAGCACGAGCCTTTGTGCCCACACAGCACCCACCCAGCGGCTCCCACCTCTCCAGCCTCCTCTGGAGCTGGGAGGGGCATTTTCTCCATTCTGCCCCCTCCTCACTGCGAGGGCCCTGGGGGCACGGCCCTGCTTCTCCTCTGGTTAGCCCCCGCGGCACCATCAAGAGACAAATCCCGTTTTTGCCTGGCATGTGTTGTGTGACCCTGGGCCTCAGTGACCTCGTCAGACAATGACCACGAGGGTCCGGCCCAGGCCGATGACACTCCAGTGAGGCCGCCTGGGCCTAGCTCAGAGCCCAGGATGGAAGCAGATCCTTGCAAGGAGGGCTGGGAGAGGGGGATGGTAGCACCCCTTCCTCTCATGCTGGACAGCCTCTTAGCCCCTCCAGGGCCAGGTCAAACCTCTCTCATCCTGGCCTGGGGCCACTGATGCCTTGAGCCCATCTGTTCCTTGGACTCCCTCTGAGGAGGCTGGAGTGGTCCCACGGTCAGCCAGTGGCAGAGCCTGTGGGAGCCTAGCCCTAACTCTCCCTGCCCCATGGCTTCCCTCCTGCTACCACCAGACAACTCTGGCAAGCTTGGATGTGGCAAGGTCCCTCCTGTGCTCAACCATCTGCTATGGCTGCCTGCTAGCCACCAAGAAAGCACACGCTCTGTTCCCTGGCATTCAAGTCCTTCTTACCTCCCCTTGATCAATCACAGAGGCACAGTCAGCCCCCAACAGATGGTAGGGGCCATCCCATTGAATAGTTAAGGAAACCGAGGCACAGTGAGATTAAGTGGTTCCCCCAGGGTCACAGAAGTGGGATTTGAACCCAGCTCCAAGCTCAGGGGTCTCTCTGGACCCCTGCACACCCTGCAGGGGCTTCATGGAGATGCTTCGAGGCCTGAGCCACGAGGGTGCCATCACTAAGCCAGCCCGTCTAAGGTGCTCAAGTCTCGCTCTGCCCTGTCTGCCACAGGCAGGGTCCTCCCTTCCCTCTTTAGCCTGCTCAGCTCCAATCTGTTTGCAGGAGCAGGACCTCCCTGTGTGGCCACAGCATCTCCATACGCCCCCAGGGCCAGTACTCTGAGCCTGCCAGCTGTGCCCAGTCAGCCCTAGTGTCCTGAGGGTCCTGCACACTCCCAGGGCGTCTTGGGTCCTCCCTGGGCACTTGCTGGCCTGGTTCTGCATCCCGCTTATGGAACATGCATTGCCTTGACCACACAAGCCACTGGGGCCACCGCCAGAACCCCGTCGGGAGCTTGCCCCTTCCTGCATGGTGAGGGCCTCGCCCCACTGTCTCTCCTTCCTTGTTGGCCCTAACTGTATTCCCGGCCACAGAGGGGAGTGGGGGAGGGCAGGAGGAGTTGGGGTCCTGGGAAGAGTCATCCTTGAAGGAACAGGAGAGCCCTGCAAGAAGGGGACACCAGGCCACAGACAGAAGGATCCCAGAGAAGCCGGGGCCCATGACCCGTTTGCTATGAGAAAGGGTCAACCCTGGAGCCTGGTCTGGGGGTCCAGTTGGGAGCCAGGCCAGGGCCAGAGCCCCCAGGGAACACACCCCACCCAGGAGCAGAGGCCCCGCCCCCCCCATGCTCATTCCCCTCAGCAGGGACACATGCCACTCACTTGGTGACAACGCCAATCTTGACTCCAAAGACGCCAGTCTGCTTGCGGGAAGGCATCCTTTTCAAGCTGAATTCTCGGCTGGTGAACTTCACAGACAGCTTCACCTCGATCTACATGGGGCAGGAGGCAGAGGTTAGGGGTCAGCCCTGCCACGGCCTGAGCCCCCACCCCCACTCCCCTTCTTGCCTCATGCTTACACCATTCATGGCAATGACGGCCCGCTGCCAATCTTTATCCTGGAGGGCCTGGGGGTCCAGCTGAAAGATAAGCAGCAGCCTTGAGTGACTGGGCTGTCTGGGCCCACCATGACAGCCAGCTCAGGGCTTAGACCAGTGGTGAGAAAGGTGGTGCCCACAGGCTCCTAGAGGCCTGAAGATCCAGACCTTCCAGGGGCAAGGGAAGCCCTTCTCTAATAAGGCAGCCCAGGAGTCTTGGCCCAGCTGTGAGCCGTGGGTGTGGGGGAGGCTCTCCCTGAAGTGTGCAGACCATAACCCTGAAACACAGGAGAATCCAAGGAAGGCCCTGGCATCAGGCCCAAAGGTGGGCATGACCAGCTGTGGGCCCAGATGCTGGCTGGTCACAGCAAACTGGTCCCCAGTGCCAGCCACAGGCACACGGGTGGTTGGCTGGGCAAGGCCTGGGCCTTTAATCCTGGTACTCTGAGGGCTTAGGGTATATGGGGCATCTTCTGCAGCTCAGCGTGGGCAGATGAGGAACCCAGAGGAGGCAGCCTTTCCCACCCAATCCTCTGGCTTGGGCAGGGCAGGGAGGGTGGTGCATGTTGGGGGAGGGAGGGAGAAGCCAGGCCCCAGCGGGCATTGGGAGCACAGGAGATCCAAGGCCCCAGGGAAGGCAGAGGCCACAAAAGGAGACTTTCAGGGACACTGGCTCAAGCATCTAGAGCTAGGCAGGCCCCAGAATCATCTCAACTAGCCTCTCTGTCTCACAGATGAGGAAACTGAGGCCCAGGGGCTTTTGCCCAAGGCCCCAGAGGCGGCAGGAACCAGAGGCAGCTGCCCTGGCTCCATCCACTGCCCCATGCTGGTGGGCAGTGAACAGAGTTTGGCACTCTAAGGACGCGACCTTCCCCCCGGTTTTCTCCTCCTTTGCCTTCACACCAGCACCTGCTGGTCCCACAGAGAAGGCTCCAAGCCAGAGCCTGACCATCCCACCCTGCTCTGGTCCCCAGGGGAGGCCTTTGGAGGCCCATGCCCAGCTGGGCTGTCCCCTCACACCTCCTTGGACTAGACTGGGCTGGCTGCTGCCTCCCGCTTCTCTGTTCCACAGGACCCCCCCACCTGGAGAAAAGTGGGGGCCATGAGGCTCCAAGGAAGGAACTCCTCCACAGTGACAGCTCCCTAACACGGGCTCAGCACAAAGCGGGGAGCTCCCCAGCACTCTGTGTGTTCATGTGCTGGCTGGGAGGCTCCTGCTGTGGGAGCTGGCCCAGAGGACCTCCGGGAGCCTTTCTCGGGACAGGACGCAGCTGGGACAAGGAGCAAACCCTCACGGCCCCCATCAGAGCACCCGCGGCTGGCCCCGGCCATGCTAACCTTGCCCCTGCATATTCGGTGGCGGATGTGAGTCCACAGGGTCCTGCCCTGGCCCCGCCAGCTCTGGCAGAGCCCCAGCATGGCAGCAGGGAGGGTGGGCACCTCCTTCATCCTGACCCTTGGGGTGCTGGGAGTCCAGGTGGTGAGCTGTGGCTGCCGCCAGAGCGCCGGCCAGGATGGCTTTTAGACTGCTGTCTCAGGAAGGCCCCGCCCTAGCTCCAGGCCAGGCCTCCCTCTCCGGGGCATCTGTTTCCCCCCACAGCTGATGGTTACGGGAATGTGCATCAGGGTGCTGTTTGTCATCCAAAACAGGACAAGATTCATTTCCTTTCTGAAGGGCTTGGCTTCCATTCCAGGGAATGCCAAGGAAAGTTTTCTGTGAGGTCTCATCACGGCTAAGATCTGCCCTGTGGGGCTCACTCTGGGCCAGTCCCACCTGCTCCGGCCCTTGCCCCCAGGAACCCTAGAACCAGGCTCAGTGGGACTGGGACCTGGTGCCAGGGCCTTCTGTCGGCCCTGATCTGCTTAGCCTGTCCAGAGCTGGCCGTGGAGACGTCTACCTGCAGAGCGTCTGCCCCATTGGGCTGAGCTCCTGGAGGACAGGGGTGGCTTTTTGTATGCCCAGCACATAGCCATGCCTGGTATGCAGAAGGCTCTTAATAAACATGGATGGCTGAAAAGCCTAGTCTCCGCGGCCTGGAGTGCGTCCTTGGTGGCAGCGGCTCAGGCTTCATTTCTCCCCCAGCCCACACAACAGAACCCCAGCGGCACCTGGCTGCCTGGGACCAAGAGCAAGGCCCACCCACCTCGCCAAGGGTGGCAGTCAGACGGCTTCCCTTCAGTCCTTTGTGTCTGAGTCCAAGGTTGCCCTCCAGGAATGGCCCAGACTCCCCAGGAAGGCCTTTGGGTGAGAAGGCTGAGGGTCAAGGGCCAGAGGGGAGTGACAAGCGGGAAATCCTTGGCTGGGGATGAGCACCCCATAGTGGGGGGGGGGCAGGACAAGGGCAATGAGGAAAGAGGAGGGCAGTGCCGGTGCTTAGCTCAGGCCAAGCAAGGCCCCTGGAGGACACCACAGCCTTCCCTGGACCCCAGCCCTGCCCAGCCCTGGCAAAGTCAGAGAGCAGGCTCACTCCCACACAGTGCCAGGACCCTGCCCATGGGGGCCCTGCCCTGGCAGCCCAGGCTCAGTCTGGGTGTCCTGGAGCATGATCAGGCATTGAAGGTCACGGAGAGGGACCTTGGGGCCTCAGGGCCTCCCCAACACAGCAGACAGGGGTGGCCCTTCTCTGCAGGCTCCTCCTGTTCCACACCCAAGGGACCAACTTTGCAGAATCGCGGCCTCTGGGAAGTGTCCTGGAGGCCCGGTCTGGCACCAAAGGACTCCCAGCCTCTAATGACGGAGTGGCGGTCATCTGGCCACCATTGAGACCTCCCTCCAAGGACGGGGAGGTCACCCCCTCCTGGGGTAGAACGGATCTTCTCTTGCTAATGCCCAGCCTCAGTCAGCCTCCCCCTCCATGACACCTAGGTCATGGGGTTCATTAATACCCGCAGGCGGGTTTGCGGATGGATGTGGACCTTGCCTCCCACGCGTTAGCTACCCAGTGGGCCCTGGGGGACAGAGGCCCCTACCACAGGGCACCCCACAGTGGGAGGCTGAGTAAAGAGACCTTCCACCCACGCTGGAGCCCAAACAACAAAGAACTCATGGAAAACAGGCAGTTCCTGCCCTCCCTGGCTGGCCAATTCCACACCCCCTCTCCCTCCCAGTCACTTCCTCCCTCTGTCAACAAACTGCTCCATCAGCCCTGGTTTCTATGGGCGTTGGCCCTGGTGACCTTGGTCCAGGCAGCAGGTGACTCACTCTTTGCTGGGAAACCTCAGAAGGGAGGAGGGGATGGCTCTCAAGGCCCATGGTCTTGGCGCTGGTCAGCCTCTGCCTGGGAGAACAAGTCTACATGTGTGGGCAAGGACAGGGACAGATGGGGCGCACGCAGCTGCGGCGAAATGGAAAAGCCTGATTTCGGGGACACACGCTGCCACCTGACAGAGCCTCTCCCTGCCTCCCATGCTCCCAAAACATCTGTAGCTCCCTACTCCCCTGAGGAGACAGACGTGCATCCTGGGCTGGGCATTGAAAGCCAGTTGGCTCGGGACCCTTCCCGAGGGCACTCTCCAGTCCTCCTGGCCCAACCTTCCAGCTACACCTGGCGGTCCAGAGCACCTGGGTCAAAGCCCAGCCTGGGATTCTCCCTGCTCTCCTAAGTCATACTTCTTCTGACAAGGCTCAGCTTTGGTGCCCCCATCCTGCTTCTAGACACCCCCCCCAGGCCGTCACTGCCCCCCACCTCAACCCCAAGCGGTCACTGCCAACCGCCTGCCCCCGTCATCCCCCCCCCCCCCCCCCCCCCCCCCCCCCCCCCCCCCC
>NW_027186029.1:450797-453131 GCF_028583685.1 Petaurus breviceps papuanus
GTTTCCCCTCTGGGTAGCCTCGGGTCCTCTCCTAACCCTACGTGTAAGTGGGAACCATAATAAAGGTAAATAACAAGAATGTAAACAAGAAGAGCTGGTGGATGGGCCCCTCGCCCTGGGGCATCCTGGCCCTCCTCTCTCCTTAGCTGTTGGCTCCTTCCTCACTGCCTACTTAACCTTGCCAATGACCCCACTGTTGGCACAAGCTGCTGTGCTAACATCACCAAGCTAGGAAGTCACCAAGGAAGGTAAGAGCCATGTCCAGTCAGTGAGGAAATGGCAGAGCAGGGGCTTGAACTCAGGACCCGGGAGGCCAGGACTCCTTCCCCATCACCTCCAACATACTTCCTGTTTTTCAGGTGCCTACAAGCCTCTGGCTGTGGAAGGAACACTTCGTGGTCATCCCCACGGGCTTCCTGCTGCTGGCCCCCTCTCCCTCTGCATGTGCGCTCTTTCCTTGGCCTCCTCCAATGACCGCTGCCTCCCAGTCCCTCGGCTAGGGCACCTCCTTCATCCTGTCACGTCTGCATGCCCCCGAGGCTCTGCCATAGACAGCCTCCGCTCTCTGCCCCTTATTCCTCAGTGATTCCGTTGCCATGCCTACAGGGGTGGCTCACAGATTCAGGTCCCACATGTCCACCTGCCTGCTCCTGCCCCATGCCGTCCTTGGGATCAACCCCCCAAAATCAGCTCCTCCAACCTTCCAGTCTACCCTCACAGTTGTCCTTGTCCCTTCCTTTCCCTCCAGGCCCAGTGACTCTGTCTCCATGGCAATGCCCCATCTACTCCCTTCCTGCACTCCAAGGAGGCCAAAGCACCTAAAAATGCTTCAGCCAGCAAACCCACCATCTTCTCACTGCGCAAGCAAGGCCACGCGGGCTTAGAGCGTACAGACGCCTGAATTCTAGAGAAAGAGGGTGCCAGGGAAGGAGCAGAAGCACCTTCTCCAGGAAGGAAAGCCGGACAAAGGAGAAACCCAACCAAGCAAAGCTGTCCCGAGAGCACAGAACTGCCCCCTCGACTCAACTATCACATTCCTGGGGGGAAAAGCAGCCCAGCAAGGCCAAGCATGGGCAGAGACTTCTGGGCTGGACACTGGGTGGCCCTGTGCCCTCAGGCACAGGAGAAGGCAGAGAAGATCTGCCTGGGTCCTGTCCTCAAAAATCAGACACTGTCCAGAGCGGTCCAGATCCTGCCTGGGAGGATCCAGATCCTTTCCAGAGTGGTCCAGACCCCATCCTTGAGGATCCAGATTCTGTCTACAAAGATCCAGATCCTGTCCAGAGCGGTCCAGACCCTGTCCAGAGCAGTGCAGACCCTGTCCTTGAGGATCCACATTCTGTCTGCAAAGATCCAGACCCTGTCCAGAGTGGTCCAGACCCTGTCCAGAGCAGTGCAGACCCTGTCCTTGAGGATCCACATTCTGTCTGCAAAGATCCAGATCCTGTCCAGAGTGGTCCAGACCCTGTCCAGAGCAGTGCAGACCCTGTCCATGAGGATCCAGACCCTGTCCTTGAGGATCCAGATCTTGTCCATGAAGATCCAGACCCTATCCAGGAGCATTTAGATCCTGTCTGCAAAGATCCAGATCCTGTCTGGGAGGGTCCAGGCCATGTCCATGAAGATCCAGACCCTGTCCAGAGCAGTCCAGACCCTGTCCTTGAGGATCCAGTTTCTGTCTACAAAGATCCAGATCCTGTCCAGAGCAGTATGGACCCTGTCCAGAGCAGTGCAGACCCTGTCCTTGAGGATCCACATTCTGTCTGCAAAGATCCAGACCCTGTCCAGAGTGGTCCAGACCCTGTCCAGAGCAGTCCAGACCCTGTCCTTGAGGATCCATATTCTGTCCACAAAGATCCAGATCCTATCCTTGAGGATCCAGCCCCTGTCCAGGACGATCGAGATCCTGTCCAGAGCGGTCCAAACCCTGTCCTTGAGGATCCATATTCTGTCCACAAAGATCTGGACCCTTTCCACGAAGATCCAGACCCCATCCAGAATGGTCCAGACCTGTCTGGAACGATCCAGACTCTGTCTGCAAAGATCCAGACCCCTGTCCAGAAGGATCCAGACCCTGTCCATGAAGATCCAGACCATGTCCAGAGCAGTCCAGACCCTATCCAGGAGGATCCAGATACTGTCCACGAAGATCCAGACTTTATCCAGGAGTATCTAGATCCTGTCTTCAGAGATCCAGACCCTGTCTGGGAGGATCCAGATCCTGTCTGAGAGGATCTAGACACTGTCTGCAAAGATCCAGACCCTGTCCAGAGCAGTCCAGACCCTGTTCAGGAGGATCCAGATCCTATCTTCGAAGATCCAGACCCTGTCCAG
>NW_027186029.1:463131-470100 GCF_028583685.1 Petaurus breviceps papuanus
GGGGGATGGTGCATACAGACGGTACCGTAATGTAGCATGTAGCGCAGGGGATCACCTTCACTACAGTAGCAATCTCAATAGGGCTTATTTTCAGGGGAGGGCTTATTTTAGAGGAATCTTACACAGTAAGGGGAGGGCTTATTTTCGGGATAGTCTTATTATCGGGGAAACACGGTAGGTAAATGATATTTGTTTGATTAAAGTAAGATTTTTAACCCATTTTGAATTGCTTTCCTTTAGAAAAGCAGATCAAAGAACCTGTGCTAGCAGCCATCCTGAGTTTGCTGAGGTGTTTGCTGCTACAGGGGGCCCTCTAGTTATCTGGACCCCCTCTGGAGCACTCTCCCTAGGCCTCACAGGGATGTGGTGGGGCCTCTACTTATCCAGAACCCCACTGGAGCCCTCTCGCTCTGCCAAATACTCAGCAGAGGGGAGCTGAGGACACCCCCACTTGCCTTCATCATCATTTCATCCTTCCTGAGCTGGAGGAACCAATCAGGGAGGAAATGAGCCCTTGGACCTGAGCCTAGAACCTGGGACAGCAAAGGAGAGATCTGGGCCAGGTCTGAGCTGCCTGCTGCTGTGTGGGAGGGAAGCTAAGACTGAGCGCCCTGGGGGTGGGAGGGCCTGGACCCACTGGCCTCACGGCTACATCAAACCATCAGCTGTTTCTCCTGATAAATGGTACCTGCTTTCCTTTCCATCTGGTCTGGGCAGCACCGGGGGCACAGGCAGAGCACTGGGTCTGACATGTGTGGGAGCACCAGCCTCACAATGGAGATTCACTCTTTCAACTTTCTCCACACAGTGCTCCCTTAAGGGTCATGCCCAGCCCAGGCTCCCCCTGGCTCTCCTCCACCCTCTCTGGCCACTCTTACTTGCAATGGAAATAGGAATTTGAAGATCTTCCCTGCCCTTAATAAGCCTAGGTGAATTTGAGGACCTTTCCCCCTAATAGGCTGCAGGTGCTCACCTGGAGCCTGTGGTGGGAGGCTGGTTTTTCAGGAAGGCACAACTGTTGCTACTTTGTAGACAAGTGGCTCATGAGGGTTGTGCCATTCTCTGACCCAGGAGAAGGGCATATACACTCTGAGGTGAGGTTTTGCTGTGGGGCTCCCTTTGGGAAGAGCTGTGTGACTTGGCCAGATGAGCCTCCAGGCAGCCCTTGAGCCCCCGGCTTTGAAAACCCAGATGTTGGGCTTCTCTCTCTGGTGACTGACTAGGTATGGATGCAATGGTCAGACAGCTGGAAGCCCGTCTGCTGAACTTTCTCTGTATTTCTGTCTGCTTGTAACTTCTGTTTGTATTCTCTGAAATTCGGGGTGTTGACTTTTCCTCCTGCACTAGGTAAATGATATAGGTTTGATTGAAGTAAGATTGTTAGCCCTTTTTGAGTTTCTTTCCTTTAGAAAGGCAGATCAAAGAACCTGTGCTGGCAGCCATCCTGGGCATGCTGGGGTGTTTGCTGCTACATTCCTCTGTCTCCTCCGGACCAGGCCCTCACACCGTAAGTGTCCCCCAGGGCTCTGTCCTGGGCCCTCTGCCCCACTGCTCTGGGTCATCTCATCAGCTCCCATGGATTGGATGACCATCTCTGGGCCAGTGACTCTGAAGTCCACCTGTCCTGCCCCGACCTCTCTGTTGACCTCCGTCTCACCTCCCAAACTAGATGTCCAATAGACTTCCAAAACAGACCTTGTTGCCTTGGCTTCCCTGGACCGTCCATCTTCCAAACTTCCCCATGACTGTGGAAGTTCCCCCTGCCAGGCTCTAAGGCTCCCAACCTTGGGGTCATCCTGGGCTCCCCACCTCATCCTCCAGATCCAATATGGTGTCCCCTCGGCCTCTACAGCATCTCTGTCCCCTCCTCTGCCCCTGCTCCCAGGCTGGCGCAGATCCTCATCTACTCACGACTGGACTGGGGTGGGGGCAGGCTGCCTGCCTCAGCCTCCAAAGTCTGATGGTGTTACGCCTACTGCTCCCTCAGGCGTCCCTCAGGCGGACTCTACAGGCTACGTTTGCTTCCTGGAGCCCCCTTTTCCCTCCCCCATCAGACTCTGCATCCTCTGGGCTGGAGCGAAGCCACCCATCTCCCTCCTCCAAGCCCATACCTAGAGCCACCTGTGCCTGGGGACAGTGGCCCTCCTTGGTCTCATCTGCTTGGGTGTGGAGGGAGCTCCCACATCCAGGCCATATTCCCAGGTGTTCATGTGGCTGGTTTGGGTGGCACTGCCCAGCACCCATGAAGCTGCCCAGTGGGACCTTTGGCGGGGCTGCCCCTGCCCAGAGTCCTCACTTACTTGAGCTCTGCTTGAAGCCTGTGGCTGAATGGACAATAACGTTCAGGAATCCATAGAGGCCGGTGGACTCATCATCTGGGCAAGAGAGCAGGGAGGGGTGTCAGAGAGGGGCACAGTGATGCCGGCCTGGCAGGAGCTAGGAGGGAGGGATGCAGCGATGGCGGCCCAGGCTGCTGGGGATGGCAAGAGGCCAAGGTCCTTCCTACCCTCTTTATTGATGGTCAGGGGGATGTGGTGGACCGTCTGGAGCTTGACGCAGGAATTGGTCAGCATCTGAATCTCCACAGAGGTGAGAGAGAAGCTCTTAAAACCTGTGGGGTGAGACACAAAACTGTGGGGGAATGGTCTGAGCTGCTGGACGCCTGGCCTGTGCAGAGGCCCGGTGTGCGGCTGCCTGGCAGGGTCCAGCCCTGAGTGGGCCATGGGCAGCCCTCACCTCCCAGCTGGAGTGGGGAGCAGGGAGGGATCTTGGCTCTTCCTGGGGGCCAGGAATGGGAGGCAGGGCAGAACACAACACTGGGTCCACCAGAGGGAGGCTGGCACTCCAAGCCAGGGGCCTGCAGGGGGAGTTAGGGGTGGGGAGGAGGCTGAAGGCCTTCAGCCAGAGAATGACCCGTGAGTAAGGAAATGAAGTCAGGCAGCTTGGGGGCGGCAGGAAGAGGGGACAGAAGGTGGCCCTGCCACAGCTTTGGGCCACTCACTCACTGGACACGAGAAGAGCCAAAGGGAGTAGCCCAATTTGGATGTGGGAGAAGGGGCTGGCAAAGGGTCAGGCTGCCTGGGGCCTACTTTGGTTCACCTCACAAGCATGGGGCTAGTGTTTGGGAACAAGTAGGCTGAACCATCTGCCCCCAAAAAGAGGAGAGAAAGGATTCATGGGGCTTGGTGCCCTCTGAAGGTGGCCCAGGATGCCAGGGGCAGGGCTCTACATTCTTATCACAGACACTTCTGGGGGACCCTTGGCAGGAAAGAGCATCCTCTGTGAGAGGTGGGGCCGGGCTTGGGTGAAACAGACCCAGCAGGGGCTCAAGCTGCCAGCCAAATGCCCACCACCAGTGCATCTATGGGTGCCCTTCTCTGACCTCTATCTGTACCTCTGCTCCTGGGGTCCCAGCCTGGGCCGGGGCTCATGCACACACTCCCACTCTCACCCTCTGCTCACCATTCGAGCACCCCCTGACTTCAACGCCCCCTCATCTCTGGGTCTGCATCACCAGCTTCCAGTGAGACTCATGTGACTGCCACTCCCCTAAAGCCTGTGGGGGTGGGTAGTGTACCAAGGCTTTGGGGCCAGCCTGAAACCTGGCTCTTCCCCCGTCACCAAAACACAACAACCTGGGACTGTGTCCAGGACTGGGGAGGGAGGGGACAGTCCTGTGGCCTCTGCCCCATCAGGGTCTCAGATTTCCTGGCCAGGCCCTCTTGTCCCCCAGGGCTCTGTCCTGGGCCCTCTGCCCTCTCCCTCTGGGTCACCTCATCAGCTCCCATGGACTGAATGGCCATCTTTGGTGACTCTCATGTCCGCCTCTCTGCTGGCCTCTGGCCTCACATCTCCAGCTGCCACTCAGACGTCACCAGGTGGACGTCCAGTGGACACTTTGGACATCACAATCTGGACCTTCCCACCTCCCCCATTTCTGTCGAGGGCTCTGCCCTCCTTCCAGGCCCATGGGCTCCCAGGCTAGCGGCCCCCCCACACCCCATGGCCTCCACACCTACTCTATTGTCCTCTTTCCTCCACCCCCAGCAGCTGTCTGACGTCATCAGCACCTATGCTCCGCGGGACGCCCGGCACATAATGGGTGCGTAACAAACGTCTCCTGACTCTCTCCTGGCCTGTTGCAGTAGCCTCTGTGTCCCCCTTCATGCGCTGCCACAGCAGAGACCCCAAAGCACACGTGGATATGACCACATCCCTCATCTCTGGGGGCTCCAGCGGTCTCCTAGGTGAATAGAGACTGACTCTTCTGGCCCTGCTGCCCCACCATCTCCTGCCTCTGTGCCTCTGACCAGGCAGTGTCCCTCCCTGGCACTCCTCCCTCCCTTCTGCCCTTCAGAACCCTTCCTGGGAGAGACTTGGTAGTAACTGGGGACATCTGAAGCATTTACTCTCCTATGTTCGGTAGAAACAGGCTCTCTGTGAGCGCAGCAGGGGCTGGTTCCTTGCTCTTGGCATCCCCAGTGCCCAGTCCAGCAGCTGGCACATGAGGCAGGCTCAGCACATATTTGGGGGATGGACAGAGGGTACAGGTGGGTGGATGGATGGACAAATAGATGGATGGACAGACAAATAGATAGATGGAAGGGACAGATGGCTGGATGGGTGGATGGGTGGATGGGTGGATGGATGGACAAATAGATGGATGGGCAGATGGATGGATGGGTGGGTGGATGGATGGGTCAAGGACCCATCCCAGAACAGGGAATCCTGGACAGAATCTGCAAGGGCACAATCAGGCTGGCTGTTAGCACAAGCACCAGCAGGGAAAGCAGTCCCCAAGTGTCCCAGGAGGCCTCAGAGGCAGATGCCCATTTCTTAGGGGGGAATGTCCAGGAGCCCTTTGCAAGAACAGGAGGGGGCCATGCTTCCTACTATATGTTTCTGCAGCCCTAACTGAGAGTTTCCCCAGGCAGGCAGTGAAGGAACCAGGTACAGGAAAGAGAAAAAGACAGAGACAGAGAGACAAAGCTGGAAAGATAGCAGATGAGGGAAGGAGGTCTGTGAGAAGGGGCTTGAAGGCAGCAGCAGGGGGTCGGATTAGGCACAGAGGGGGTGGCTGTACCACAGTGGGAGGGCCTCCCAAGACACTGGTAGCTGACAGGTGATGGGGCAGGGCTTGGGAGGACCCGCCTGAGCCTTGGGGGAGAGGGTCTGGAGAAGGAGGATGGGGAGAACCCCAGGGTCAGGTGCCTCCGGCACGGCCAGGTCACTCACATTTCTTCTGCTGCTCTCGGACGTTCTCCCTCCACTCTGCACGCTCATAGTCCGATGAGATGAGGAACGTGTAGCTCTAGAACAGAAGATAGCCCTGGCTCTCATCACTGTGGGCTTGGCCAGGCTGCCAAGGTGCCCGCATCTCAGCGGGTCCTCACCACTGCCCAGAGAGGGAGGTACTAATGTCAGCCCCATTCTACAGGTGAACAAACTGAGGCAGGCAGCGGTGGCCATCCACCACGCCGGGAACCCTGCCCCCTCTCCTCTCCCAGCTCCAAGCCCACCTCCTCCAGGAAGCCCCCTACACACGTACTTGGGCATTTCATCTCCCGTTAGGGTGGGAGCCCTTGGAGGGGGGACGGGTTGGGGTCTCTCTGCGAGCCCAGCACTTACATGGGCCCTGGTGCATAGCAGGCACTTTATCAGTGTTTACTGAAGTGAAGGGAAATTACTTGCCCAGGGTCCCACAACCAGGGAGTGTGTGAGACTGAATTTGAACTCAGGTCTCCCTGACTCCAGGCTCAGCGCTTTGCACCCTGTGGTGCCCTCTCCTGCCCCATAACTGCAAGTGTATCCTCAAAGATGAAGGAGGCTCCTGGAAGGGGCTGGGTCAGGCAAGGGTGGGAGGGGAGAGGAAGAGACCTCCGCATCCCAGCCTTCCTAAGGAACCCACCTCCCTGGGGTGCTGCCTCAGCATCCCAGCCTCTCTGCCTCCCAGCCTCCCTAAGGAGCCCACCTCCCTGGGGCGCTGCCTCTGCATCCCGGCCTCTCTGCCTCCCAGACTCCCTAAGGAGCCTGCCTCCCTGAGCTTCTCATAAGACTGGGAGCCCCTCGAGGGCAGGGACTGTCATTCTGTCTCTGACTCCCCAGCGCCATCACTCCTCACTGACTGCCTGACGGCTCACAGGAGCTGGGCGCTGGTACCCCAGCAGAGGAGCACTGGCCCAGGGCTCGTCAGACTCACTCCCTGCCTGAGACGCCCCCGAGATTCCTCAGCTCTCTCTGTCTCTTGCAGAGAGAGCCTAGGGCTGGGACAGGCCGCCACCTGAGCGTGGGCTGCTACCTGTACGTGCGCCTACCTTGCCGTGGCGGTTGTGGACCCTGAACGCCATGCTCGGTGACATCAGCAGGAGCAGAGACTCTTGTTCTGAGAGTTTCTTCTTGAGTCTCTCGATGACCTTGCTGCCTTTGTTTGCCCTCTGCCAAGGAGAGAGCCTGGGTCAGGACGCCCAGGGAGGAGTCCCGGGAGGAGAGGGCAAGGCTTGGCCGGCTCGGGGCGGCCCACTGCCTGGGGAGCTAAGCTGGGCCTGGCATCACCACCTTGCACACGGGCCCCAGCAGCGTGAGGGGAGGAGAGAGGCAGGCTCCCAGGGCCTCACCAGGTGCCAGGCTCTGCCCTGAAGACACCAACTAGGGGTCAAAGTAAAGTCTTCCATTTGGACCCAAAAAATCAAGGGCCCAAGCACAGGAGGCCAGAGGAGGCCTGGCGAGGGGCAAAACTGCTGTGAGCCAGCAGTAGCCTGTGGCCGCTGAGAAAACTCCCTCGATCTTGGGCAGCGTTCGGAGGGGCTGAGCTCCTAGAGCCAGAGAGGGGACAGTCCCACCGTCCTCTGCCCAGCCAGGCCGGCCACCCACTGTCCTGGGCTGGCTCTGTCCTGGGCACCAGCATGTAAGATGGGGAGAGCCCTGAGGGGCGCTACCAGGATAGAGAAGGGCCTGAGTCCAGGAAGGGAA
>NW_027186029.1:470200-489885 GCF_028583685.1 Petaurus breviceps papuanus
GGGGGGGCGGGTGCTCAGACTGGTCCAGCTTGGCCCTGGACAGCAGGACCAAGAACCATGGGAGAGAGGTTCTGGCCCCCAGAGTCACCCAATCTCCCCAGTGAAGGGACCTCAGGGACCCAGTAATCACTCAAAGACCCTCCCACCACAGCACCTCAGGAGGCCCCCTGCCCCTGCCCCCCAGGGAAGCCCCCTTCCCCTGCCTCCCCCGCCCGCCCCCCCCCCCCCCCCCCCGCCCCAAGGCCCCCTGCCCCCACCCCCCCCAGGAAGTTCCCCTGCCTCCCCAGGGAGGCTCCTGCCCTCCTTCCCAGGGGCTGGCTAGCCACTTGTTCGCTGGGTGGTGGGGCCTGCCTGGGCAGGGTCCTCTGGGCTGCCCTGTGCCCCTCATCTCTGCATGCTGGCCCAGGCTGAGCCCCTGCCCTCCCCTGAGCCCAGGTTGGCCAGGCCTGCCTACTCCCACCTTTTCTCGCTGAATGTCGCTTTTAATCTGGGAGATCTTAATTTTCATGGCGTCCAGCTCCTCGTCGGGCACCAGGGGGATGGCAGGTGCCGCCTCGGCCTCATCCACAGTCTGGAAGCTGAGGTCTGTCAGAGGGATGTACCACTTACAGTCGTACTGTTGATTTTTCCTAGAAGGGAGAGAAGATGGAGGTTCCTTGTGGATGCTGGGCACAGGCCGCCCCACTTGATGGCCGGGGCCCGGCTCATCCTGGAGTCAGCATCCAACAGGGCAGAGCCTGGAGACCACATGAGAGAAGCCTGCCCCTGCCTGAGGTACTAGGTAGCTCAGGGGCCTCAGTTTCCCCAGGTGTAAGGAATGTGGACTAGACCTGAGTGCTGCTTAAACCGTGGTGTCACAAGTAGAAACAGTTTAAGAAGCCCTGGGAAGATGACCCCTCTGGACCCCAGGAGCCCCCATGACAAGGCCCTGCCCCCCCACTGTAGCCTGGAAGGCTCTTGGCACCCAGGGGCTATGGGCAGAGCCCAGGGGGTCAGGGCAGAGCCCGGGGGTCAGGGTGAGCTGCCAGGGGACCAGGGCAGAGCCCAGCTGGGGGCAGAGCCTGGGGGGGGTCAGGGCGCTCACCCTGCAATCTGCTTCTTAAGCTTGGCGCACAGGAAGAGGTCGGTGAAGAGGAAGACGTGGCGCAGCTTGCGTGCCCCCTCCACCAGCTCCACCATGAAGCTGTCCTTCAGGAGCTGCCGGTGCTGAGCAAGGGAGCAGAGAACTGGTGAGGGGAGGCTGCCGGTGCGAGAGCTGAGTGGGATGGCCAGGTTCTCAGTGGGGCTGCAGGGCTACCTGTGCCTGGAGCTGGGGGGGAGGGAGTCTGACAGAACCCGCTGGCACCACACACACCACACACGTGCACATGCATACACACTCATGCAAACACAGTGTACAACCACACATGTGTAATCACATGTGCACATTCATATGAGCACACACTGTGCAGCTACACATGTGCACACTGCACAGTGCAAACATGTGTGCACACATGAGTGCATATATACACACATGTGAAAATGCACACCCCCACACACCTAAAGTGCACACACATGCATACATGCAAACACACACATACACACATGCACTCCTGTACGTACACATGCAAGCACCCACAAGCACACACTGCAAACACATGTGCACACATTTACACACAGTGCAAACCCAGGGGCACACCCACATATGCACGCAAGTGCAAACACGTGCACACACATGCACATACTTGCACACCTGCAGTGCACACACACCCCTGCCAGCACACACAGGGGCACCTAAAACCACAGAAGCACAGCCAGGCCCCGCCCCCTCACACACAAGCAGGTACCGCCAGGGCCGCCCTCAGGGAGCCTCTGTTTTCTGGAAGGGAAAAGGTCTCTCGCATTGTCTGAGGAGGAGGGGAGGGGGCAGTGCCCAAGGCAGAAAAGAGGACTTTCCATCAGGGTGGCCACCTAAGCTGAGCCTTGAAGGACTCAGTGATTCTAGGAGACCGAGGAGAAGGGGGACTGTGTCCCAGGTCGGAGGATCAGCCTAGGCAAAGGCACAGAGGTGGGACGAGGAGCACAGGCTAGGTTGTAGGTGTCGGGATGAAGGGGAACCTCGGGCAAGGCACCAGCAGGCAGCTTTGGGGCCACCTCCTGCCTCAGGCCCTTCCTCCAGCCAAGCCTCCCCAACCTCAGGCCCCGCCTCCACACCTCGGGCCCCGCCCCCACACCTCAGACCCCTCCTCCACACCCCAGTCCCCGCCCCCACACCCCAGACCCCGCCTCCACACTTCAGGTGCCGCCTCCCTGGCCTGTCCTGGGGGTCCGCAGCAGACACCCAACTCTGCCTCTCAGGCCGAAGCCTGCTGTCTGACGAGGGACAACAGCAGCAGGCCCAGCCCTCAGCCCAGTACCCGGCCACCATCCACTCTGCTGGACAGCGGGCTCACTGATCTCAGCCAGAGGCCACCAAGGCAGAAGCCAGAAGCTCAGTGCTGCATGGGCCCCTGCCTCAGTTTCCCTCTCTGCAAACTAAGTGCACAATGCCATCTGCCAGAATGCACTGATGCTGCGTGGAAAGGCATTTCTGGGGACAGGACGAGAGCTCGTGCTGAGGGACAACTCCTGCTGCTGGGGCTCAAGGTTTGAGCCGCATTTTCCCATGGGCGTCCCTGACTCTCTGCGGCCCAAAGCCAGGGCCTGGGATGGGGATGCCTGTGGAGGACTCCGGCAGCCAATGCCCTCTCAGCCGCCTGTCTCCCCCATTCGCTAAGGTCAGCAGAACGGGCTCTGGCCTCTGCCCTCTGCCCCTGCTAGGGAGGGAGGCAAGAAATGCCAGCCCTCACCAGCTGGAGCCCCTGAGGAGCTGCGACCCTGCTCGCCAGCTCCCTCGGCCGCACGCCCACTCACACTCTCCGGCTCCCTCGCTCACACTCACCGGCTCTCTTGCCCGCACGCTTGCTCACACTCACCAGCTCCCTCGCCTGCACACCTGCTCACACTCACTGGCTCCATCGCTCACACTCACTGGCTCCCTCGCCCGCAAGCCCGCTCACACTCGCCGGCTCCCTCGCTCACACTCGCTGGTTCCCTTGCCCACACGCCTGCTCACACTCGCCAGCTCCCTCGCCCGCACGCCTGCTCACACTCGCCGGCTCCCTCACTCACACTCACCGGTTCCCTTGCCCTCACGCCTGTTTACACTCGCCAGCTCCCTCGCCCGCACGCCTGCCAGCTCCCTCACCCACACACCCACTCACTCATTGACTTCCTCGCCCCTGCATTTGCTCACTCCCTTCCTCCCGTGCTCACTCCCTGACCGCTACATGTGTTCACTGGCTCGCACACTTCCTGGCTGGCTTGCTCACTCACCTCGCCCTTTTGGATGGTCATGGACTGCCTCCGGGGCGTGATCTCCTCATTGATGCTGGACAGAAAGTTCTGGGAGATCCTCAGGGCATCCTGCAGCAGCGGATGGTCAGGGTGGCTGGGAGGCGTGTGCTTCAGCAAGTCCTGTCCCCAGGAGAGAAGTGGACAGTAAGCGCCAGCGGGGCTGGGCATGGGGACAGCAGGGCCATCTCCCGGGAGCCTCTGTCAGCTGGTCTGCACCCCCTCAGTTACTAGTGATCAGCCACACTCCCCTCATGCTGGGCACCCAGCAGGATTTAATCAGTGCTTGTGGAGAGCCAGTGGGGAACCACTCCAGGAGCTCAAGGTCTGCTTGAGCGTGGAGGTGACCGAGTCAGGTCAAAGGTGGAAGGGGACGCTCAGGGAGGGGAGGGGCCGTGGTAAGCGGTCAGCAGAGCAGCAAGTGGCCCACCGGCCTTCAGTCCTGCCACACACTGCCACCCACGAGAGCCAAGAAGTAGGCAGGGGAGGTGTAGAAGGGAGATAAGACAAAGCAGGCTGAAGTTCGGGTAGGGGGGAGGGAAGGTGTCTCCCTAAAGATGACTGGGAGTGGCTGTCACAGACGGTGGAGGGACTGGTATGACACCCACATTGCCTAGCAATGCTCACATACGCACCCAGGCCCCAGCCTTGCAAGGCATCTAGACACATAGCCTCTGCCCCCGCCCACTTTCCCCAGGGACTCACGTGGAGGACGAGGGTACTGCGGGTCACTCGGTCTACGGGCTTGTAGAGCAGAGCTGAGAACAGAGGGGAGGGCATGAGAATGGTCAGGCCAGCCCCTTCCTCGCACCCTGGCCACAGGGGCACTAGAGCCACACAGAGCAAGGCTGGGGGAGAACGGGCCTTCCGAGAGTGGGCAGAAAGCCCCCCGGAGCCTCAGCAGGACAACCTGGTTGGGCCTGCCAGCTCTGGGGGGTCACAGCTGGCAGGGCAGTGGCTCCTAAGGGCCCTGCACAGCTCCACTGGCTCACAGACAGAACCTCTCTGATAGTCATTGGGGCCCTCAAGCTAAGGAACAACTTTCTCCTGCCTCAGGCCCCTCCTTCCAACAAAGTGACTGCCTCCCCCCAGCAGAAGGAAGCCCTGCCCCTTCCCCACGGACCCTCTGCTCACTTTCCAAAGAGTTCTTGGTCGTCTGGTCTTTGGAATCCTTCATGCTTCTGGCTCGTAGGTTCTGCAAAGGAAGAGCCGAGCCTGGTCAATGTGTGCCCCCCAAGGCCAGGCACCAGGGCTTCCTGGCTGCTGGGGTGGGGGGAGCCCTGGCAGTGCCGGAGGGGGAGCGAGGGCTTGGATCTCCCAGGATGCCGGGGGCTCGGCCAGGCACATCCGGGAAGACGCAGCCCACTCTGGGCTGCTGCACGGGAGGTGAGGCCACTCGCCCCTCCCTGCTGCTCCTGGACCACGCCACCTCCGGGCCTTTGCCCTCACTGTCTCTCAAGCACTTTCCCCTTGGAATCCTGGCTTCCAGACTCAGCTCAAAGTTCACTTTTCTCATACAAATAAGTCAGAAATGGCTGGGAAAGGCTGGCAAATACCCAGGGGATCCAGAGGCCAGTGAGAAGGCAGAGGGCCAAGGTCAGGGGTCACTGAGCACCTAGGTGGGATGGTGAGAGAAAGGGAGTCTGGGGGCCCGGGGTGGGCCTAGGGGCCCAGGGCTGGGGGCTCAGGGTGGGACTGGGGGGACCCAGGGTGGGGCTGGAGACCCAGGGTGGGGTTGAAGGGACCCAGGGTGGGGCTGGGGGCAGGGCTGGGGGCCTGGGGCGGGGCGAGGGGCCCGGGGGGGGGGGGGGGGGGCCCAGGGTGAGGGGTGGGGCTGGGGGCCCAGGAGAGGCTGGGGGCTCCAGGTGGCGGTGCTGACCAGAGCCAGTGGCACAGGGGTTCACACCTCAGCGAGAGAGCGCTACCTCAGAAATTTCTGCAAACTGGGCATTGGCCTGGCAGCACTTGTCAGCCATCTCAATGGCAGCCTCATAGTTGTCCACGAAGGCGCGGTACACCCCAAGCTGGCTGGCCTGTGGAAGAGAGGCCATATGAGGCCTGGGCTCAGCCAGCGGGAGCTCTACCTCCTGGCTTGAGGGCCAGCCAGTCCCGGACACAGTGTGCACCCAGCTGACGGGCACAGAGAGCTGCCAGACCCATGGGCAGGCGCCTCCCCTGGACCAGACGCAGGGCACTGGAGCAAAGGCTGTCCTGACCCCTTCCCTCTGACCCTCCCTGAGCACCCGGACCCTGCAGAGATGTGCGGGGAGAGCCAGGGGTCTCTGCCAGGGACCAGGGACCACCCAAAGTCCTGGGGGGTCAGAGAGCAGGGTCTCCTGGTGTACCCCACAAACCAAGGAAAAGCCTCAAGCAAGGGCAGGGGAGGGAGGAGCTGGGTGGGCTCAGGGGCCCTGGCAGCTTCTGGCTTCACCCTCCCTCTGGGGGCCTGAGGCCTCCTCCAAGCAGCACACACTGAGGATGGCCGGGCACTCTGCCTGAGCCCTGAGGAGACTGCCTCAGTTTACCCCATCCTTCCCCACACCCCCTACAATGGAGTCAGCTGCCTCAGCACACTTCCAAGCGGTGCATGGTCAGCTCTTTGGAGAGAGCTCAGGCGGGGGCACCTGGGGTCCCCTGCCCACACCTGGGGGCTGGTCCCAGCTGCAGCATGGAGGGGCGGGGAGGCCCAGCACCTGCCCCTGGCATCTCCAGGTGGGAGATGGCATCCCCCTCCAGGAGGCTGGTCAGCTCTCCCATCACACACTGGTCTGGCTGTGACCCTAGAGCTAAGGAGGGCAGGAGCTTTGGACAGTATTGAGTTCAGGGGGAAACGGAGGTCCCAGGAGCTTCAGGGAAGGCGGGCGTTGGCCCTGGGCCAGCAACCTCCAGGAAGGGGGCAGCCCCTCCTGCACACTGGAGTCCTTGCCCCCACCCTCCCTGTTTCTTCTCTCTGCTTCCTCATCCCCTGGAACCTGGTGATGGCAGAAGCCCTATCCCTCCGGTCGATGGGGGGGCAGTGTGGCGGAGGGAGAGAATGTGGCATCGGGCCCTGGGCCACAAGGCAGGTCGGCTCCTGAGCCTCAGCTTACTGTCCTGAGCTCCCAGGCCTGTGCTGACCCAGCGTGACCACCATCACTGGAAGCTCCCCCCACGCTGCGGCAGCACGCACAGGCCCCCTCGCAGGCACTCGGCCCCCTCACCAGCTTCTGGAACAGGTCGCCAACCCGCTGCTGCTGGCTCCAGCGCTCCACACGGGGGCCCAGCCCGTCGTAGAATTCCTTGTGGATCTCGTACAGCTCAGGGACTTTGAAGAAGATGGTCTCAATCTGCTGTCCCGTCAGCACTGGCTGGGACGTGGTGGCCGCGGCCTTGAGGGGCTTCATGGGCTGGGGGCCAGAGGTGGTGCAGGCTGTGGTCAGTCCCCGTAGGCCCCCCCCTTGCCCTGCCAGCTTCCCGTGGCCTGTCCTGGTGCCCCAGGCCCCCCAGATCCTGGGGCAGGGCCCACTTCCTGCGGGGGATCAGTGCTCTGCACTCATCTCCCACGTCCGTGCCTTTGTATGGACTGACCCCCGTGCCAGGCGTGCCTCCCTCCTCCTCTCCACATCATCAGAGACCTCCCTTTGTGGAATACTCAGCTTAGGTACCACCATCTCAGCATGGGCCCCCCTCCCCAAATGCTCACCCTCCACTCCAGTGCCAGGAGACCCCAGGCAGGGCTCTTCCCCTCCCCGGCCCCCAGGCCCAAGCCTAGCCTTCTCTCCAGACTCTGTTGAGGACTAGCTCTGTGCATTAGAACAGACTCTCCTGGAGGGCGCAGCCTAGCACAGGTCTCAGGACTGATGCTAGCAGAAGGACACAACAGGTGGGTACATGCCCACGTGCACCAGGGCCGATCAAGACCTGGGGGAGGCATTCAAGGCCTCCCGGAGGAGGGGCTTGGCTGTACTGCACTGCCACCAAGGCAGAGGCCAAGGAGAGGCTTTACCGCTGAGGTGGCTCCTGCCCCACCTTAAAGGCCAAAGGCAGAGTTTGCACTGGGTCCTGGTGCCCCAGGGCAGCTCCGAGGAGCCCCTGGGGAGGCCCTGCTTGCAGCTGCCTGAGCATAGCCGTGATCGGATTTTCACTTCTCTCCAGGCCCAGCTCCTGCCTTCCTGCCTCCCAAGGCCAGCCCTTCTTCCATTGACCTGTCTGGTGGCTCCCTCTTCCACACTGTCTCCCCAATGAGAATGGAAACCCCTCCGGGGAAGGACCTCCCTTCTTTTGGCTTTTATGGATTTCTGGGCCCTTCACAGGGTGCAGTACACAGTTAGCATCTAATAAAGCCTTCCTTTCTTCTCCTCCCTCCACAGACTCCTGGACAGACCTGCAGGTTCCCACCACCAAACCTTTGCTACCTCAGCTCCTAATGCCTCCCCTCTTCCTGCTTGCAGAATGTTTATGGAGCCTTTTTTTTTTTTTGTCCATTGGAGCATTTTATTTGTATGTATGTTTTACATCCTTAGAAAAAGAATCCCCAGATTTTTCCTCCTGTGTGTGTTTGTCTTGCTTCCTCGTGGCCCATGATGCCCGCTGAGGTTGTAAGCACAATAAACCCAAACTGACGGGTGGTAGCAGATTATTCTGCCGCTTTTCCAGATCTTTCAACTGAACATCAAATCTGGGGCTGATCACACCACACTTGTTTAATCGGCCGGTGAGATTCACAACAATTTTTCCTGCTCTGTGATCATCAATGATCTCAAATTCGCCAATGTAACCATGCTTTATCATCACAGTTAAGAACTGGACAATTACTTTAGAGCACAGCCTAATGAGAACCTGGCGTTTTCCTTGCTTTTCTGCATTGTTGATGCTTTTGAGAGCATCTGCCAGGACATTCATGTGCACCATGGTGGCAGCGCTGCAAGATGGAGAAAGAGCTTATGGAGCCTTTAAATCCCAATGAGGAAGCTGGCGCCTCCTCCAGGAAGCCTTTGCTCCAGCCCTAAGGTTGTGGAGACCTGCTTGGGGACATCTCATAGATGAACCGCCTTCACATCCACCAGGGCCATCAGTTCCACGAGGAAGTAGAGGGCCCAGGCCACAGCTGAGCTGAACACTGGCCTCTGTATACACCAGGCGCTGGATAAATGCAGGCGCTCCACCCCTCTCCTCCAAACACACACCAGGCACTAGATAAATGTAGGCGCTCTGCCCCCCACCGGGCTCTGGATGAATGCAGGTGCTGAGGGCCCCTGCACTGCTCCCCGGGCCAGAGGGCTCCCCCAGGGCGGGTGCTGACCCTGCCCTTAGTGCTGGGTCTGTTGGGCTCAGCCTCTGCCCCCTCCCTAGCCGTCCTACCAGCAGCAGGGCTTCCAAGTGGCCCAAGTAGGTTTTCTCGCTGTCCAGGATGGCAGACAGGACCCATCTTCTCATCTCCAGGCCCTTCTCCAAGTCCAGCTCACTCTACAGAAAGAGACAGAGACGAATAGAGGCCACAGCTGGGGGCAGACAAGGTCAGCCGTGAGAATCCTGGCATGGGAACCCCCCTTATCAGGACAGAGAACCTAGACATTGTGAAATTGCCCTGCCAGCAGGCTCGCCTCCCTCTGCATCTTCCTGCCACTGTTCCTGGACGGGGCATGTCAGTCCGCTAGGAATCCACTCCCAGTCCCTAGAACTTTTCCAGCCAGAGGGCCCTCACCCTGGCCTTCGCCCCCCACCCCCACAGCATTTCACATCAGCTCAGGTGATCCTCACAGCTGCCCTGGAAAGTGGATACTGTCTGAATGTCTGAGCCCAAGTCCTCCCAACTCCAGGCCGGATGCACTGTGCCCTGGGCTGTGCAGCTGCCCTGGCTTGAGCTCCCCCAGCCCCTAGCACAGTGATCGGCACACAGGAATAATCGAATTAGCACCTTTCCATGTCTTCTCTGCTCCTGTCCCCCTTGTCTGAGCTCCTTGTCTAACATTCAAGGCCTCTCACAACTCCTAACCCCTCTGGCCTTATCTCCCATGGCTCCCCTCCTTCTCATGATGCTCTCTGGCCTGGAGCCACACTCCAGGACAGGCTACGACATTTGTGCTGGTCCTGTCCAGACCTGTCCTGCAAGCCATCCAAATTGTAGCCCCTCCCAATCCGTCTCTGGCGTAGCCCCTCCCCAATCCGCCTCCAGCACGGCCCCTCCCCAAGAGCCCCTCCCCAACCCGCCTCCAGCACGGCCCCTTCCTAATCTGCCTCTGGAGGAGCCCCTCCCCAACCCGCCTCCAGCACCGCCCCTTCCTAATCTGCCTCTGGAGGAGCCCCTCCCCAACCCGCCTCCAGCACGGCCCCTTCCTCTGTCACCGCCCTCTGTCATGACCTTTCCCTCCCTGCTCCTCAGGCTTGGACCCCTACTGTGTCAGGCAATGTAGGACTAGATTGGAACTGCAGGCCCCATGAGGGCAGGGAACAGTCTCCTTCCACTGGCCACCCTGAGGTACATACAGCAGGTGCTGAAAAATGCACATTCTGGTCTATATGGAAGGGACTCAGGAACAACCCCCCTCTCTACAAACATCACTGACCCCTGTCCCCTAATGTGGAAGAACCCCAGGGTACACCCCAGGCTGCAGTAGGGGGATCCCCAGCATCTGAGGCACAGACGAGGTCTCTGGCCCCTCCGCACAGGCAAGCCTGGCATCACACCCCAGCCAGACTGGCACTGCCCCAGCATTCCCCGATCCCATTTATGGCTCCCAGGTCCAGTGTCAGGGTGGCCTGGAGCTGCCAGTTGCCCCCCTGCAGAAGCCATCTGGCCTGGGGTGGGGGGAGGCAGCAGCCCAGGCCCCTCTTGGAACGTCGGGGAGGGGCCAGAAACCTCCTTCCCTACCCCCCCTCCCCCCGCACAGAGGCAGCTGGGAGCTCAGTGGGTAGAAGGTCCCGCCTGAGTTCAGCAAGCCCTGAGTCCAAACCCACCCCCAGGCACTTCCTCACTCAGCCACTGAGGCTGCCTGCCTCAGTTTCCTCAACTGTAAAATGCTCGTCCCAGGTGAGCATCACGTGACATCTGGTACTGGCTTAGCCCAGTGCCTGCACACAGCAGTCATCACATAAATGCTCATTCCCACAGTGGGCTTGGGGGCAGAGCCTCTCGCCAGGTCAGCCTGTAGCACATTCTTCGGCCCCGTCCTTGGTGGTTCCTCCCCCACGGCATCACTGCAGCTGAGGAGGGATGGAAAGGCCAGCCGGGGCAGAGGACTCCGGGCTCCCCCAGTGCAGTGACCTCTGGCCCCCGCCGGCCGGCCAGGACTCACCGTGCCTGAGCTCAGGACGTCGCGGCTGCCCCTGCTCTGGCTGCCGAGGTGTGGAGAGGAGGAGGGAGAGTCGTCGATGTAGGGCATGCGGTCTTGCTGGCGCCTCTGTTCCTCGGCATGGTCTGCATCATAGGCATAGGCGGGCGGAGTGCCGAACGCTGTGTCTGTGGGGGCAGAGAAGGAGGCAGGCTCAGAGAGGCTGAGGCACGGCTGTGGTCACACCCCGGGGCAATCAGTCACGGGTACCTTCCTTCTCTCGTCACACCTCTCCAGTCCTCTCCCCCACTGCAGCTGGGGATTTGTCCCCTCTCCCTGGCGGCCATGGCGGGCAGCACTGACCCTAGCCAGGGCAGCCACTGCCCCGTGCTGAGGGCCTGCCCCCCCCCCCCCCCAAAGGCGGCCAAATCTGCCACGCTCCAACAGCAGCGCCCGCCACACTTACCTGACACCAAGTGTGTTACACTGACACCTCTGGCGGAGCAGCCTGCCTCTGCCCATCCATCCGCCCACCCCTCCCTGCCACACACGCTACATACGCACCCCTGTTGGAGGCCAGAGAACCCTTCCTGACAGCTGGCCTCCATCACCCCAGATGGAGCTGACAAACAGACAGCTCCCCCAGCACCCTAGCTCTGCACTGCTCAGAGTGGCTGCTCTCATCCAGCCTTCCCATTTTACAGGTAAGGAAACTGAGGCTCAGGGAGGGGAAGGAGTCTCAACCGATGTTTATTTGTTTAAGATAAGAGCGTTCTCTGTCCTGGGGAGCTGCGTCTCGCTGCTGATGACCTCACCAGCCATGGGCAGGAACAAGCTGCTGCCTGGCCAGGCCCCCCCTTTCCTCCCTGATGACAGACCCTGCAGGCCTAAGAGCCCTGCCCCACAGGCAGCTGGGGCCTGGCCCCCAAGAAGGCGAGCTTGGACCGGTTTGTGGTGCAGACCAAGGATCCAAAACCACACCTTCTCACAGGTGCCGGGAGAGGGCATGGGCTCCACAGGCCTCCTGCACTGACCCTCCCAAGCATAGTGGGAACCGTCCCCATTCTGGGACAGGCTGGGAGCCAGCCCCCCACCAGGAACCTCTCCCCAAGAGCCAGCAGCGGCGTGGGCTCTCTGGTCCCTGAGGCCCTTCCAGGCTTGAATCGATGGTCCTAAAGGTTGGCCCCAGATGCCACAATGGACTGACAGGGTACAAAGGAAGAGACTCAGGACTACCGTGTTTCCCCGATAATAAGACACTGTCTTATTAATTTTTTTGGACAGAAAAACACCAGAGGGCTTATTTTCAGGGGAGGGCTTATTTTAATGAACATTGACAGAAATTTTAATAAACAGGTAAATGTGAACAAAAAAATGTACCTTTAATAAGCAAATCACTGGGGAAGAACAAGATGACGCACTCACTGCTGCAGCTCTGATTGGATGCAGCTCGGAGCTCGGCGTGCGTTTCACGGGCGGGGGAGGGGGACGGTGCATACAGAGGGTACCGTAATGTAGCATGTAGCGCAGGGGATCACCTTCACTACAGTACCAATCTCAATAGGGCTTATTTTCGGGGGAGGGCTTATTTTAGCGGAATCTTACACAGTAAGGGGAGGGCTTATTTTCGGGATAGGTCTTATTATCGGGGAAACATGGTAGAGGTTGAATCCCTGGGGAGGGGCAATCAGGAGGCAGGCCCTGAGATAAGCCCCAGGGTGGAGGACAGACCCCAGTGCCAGCCTCCTTGTCCCTGGGCCTGAGGACAAAGCCAGCAGCTTCCCCCAGGGATGCACCAGCCTTGCAGCTGCCCAGGATGCTGCCTTGGGTTCTGGCCAGCTGTCCAGCACAAAGGCTGGGCCCAGGCAGCCACGCCCATGGTGTGGGGCTGCTGTCCCAGAGCGCCGAGCTCCAGGCCCCAGGGAGAGCCTCCAGCCCACCTCTATGGCTCACCCCCAGCACCCCCAGCCTAGGCCTGGAGACCACCCCAGGGTGGGGCCAAGCCCAGCGCTCCGGGGGTCCTGTCCACTGGGGGAACACAGAGCAGGCCAATCCAATCCCCCTTCCATCCAAGGAGGCCTTTCAGACACAGAGCCCCGGGATCAGCCGAGGCCCCTTCCCTGGGCGCCCAGAGTCCACTGGGAAGACACCATCTCCAGCAGTCACTCCCACAGTGCATTTATGAAGCACCTACTGTATGCCTGGCCTGAGCCCTGGGATGTGCAAAGACAAAGCTGACAGTCCCAGCCTCCAGGTCTCTCCCATTATCTGAGCCACCACATAGCTATCTCCACAGGAGAGGCAGGAAGCCAGGGTGCCAGCCCCTTGGGGAGGCCTTCTCAGGCTGGCAGTGGGGAGGACAGGCATTCCAGACCCTGGGGATACAGCCAGAGCAAAGACATAGAGGGGGTAGATGAACACTAGAGGGTTCTGGGCCAGCTCCCTTCTACGGCCATCTCTGAGAGGTCGCTTAGTTGAATCTGTCCAGTGCCAAGGAGCTCCCTCCTCCCCAGGCAGGCAGAGCTCAGGGTGGAGGGGCCACCCAGGACCTCCAGATACCAGATCACCATAATGCGCGATGATAGGGGTGGGGCGGGAGGCAGAGCCCAAGCTGGACTCTGGGGGGAGGGATGACCAGAGCAGGCAAAGAGGGGGGCAGGAAGGAGTCTGAGAAGGTGGGGTGAAGACAGAGCCAGGGGAGCCCTGAATGTCAGGAAAGGAGACCAGCCTGGACTTGGCCAACGGGCCAATACTGATAAAGGAAGCGGCTGGCCATGAATGGCTGACAGGAGTCCCAGTCAGTGGACTACCATTGACTAAGTCCCTACTAAGTGCCAGGAACTGGGTTAAACCCTAGGGTTGTAAAGAAAGGCAAAAGTCAGCTTGGCTCCTGTCCTCAAGGAGCCCCTGGCCTCCTCTCCACACATTCTCCCCATCCCCCGGCCTCCTCTCTGCTCCAGCCTCCTCTCTGCCCAGGCCTCCCCTGCACACTCTCCCCCCATTTTCTGGCCTCCCCTCCACACTTTCCCCCCATGTAGCCCTCAGGGCAGCAGACCCCCTCTGATCCTAGGCCAGGGGACAATCCTTAAGCCATGAAGTATCATGCCTGCCCCCTCCCCCAGGATTCTCCAGGCTAAAACCCCCAGACCCCGGACAAATTTCCCCAGATGTCTCAGCTTTCCAGGCTTCTCCCTCCCTGTCTTTATACTAAGTGTTGGGAGGTGACCACAACCCAGCAGGTGTGGTCTGGCCAGGGTAGAGGAGGCCGAGACTGGTCTCTCTTGGTGTGTGAACTGCCCCATGCCACGCTCAGAAATCTGGGAAATGGGCAGTCATTCTGGTCAAGGTGTGGTCCCCAGTCCTGGCCTTGGACAAACAGGCAGCCAGCCACGACCTCCCCAGCCCCCTCCGCGCCCCCCCCCACCAGTGCTCTCCACTGCCCTTGGAGGGACCAACCAGCCCTTGGCACCCCTGGGGAGCCAACTCCATTCCCTGCCTTGTCCTCACACACGTGCTTCCCCCATCGACCACAGGGGGGCCCCCAAGCCTCAGGTACCAGGAGCAACTCCAGGCTCCCCAAACGCAAAGGACAACGAGGGGCCCTCTGGCTTCCTCCCCCAAGAGGATTCCCCTGGGCACAAGCAGTGTGCAACGAGGCGGCAGGATTCAGCCCCTGCCACCCATGAGGAAACGGGGTCTCGATCTCCATAAATGGAAGCTAGTGATGGCAGAGGCCGGGGGGCAGAGGCAGGGGGTGGGCAGAGGCCTGGGCACAGAGGCCGAGTGCGCCCTCTGGCTCACGCAGGACAGCTGGATGGCTGACTGGTCTACAGAGCTCACCTCCAGGCCAGGACAGCAGCCGGCCCGGCCTGGCATCAGTCCCAGAAAGCAAGAACATCAGTCAATGGGCATTTATCCCCTGGGTAGGGATACAAGGAGAGGCCATAGACAGTCCCTGCCCTCGAGGGGCTTACAATCCAAAGAAGCCCGAGCAGAGACAGCGCTGAAGCTGCCTAAAGAGAGAGAAAACGGGCAGGGGCCGGAGACTTAGCGCGGGGCTGGGGAGAATGCCCATAAAGGCATGCAAAGCCTCCGCCTGGTGTTGGCTATCTGCTGGGATCCTTCAAGCTGTCCCGGGAGCGGGCGCCGATGAACCCCATCCCCACGTGAGGAAAAAGGCCGAGAGGCAAGGAGGTCCGCAGGTGTCTGAGGCTCCAGGCACGCCTGCAGACAGGGCCCAGAGGGCAGGGAGGACTTGGGGGGAGGTGCCCCAGGCCCCAGGGCCCCCTGGGCTGTGAAGGGGGGGGGCTGGGGAGCACCTCCCACCGTGCCAGGTGATGAGAGACAACCACGCACTCCCTTTTTAGAGGGAGCCTGGCCTTCCCCAGCTCTGAAGCAGAAAGAAAACGTGACTGCTTCTGTCAGGGGGCTGGCAAATGAGGGGGAGGGAGGGGCAGCCAAGGACTGAGTGGCACATCTGAAGAGGAGTGAGGGAGAGGGGGAGGGAAAGGGGAGGGGGGGGGGGAGGGGGGGGGAGGGGGAGAGGGGGGGGGGGGAGGGGGAGGACGGAAGAAGGGGGAGGAGAAGTTGTTCACCCTATGGGGGGGTCCACTCAGGCAGAGCCAGGAAAACCACATGCAGAGGGCATCCTATAAGCAAGGTCTGAGGGAAAAGGGACAGATGGGCTGGTCTTAGCTTGAGCTCCACAGGAGAGTGCTGCCACCAGCCTGATGACAGGTCCCCATGTGGGCACAACCCAACCACCAAGGAGGGCCCAGAAACCCTCTGTCCAGGATGCCATCTTGGCAAGGAGCTGGAGCCCCAGGGGCAGCACGTGGGCAGGTCACTGGACGGCAGGCGAGGACAACCATGGCACCCAGGAAGGGGCCAAGAAGGTGATGTCAGAGAGTGGGGTTCGACTGTGGAGGGCGGGGCAGCCAGGGAGATGGCAGCTCCTAAGGAAACCTGGAGAGAACAGGGGCGCCAGGCAACAGCCTGTGGCAGCCGTGGCCGACCCAAGATGGAAAAAGCAAGAACTGTGCACACAGATAATGGAAACTCAGAGAAGAGAAAGGCCTTGGCGAGTGTCCAGGTGCCAGCCTGCTTCCCGCTGCCAGCAGACGCTCTGGCTTTGCCTCCCTCTTTATTCCTAGGAGATTTAGTGGGTGGTGGGCACCAGGATGAAGGAGACACGTGGCAGCCACACAAAACTCCAGGGACAAACGACCTTTAATCTCCAAAGGAGGAGGGAGGGAGGAAACTGCTTCTGAACCCACCACACCAGAAACCAGAGCTGAGCATAGGGAAGGAAGGAGGGGCTGCCGAGCCCGCCAGAGACGAGAGCACAGAGAGGAGCTGACCATTGGTCCTACCTGCAGCCTCGAGCACCTCGGCCCACAGTGGGCCTCACTATGGAGCACCCTTGGGGCCTTACAGTGGCCTCGAGCGCCCCAGCTCACACACCCAGCACTGGGCAGAAGGGGCCTTACCGTGACCTCGAGCGCCCCAGCTCACACTCCCAGCACTGGGCAGAAGGGGCCTTACCGTGGCCTCGAGAGCCCCAGCTCACACACCCAGCACTAGGCAGAAGGGGCCTAGTCTGCACACCCAACACTGAGGCACATTTGAGCATCACTGAGGCTCAGTGTCAGGCCGTGGCTCTAGGTGGGTAGGCGTTATTCTAAAGAAATAGAGCAGGTAAAGGGGTGTCGGGGGGGAGGATTCCTACTGTCTATTAAGGCCCTCTCATGTGAGAAATCCAGGAAAGGAGGCTGGAGAGTATTTGGGCAAAGGCCAAAAGAGGGAAATCCAGGAATATCTCTGGGAGGAAAGACGAAGAATTTGGGGAACAGATGGCGAGCCTGGCAGGGAGGCGCTTTCAAGGATCCGGCCAGCCAGGCACCAGGGCTCTCCCCCAACCAGAAACAACCTCCTGCCCTGCCTGGAGAGAAGGTGGAGGGACCGAGGGCACATTCTATTCCAGATCTGATTTTCACAATAGGGAGGAACATGCAGAGTTGGGAAGGACAGAACCCAGGGTATCTGTGACACAGGCTGATATTGGGACAAGGAGTTTCAAGGGTTCAGGGGAAGGACAGGTAGGATGCCCAGGGGTAACCGGTGGCAGGCAGAGCAGCTTAATCATACCTTCTCTCTGCCACAAATGACTTTAGCAGGGACTTAACACCGAGAACAAGAAAGGAGGGAGAGAGAGTTCTCAGCTGAGATGCCCTGGGTGGGTCCAGTACCATAGCCCAGGTGAAAGACAGCCTCCCTCAGGGTATGAAAACACTGGCAGGTGGCTTGATGAACCACCTTCAGTGCAGGTACCTGAGAGACTGTGGGCCACGGGTGATGTGCCCCAAGACCAGAGAGGGGCCACAGGGCAGGAGAGAGGTCAGTGCTGTCCCCATTCTCAAAAGAGGGAAGAGAACAGTCTGTAAAGTACAGGCCAGTGAGTTGGTTATGTCTACCTGCTGTCTCCCTTAGCCCTGAACACCATCCTGTCTCACCTGCCAGGTGACTTCCTCTCTAGGTGCTCAGAGCTCTCGGTTTCCCTTCCTTTAGTGGACACACTGATGCCCCTTCAGACATCCCCATGATCCACCACATCTAATACCAGTCATGGCAGCAGACCTAAAGACGGCTGCTGTGAATGATTTCAAGGGTCTAATTGCATAGTATAATGAACTCTCTGTCTATTCAGCAATACACTAAAACATAACATTCACAACAACATAACATAACACCTTATTACAAGGTGGCCACATAGTCTTAAACAAAACATATCAATCAGTATATCTTATAACATTCCTCAGAAGCCCCACACAGCATATACTATTGCATTTAGTAGCATTCCCCAAAATACTTGTTTAAACAATCAGGCTAGGGTCTCCCCTAGCACAACACATCCTTACGGGGTAGGAGAAAATACAAATACCATCCAGCCCTAAATCACAATCTCCTCAATCAATACAGAGTGTCCAGGGGGGTGGAGCCAAGATGGCCAAGTAAAAGCAGGAATTTGTCTGAGCTCCCACTCTAACCACTTCTAACACCTGTAAACTATGACTAAACAAATTTTAGAGCTACAGAACCCACAAAGTGATACTGAGAAACAAATTTCCTGCTAAAGCCAGCCTGGCAGGATGACGGGAAAGGTCTGTCACACTGAGCTGGTAGCCAAGCACCGTCCTGTGTGAGCCATGCCAGCCCAGACTCGGGGCCCAGACTGGCCTGAGCAGACTTCTGGAGAGTGAATCACCAGCAGCTGTTGTGGTTTCCAGACTTCTCAACCCATAAACACCAAAGAGAAAGTAAAAGGTCAGTAGGGAACTCTGTTGGAACTGAGTGAGAGAAGAGCGCGGTACGGCCCCTGCCCCCAGGGCACGAGGTGGCGGAGGTGAGGCGGCTGCAGCTGCTGCCACATGACTGCCTCTGGAGCTTCTGGCCTGCAGATCACAGGGGGACCAAGCAACCATTCAGAAGGTAATTGCTCTTGCTTTGACCTGCTTGGATCTAAGTCACCGTCTTGGGCAGTGGTTCTGGGATGAGGAACACCAGTGTGCCAGAGCTTATGGTGGCTATAGAGAGGGCACCCTCCTCACAGATCTGACAACTGCAAAACCCCCAGCAATTTGGGACACAGCTCTCTCCACCCTGGAAGCAGAGTTCTACCATGGCTAAGAGTTCAAAAGTCAAGTCATTGGCTGGCAAGATGAGCAAGCAAAGGAAGGGCAATCAGACCATAGAATCCTTTTGGGGGACAAAAAGGATCAAAACAGGAAACAAGAGGAAGTCAATGAAGTCAAAACTCCTGTATCAAAAGCTTCCAAGAAAAACATGAATTGATTACAGGCCATGGAGGAGCTCAAGAAGGATCTTGAAAATCAAGTAAGAGAAGTGGAGCGAAAATTGGGAAGAAAAATGAGAATGATGCAAGAAAATCATGAAAAGCAGGTCAACAGCCTGCTAAAGAAGATCCCCCCCCCAAATACTAAAGAAAATAACACCTTAAAAATAGACTGACTCAAATGGCAAAAGAGGCCTAAAAAGCCAATGAGGAGAAAAATGCCTTAAAAAGTCAAACTGGCCAGATGGAAAAGGAAGTTCAAAAAACTCACTGAAGAGAATAATTCCTTCAAAATTAGATTGGAGCAAATGGAAGCTATTAACTTTAAGAAAAATCAAGATATTGTAAAACAGATCCAAACAAATGAAAAAAATAGGCAATGTGAAATATCTCATTGGCAAAACCACTGACCTGGAAAATAGATCCAGGAGAGATCATTTAAAAATTGTTGGACTACCTGAAAGCCATGATCAAACAAAGAGCCTAGAAATCATCTCTCAAGAAACATTCAGGGAAAATTGCCCAGATATTCTAGAACCAGAGGGCAAAACAGAAATTGAGAGATTCAATAGTGTCCAATTAAAGTCCTCTCTCATCTTGACTTGAGGCTGACTTCCAAGTCCCATGGTTCTTCCTCTGTGGGTGGCCCATTCCTACTTCTCACTTGGCCGCTCTCCATTCCTGCTCCGTGTCTCAGCTCATGGGAATTGCTACACTCCAAGCTCCTGCCTAACAGCAGGCTCCAGGGGTTCCTGCCCACAGCTTCTGTTTCTAGGCTAACAAAGCTTTAACAGGGCTACAACAATATTTATACACATTACCAGCACCACTATGTCAGTTCACTCATAAAGACTGACAGACAAGACTTTTGTCTGAGAAATTAACACAGATCAACAGACAGAGCATCAACATCACAAACATTCCTTCTGTTAGGCCTCCCCACAAGCAGGTTCCCCTAGCCTGCTCACACTCACCTCTCTCTCTCAGGTCTGCTCCTCTCTCTACTCTGTCCTCTCCCTCCAAGCAATACAATATACACTGTTTCCAATCAAAGGCTCTAGATTCAATCAAAGGCTCTAGATTCAACCAAAGACTCTAGATTCAGTCAAAGACTCTAGATTCAATCAAAAACTCTAGATTCAATCAAAGGCTCTAGATTCAATCAAAGGCTCTAGATTCAACCAAAAGACTCTAGAGTCAACCAAAGACTC
>NW_027186029.1:489895-495054 GCF_028583685.1 Petaurus breviceps papuanus
TAGAGTCAACCAAAGACTCTAGATTCAATCAAAGACTCTAGAGTCAACCAAAGACTCTAGATTCAACCAAAGACTCTAGAGTCAATCAAAGGCTCTAGATTCAACCAAAGATTCTAGATTCAATCAAAGACTCTAGATTCAATCAAAGACTCTAGATTCAATCAAAGGCTCTAGACTCAATCAAAGGCACTTGAATGGCTAAAAGTCAATCCAGAAAAACAACAAAAAATCGTGCTTTGCTTGGTGTTACACCACCCCACCCCAGACCAGGGATGTCCATTATCAAGGAAAACTGCCCAGATATTCTAGAACCAAAGGGAAAAACAGAAGTTAAAAGAATCCACCAATCACCTCCTGAAAGAGATCCCCAAAGGAAAACTCCCAGAAATGTCATAACCAAGTTCTAGAGTTTCCAGGTCAAGGAGAAAACATCGCAAACAGCTGGAAAGAAACAGTTCTAGTATCATGGAGCCACAATCAGGATAACACAAGATTCAGCAGCTTCTGCATTAAGGGATCAGAGGGCTTGGAACAATATTCCAGAGGTCAAAGGAGCTAAGATTAAAACCAAGAATCACCTACCCATCAAAAATGAGTATAATACTTCGGGGGGGGGGGGAATTGATGTTTAATGAAATAGAGGACTTTCAAGTATTCTTGATGAAATGACCAGAACGGAACAGAAAATCTGACTTTCAGATTCAAGAGAAGCATAAAAACGTACACAGGAAAGGGAAATCATAAGGGACTTAATAAGTTTAAACTGTTTGCATTCCTATGTGGAAAGATGATGTTTGTAATTCATAAGACCTTTCTCATTATTAGAGAAATTAGGAGTATATATACACAGAGGGCACAAGTATGTGTTAAATATGAAGGTTGGTATCTAAAAAATAAAATTAAGGGGTGAAAGAGAAATGTACTAAGAGGAAGGGAAAGAGAGAGGTACAATGGGGTAAATTAACATAAAAGAGGCAAGAAAAAACTTTTCAATGGAGAGGAATAGGGGGGTGTGAGTGAACCCTTACTCTCGTCAGAATTGGCTCAAAGAGGGAATAACAGACACAGTCAACTGGGTACAGAAATTTATCTTACCCTACAGAAAAATAAGAGAAGGGGGTAGGGTGATAGAATGGAGGGCAGATTGGGGGAGGGGGTAGTCAGAAGCAAAACATATTTGAGAAGGGGCAGGTTGAAAGAGAAAGAAGAGAATAAAGGGGGGAGTAGGATGGAGGGAAATACAGTTAACAATAGTAACTGTGGAAAAAACATTTGAAGCAAGTGTTTTTGATAAAGGCCTCATTTCTCAAACATATAAAAAACAATCAAATTTATAAAAATAAGAGCCATTCCCCAATTGATAAAATTACCAAGATAGAAACTATTTTCAGATAAAATAATCAAAGCTATCTATAGTCATGTGAAAAAATGCTCAAACCCATTATTGATTGGAGAAATGCAAATTATAACAATTCTGAGGTGCTACCTCCTACCTATTAGATTGGCTAATAGGACAGAAAAGGTAAATGACAAATGTTGGAGGGGATGTGGGGAAAATCAGACATTAACGCATTGTTGATGGAGCTGTGGACTTATTCAAGCATTCTGTAGAGCAATTTGGAACTCCTACCAAAGGGCTATAAAACCAAGCATACCCTTTGACCTAGCAATATCACTACTAGGTCTGTATCCCAAAAGAGATTTAAAGAAAAGGAAAAGGACCTATATTACACAAAAATATTTATAGCAGCTTATTTTGGGGGGAAAGAATTAGAAATTGAGGGGATGCCCATCAATTGGGGAATGGCTGAACATACCACACCCTCTGTGTGGTAATTCTGATGGAATACTATTGTACTATAAGAAATGAGCAGGAGGCTCTCTGAAAAGCCTGGAGAGATTTCCATGAACTGATGCAAAGTGAAATGTGCTGGGTATAAAGCAACAGCAATATTGTACAATGATCAGCTGTGAATGACTTTGTTATTCTCAGCAATGTAACGATCCAAGATAACTCTGATAGACAAGTGATAACAAATGCCATCCATTGCCAGAGAAGGAACTCGTGGCATGCTTTTTTTGCTTTATTTTTCTTGAGGTTTGTTTTTTTTTTTGGTCTGTGTTTTCTTTCACAACACGAGTATTATGTAATTTTTTTGCATGATTAACTATATATAGTTAATATAAATAATATAACATGCATTATAATATACATGTATAACCTGTATTGAATTACTTGCCTTCTCAAAGGATGAGGGCAGGGGAGTGAGGGACGAAGGGAGAGGATTTAGAACTCAAAAGTTTTTTAAAACAAATGTCAAAAATTGTTTTTACATGTAATTGTGGAAAAACAAAATACTAAATTTTAAGTTTTTAAAAATGCATAATATATTGTCAGAGAGAGGAGAGAGGGAGGAGAGACAGATAGACAGACAGAGGGAAAGACAGAGAGAGAGAGACAGAGAGAGACACTGAGAGACAGAGACAGAGAGAGTTCAGAGGAAGACCAAGGGACTGGCCCCGGACCCCGAGTGCAGGTCTTTGTTGTGGCTGTTACTGTGTTTGTTCTTTGTTGTCAGAGAGGACGGTGGCATAGGGCAGATGATGATGTGACTTGCAGTTGACTTGGACTTGAGTGAGGGAGGGCTGTGAGGATATGTGGGAAGAAGGAGCTATGTTTATCCTGGGAAAGAGAATACTGAAGATGGCTATAACCACTAGGTGGCGTCAGAGTGCCCAGTCTGTAGTGAGGAGGACACGAGTTCAAATGCAGCTTCAGACGCTTCCTACCGTGTTTCCCCGATAATAAGACCTATCCTGAAAATAAGCCCTCCCCTTACTGTGTAAGATTCCTCTAAAATAAGCCCTCCCCCGAAAATAAGCCCTATTGAGATTGCTACTGTAGTGAGGGTGATCCCCTGCGCTACACGCTACATTACGGTACCCTCTGTATGCACCATCCCCCCCCGCCCGTGAAACACACGCCGCGCTCCGAGCTGCATCCAATCAGAGCTGCAGCAGTGAGCGCGTCATCCTGTTCTTCCCCAGTGATTTGCTTATTGAATAAAGGTACATTTTTTTGTTCACATTTACCTGTTTATTAAAATTGCTGTCAATGTTCATTAAAATAAGCCCTCCCCTGAAAATAAGCCCTCTGGTGTTTTTCTGTCCAAAAAAATTAATAAGACAGTGTCTTATTATCGGGGAAACACGGTAGCTAGCTGTATGACCCGAGACAGCCCACTTCATCTCTGCCTGCCTCAGTTTCCACATCTGTAAAACAGGAATAATAACAGCACCTCCCACCCAGGGTTTTTGTGAGGCTCTAATGAGGTCACATTTGTAAAAAGTGTTTAGCACAGTGACTGGCACACAGTAGGCATAGTGTAAATGCCAGCTATTACCAGTATTACTATTAACCATCTTCAAGTATCTAAAGAGCTGTGGCAGTGGGGTAGGGGCCCCGGAGGGAGAAGCAGGAGTGAGGAGGGGGCAGGGACAGACAGTGCCCCTAAGGAAGGGCTGGCCAGCCACGGGGCAGGGGTGCTGGGGGGTGACTCCTTTCATGGAGGGCCTGGATTCCACGGTCACTCTCAGATTCTGCCACTAGGACCATTCTCCCTTCAAGGACAGGGATGAGTCTCTGCTGTTTCACATCAACAGAAAGAATTCTGCAGCTTCCCCGAAGCCAGTGATCAGGCAGCAGTCCATCTGGGCAGGTTCTGAGAGAAGGTTATCCAGGGTGAATGTGGCTGCAGACAGCACATCCTACTCTGAATCCTGCCGGCCAAAACGGTAATAACAAGATCATAAACTTACGGAAAACTTTCGTCTCCAGAACTGAAGCCATCACAATTCACGCCACTAAGGCTGACGTGCTGGGAACCCTGCAACAGTGCAGAAACACCAGGTACGGGGGAGGTGCCTGTCGTCAGGAAGCGGAAGATGCCTTGAGATCATGGTGGCTACAGAGTCTATTTTAGAGAGATGCTTTGATGAACCCCCCCCCGTGGGGACAGACACTCTCTTCTGAGCCAGAAAACACTTTATAGATGTATATGCTATGTGAATGGGAGGGGAGGGGATGGAAGAGCCCCTATTGTATGCCAGGCAATGTGCCAAGCACTTTATAATTTTTAGCTCATTTGAGCCTCCCAACAGCCCTGGGAGGCAGGTGCTGTTAGGACCCCCATTTTACAGCTGAGGAAACTGAGGCAGGTGGAGGGTATATGACTTGCCCAGAGTCACTCAGCTAGGAAACGCCTATGGCAGGACTCCAGGCCCAGCACTCTATGCAATCTGGTGTCACCAGTAACCTCCAGACAAGACAATCATTCAGCTCCCCTGAGGTAACAAGGCTCTACCTGTTCCTATGCTGTGTAAACACCAGCTACTATGGCCTGTCAATGTCCTCGAGGCCCCCTGACTGTTCCTGAGACTACACTGGGTCAAGGATCCTCCATCTAGCTTATTTACCCAGCTCAAAAGGGCTCTAGAACAAGGGCTACATCCTGGTCTCTCCAAGAGACATGAATCCAGATGGAGCAGTGCTCAGATACTCTCCTAGAACACAGATGGGGGAGGGGAGGATGGCCCTCAGATTGTCACCCATGGCATCGGGGCCAGGCTCAAGCCAGCAAAGACCCACAGGTTGAAGTTTGAAGCTTAGAGTTTGCCCAGGTAGCTGGTCTGACTGTCCCAGTGGTTCCAATCACAGGAATGTCCCACATCCTTGGTAGCGGTCCACTGATGGGGGCTCTAGGCCTCTGCTCTCCTGAAACTGCCTAGGCCATATCACCAGGAGCTGTCTCTGGGGCAGGGCTCCCATGACCAGCGCTGCTCCCAGGTCTCCCTCTGCCACAAGCAAAGCAATGTCTCTCCCTCCTCAAAATGTGGAACAGTTCTTCAAATACCCCTGGGCCAAGTTAAACATCCCCAATAATGTTTCTTTTTCTTATAACTAGACTCCTGATTTCAAACCAAACTCATCATCTTTTCTCCTAAATCACATGCACACACAAACATTCTCCCAATCCCTTGGCTCCCAACCTAGGAGTCATCACCAGCTCTTCACTCTCTCTCACTCCCAGATCCAATATGGTGCCAAGGCCTGTCCATTTCACTTCTGCTACATATTTGGTCCATTTCACTTCTCCAAC
>NW_027186029.1:495064-499287 GCF_028583685.1 Petaurus breviceps papuanus
ACATCTCTGGTCCACTTCACCTCTGCCTCTGTAGCATCTGTCCAGTAGCCTCCTTCCCTCATCTTAATGCAGACCCTAATCACCTCACAATGACAATAGTTGCTGGGGGTGGGGTCTGTCTGCCTCAAGTCTCTGCACCGTCCAGTCCATCCTCGATTTTCCTGAAGTCTGAGTCTTATCATGTCACCTCTTATTCTGTAAACTGCAGAGGCTCCCTATGTGCTCCAGGAACAAATACAAAATGCTATGTTTGGCATTCAAAGCCCTTCCTCATCTAGTCCCTTCCTCCCCTTCTGACTTACCCTCCACGTGTACCTCAAGTACTCTACAATCCAAAGCCACTGACCTCCTGGCTGTTCCTCACACATGATTTCCATTTCTGCTGACTGTCCCCTATGCCTGGAATACCCTCCCTACTCACCTCTACGTTGCCATTTCCCTGGGTTCAAGAATCAGACCAAATTTCTCCTTCTCCAGGGCCCCTACCTCTGTCTCTCCCCTAATCATCAGCCCCATACACATACACACACAAGGGCCTTTCCTTTGTGGATTATCCCCAGTCAATCCTGCCTGCATCTTGTCTGCACATAGTTGTTGGCAGGGGGTCTTCTCCTTTAGATTGTGAGCTCCCTGAGGGCGGGGACCCTGTATTTGCCTTGTGCCTGACACACAGTAAGCGCCCAATAAATGTTTGCAGACTGACCAACAGTAAAGAGATCCCGGTAACTAATCTCTTCTCCTAGGCTGTGCAGTCTGGCATCGCCCAGTCTTTGAGGGCTTCCTGTGGACACTGAGGAGTTAAGTCACTTGCCGAGTATGATAATAGTACCAGCGAACCTTTGAGGTTTGCAAAGTGCTTTAAACACTTGATTCTCACAATGACTCCCAAAGGTAGGTCCTGTCACCTAGAAGACTGAGGCTCAGAGAGATCAGACACTTGCTTAGCTGGGATGTATCAGGGACAGGACTTTATCTTCAGCTGTTTTATTCACAGGTGAGCCCAGGTACTCCAGGGCAGGTTGTCAGATGACAGTCTGACCCCCATCAGCATCCTCCTGAACCTCTCACAAAGAAGTTCAATGGCTCACTGACTGTTTGGCTGGGATGCCTCCCTCCTGGCTCCCCAGAGTACATCCCCTGGCTCTAGGGGCATCTGCTGCACACTTTCCTCCTCCCAACCCTTTATACACATGATCTCATCTGATCCATACAACTCCCTCTGTAGTGGGTGAAGCAGGTTATTCTTGCTTTCAATTGAGAAAATTGTGACCAACAGAGATTAAGTGACTTGGCCAGGGTCACACAGGTAAGAGGTATCTGAGGCTGGATTTGAACCCAGGCCTTCCTGACTTCAGGCCAGGTGGTCTATCCACCTGACTGCTCTGGCTTCTTTTTTTGATGTTGTTGCTTTTTTTCAGGAGGGCAATTGGGGTTAAGTGCCTGGCCCAAAGTCACATGGCTAGCAAGTGTGTCGAGCGTCTGAGGCTGCATCTGAACTCAGGTCTCCAGGACTGGTGCTCTATTCACTGAGCCATCGGGCTGCCCCATGCCTCTAGTTTCTAGTATCCAGACCAGGAACAGATGGCCCTGGAGCTGAGAAGGCAAAGGTTGCCCCAATTTCCAAAGAGGGAAAAGAGAACAGTTTGTCTGACCGAGGCTTCAGTCTCTGGAAGAATTCTAGAACACCTTATTAAAGGGGAATTAGTGAACAGGTAACAACCAAAAAGTACTAATGAGAAAGGTAACATTTAGGTGACCTGGGTTAATTCATTCAGAGTGATCATGATGACAGCACAGCAGAGCGTCTGCAGGAGATGCCGGGGCAGGCAGGCAGAGGCCACCCCTGCTGGCCGGGATCTCCCAACCTGGACTTGTGGAGACAGACGCCACTCAGACAAGAGTCCCACAGAGGGCTCTGTGCTTGGTCCTGCTTAAACACCCAAACCTGCCTCGGTTTCCTCATCTGCCAGATGGAAATAAAAATGGCACCGACCTCCCTGGTGTGCTGTGAGATCACATTTATAAAGAACTCTATGAACACTTGCTGCTAAATGTCAAATCTCATGCTTAGGCACAAAAATACCCCCCAAGCCACCCCCATCCATGAGTATAAAATGGGAGAAGCATAGTTAGGCAGCAATTTGTCTGAAAAAGACCGCACGTTCAAGCAGGGATCGGCGGGATGAGGTGCCCAGAAAGGCTAACACGGTAACGGGCTGCACTGAGTTGGCCGGCCCTTCCAGGACACATGATCCCACTGTCCTGTGCCCTCCCAAATCTCAGCTGCAGGCCTTGGGACAGCTCGGAACGCCAAAGCCTGAGAAAGACATCGAGGAGACACACGGCGTCCAGAGGAGAGTGACCAGGCTGGTGAAGGGCCTTGGGACCAGTAGAAAGCTCTAGGCCCATTGTCTTCAAGTAGAGAAAGGCCGTCATCAGGGGAAAGCTGAGGAGTGGCCCTACAAAGGGCAGTCTAGAGAGGAGGAAGAATGCCCCCATCAGAGCTGTCCCACAGGGGAAAGGCCTTCCTTAGAAGGTTGTGGGGACCCCCATCAGGTGGTCTCCAGACAGAGGCTGGATGCCCACTTTTCCTGTCAGTGGTAGAGGAAGTGCTCCCTCCCACTTAGCTCTGGGTGTCTTGGATTCAGAGTGAGGGAGCCAGGACCCCTGGGAACATAGCAGGATGAGGGCCTGAGCTCAGCTCTGCTTGGCACAGGGCCCAGCCAACTTCACTGGGCCTGAGGAAGCAGGGACTTAACTGCAGGCAGGTCTGGGCCTGGCCAGGGGCGCCTCTCTACCTGGAAGGCCAGCTTCCCGTTAGGCCCACCCTGAGGGTCCTGGGGTATAAGGTGGGCCCTGGGCCAGACATAATTACCCCAACCTGGCTAGGCTCTCCAGAACGCTTCCCACCCCCAATTCCTACCATCTGTGACCTTAGCTGATGCCCCTGCCCCAGCCCCCAGCTCTCCCTGCCCCAGTCCCCAGCTCTCTCCTCCCACCAGCTCCCAGCTCTCCCCCACTCCAGCCCCCAGCTCTCCCTGCCCCAGCCCCCAGCTCTCCCTGCCCCAGTCCCCCAGCCCTCCCCTGCCCCAGCTCTCTCCTCCCACCAGCCCCCAGCTCTCCCTGCCCCAGCCCCCAGCTCTCCCCTGCACCAGCCCCCAGCTCCACACTCCCCACCCCAGCTCCCTGCCAGACCCTACCAATCACTAAACACCCAAGGTGGGGTGGGTGGAGGAAGGCATGTAGACCTTGCTGGGGAGACCTTTGGAGGACCAAGGTTAGGAAACCTTCCTGACAGCTCTGGCCTCTGTATCCCCCCCCCTCCCCCCATCCCTAGCACTACATAGAAGAGGCTGATTCCCTCCCCCCTCCAGGACAGCGCTGTCTGTGCCCTGAGCCTTCTCTCTCCAGGCCCCCCAAGGCCAGACCCTTGACTGAATCCTCCTGTGGCTCTCCCATGTGGACCCGGCCCTTCTCCAGCCCCTGTGTGGAGGCTCAGGGAGCCCATCTCATGGGTCCAGGTCCCTCTAGCACCAAGGCTTTGCTAGAGGCACCCTCAGGCTGGTTCTGCATTTGCAAACTGGGTCTATGGCCAAGCCCCCTGCCTCTTTCTCAAAGGCCCCAAGCGGGCTCTGGTGAGCAGGGCAGGGCAAGGCTGGGCCTGGGGCTGAGCCAAGGGCAGGACCAGTGGCTGGAAGGCCCTCTCTACCTCCAATCTCACAGGCCTGGTGGGAGGATGACTGCTGGGGGGAGGCTCCCGGACCTTTCCCAGGTGACAAGGTGGCTCTGCCAGTCTCCCTGGCCCCAGGCAGGCCCCTCCCAACAACTCCAGGCTCCAGGAAATGCTTTCATCTCTCAGTTTTCCCACCAGTGAGATGGGATAATGATCCCCCAGTGCCGGGCCTGCAGGGGGAATGGGTAGATCCCCACCCCATGAGAGGTGATAAAACAGTCCCCTGGCTGCCTGGGCCTGGCCCAGCCCAGCCAGGCCCAGCCAGCCCCCAGGCAGGGGCCGGAGACCCCTGGGCACCACCAGGCCCTTGGCCTGCTGGGCCTGTGAGAAACCAGGCCGTGGGAGCCAGGCTGGACAGAGTGACTGCAGGGACCAGGTAGGTAGGTCCTGGGCTTTGTGCCAGGTTGGGTTGTATCCTTGGGGGCTGGGCTCCTCCAGAGTGTGTGTGTGTGTGTGTGTGTGTGTGTGTGTGTGTGTGTGTGTGTGTGTG
>NW_027186029.1:499297-507719 GCF_028583685.1 Petaurus breviceps papuanus
GTGTGTGTGTGTGTGTGTGTGTGTGTGTGTGTGTGTGTGTGTGTGTGCTTCCTTCCAAGGCCCAGGTCTCAACCTGTGTCTCCAGCAACAATGAATGAGAGCAGAAGGCATGAGGAAGATCCATGGGCCCTAGAGGACCACTGCACAGCCACACGCTCTGGGAGGCGGCAGCAGCAGCAGGCAGCCCTGGCTGCCCACCATCCTGTCCTGCCCACATGACACAGCGGGGACAGATGCTGGGCAATGCTGCTGAAGCTGGCGTGTGAACAAAGAAAGGCCATGATACAGGGAGGACGACAGGATCCATGATGGGTCATAGCGGGTTGAGTTTCCTGCACTGGCCTCCGAGGCTACAGAGGCCTGGAGGCCTCTAGAACAAACCGCCATGTTCACCACACGCTTTCTGGGAAACATCCCCAGTGACCAGAGTGGAAAGAGAGCAGCACTGAATGTCAGGAAACCCTGGGGACCCTGCTGCCGGCTCAGTTAATTACAAGCTTTGCCCATCTAGGCGCCCTCCCTGATTGCTACTGTGGAGGCCACACCTTTGACCTCTCTGCCCATCAGTGAGAAAGCAGCCAGACTGGCTCTCAGCTGAGCCCTCCTGTCACCTACCCACTGAGCTCCTGGGCTCAAACAATCCCCCTCTCAGGGATGTACTCAAAGCCCTTCCCTAATAGGGCTGCCCTTTTCCAAACACATCAATGGCCTAGAAAGGCACTGCTCCAGGAAGGATGTGGTCCCAAAGTGGGCGAGGCTGTCCCCCCTCTCGCCTAAAAGCTGCCTCTCTTTCCATACAACCCCAGGCGGCATAAGATTTCCTAGCTGTTGTGGGGCTGTATTAATGCATACTGAGCTAGGATTCCCTGAACTTTTTCTGTCTAAAAGAACACCTTTCTGTCTAGTCAAGCCTCCCCTTCCCTCTCCCAGACGCTAAATATTTCTACTTGAAGGGGAGTTTCTGGAACCCAAGGGTTAGACTTGACATTTATCTTCATAAACTGCCCCTGTCTTAGACTTGGTCCAAGGTCTTAGCCCACCCAGATCTTGTCGGGGCTCTCCCTTCTTGTTCTGATACCTTCCTAAAATTCAGTTTCCACCTAGGGGCCTCTAGTCTCCAACTCAGCTGTCCCATCAGGCCCCCAGGGCCCTCTATGATCTGTCCTGAGCTTCTGTTCTCTGCCCATGCATTTCCTTTCCCTCTCTCCCCCAGAACCTTGCAGGAAATTGAGGCCTGGAAAAGGAAGCCAGAATCTGGGCCTAAGAGCTAGGGTCATGGAAGGGAAGCGGGGAGGGTCTCACTGGGGCCTACAAACTGTTCCAAATAGCCCAGCGTAGGGCAAGGGTTTTCAGGGGACCCTCAGGGCTGTCCTTCCTTAGCCGTGGGGACCCACATCCCCCATCAGGCTCTCCCTGCCTGAACCTCTAGAAGACACCACACTGACTCCAGGGGAAAATCCAAGTCCAGAGCCACTTGCCTTGCCCCTTCCTGCCAGCCAAGGGCACCCAGGGAACAAGACCGGGCAGGAGCCCAGCTCTTCCTGGGTTAGCTCAGAAACTACCTTCCGCTATTCATGGCCCCAAAAGGAAAACTGAACCGATGGCGGAGAAACAGGAAAGCAGTGTTATGGTTAGCATCAGAAATTCCACCTGCCAAGAGAAAACAGGCATTCAAAGGCCGCCAGCCCAGGAGAGGTGGCACCCCTGGAGACCGGCCCCTGGGCCTCAGGGTCAGGGAGTGGTTGGCAGTGAAGGTCAAATGGGGCCAGGAGCTTGGGCGAGCTTCCTGTCCTGGGGGCAGCCTCAGCCCCAGGCACTCCTGGCCAGCTGCCCTTCAACCAAATCCTAGTGGGGGGAGCATGGAGGGACTGAATCATAAAACCCTTGGCAGCCTCCCTAAAGGGGTGTACCAGCTTAGACAAGCCAAAGAACAGAGCTGAAGCCTCCATGGGCCACACTGCATTGAGGGAAGGGAAGGCTCATAGCCCTGCATCACCTGCTAACAAGGAACAACCCTGCATGGCCTCCCAGCAGGGAAGGACCCTGTGAGACCAGCTGGCAGGGAAGGACCTCGTGTGGCCTCCCAGTGGGGAAGGACCCCGTGAGACCAGCTGGCAGGGAAGGACCCCGTGTGGCCTCCCAGCGGGGAAGGACCCCGTGTGGCCTCCCAGTGGGGAAGGGCTCCAATCCAGTGTTGGGAAATTAGGCTGTCTTCCCCTGCACTCCCCCCCACCCTGTGCTCTGCTCCACGGGCTGCCTTCTGCTCACACACAAGCTTTATCTCACACCTCCAAGGTGTGCGTTGGTGGGCTTCATGCCTGGAATGCCTTCCATCATCAACCCCACCTCTGTTTTCCTAGCTCCTCAGAAGCTCAGCTCGAATCCCACCTTCTGCAGGGGGGCCACGGACACAGCATAGGGCTCTGGCAGAGGCAGGGGATCGGGCGGGCCGGGTCCCTGGGATGAACTCTACATTCCCAGGCTGCTCAGACAGAGGATACCTCATTCAGCCTCAGCACTGTTCACTTACCTAGCAGCTGGAACAGAAGCCGAGAAGAGGCAAAGAAGTGTGTGTGGGCCCAAGCACCCCCACCCAGCTTGAGCCTCAGTTTCCAGAATGTGCCAGCATGTCCCCTCACTGAGGACACAGAAATGGGCCAGTCCTGCCTGGCCCCCGGCCAAGGGATAGGGATTCCCCAAAGCTGAGACTTGGACCAGCCACAGGGACCATGGGCGGACATGGCCAGGAAGTGGGCAAACAGCCCCCTGATGAATGTCGGCCCCATCCGCTGGGGTCCGGGGCCCCTTGGGAGGCTCATTGCCCTCAGAGCCAGCCCCACCAGGCATGCCCAGGAGATGGGAGGGGTCCACTGGCTGAGTCAGAACAAAGAACATGGAGAGGAAATCCCAAAATATCACAGTACTTTGTGCACAGGGCCCCAAATGGCCACACCTCCTTCTCCATGTGGAACCAGGATTGAGACACAAAGCAGGAAAAGTGGAGGGTTCCCAGAGCAAGCTACTGAACCCTCACCCTAGGCAAGAGCCGCAGGCAGGGCACCCAGAGCCCAAGCTTGACAGCCACAGGGGCAGGTCTGGGTGGTGCCAATCTTGTCTGAGTGAAACAGCCCACTGACCTGCCTCGGGCTCTGAGGCTCCCAATGTCCCCAGCTGCCAGCGGCTTCTCCTGTCCCATGCTCACACAGGGGCCAGGGTCCCCAGGAGCTCCCCTCAATCCCCTTCACATGGGGAGGAGTGGGACCCCTATGTCGTCCCTGCCAGCAAGGCTCGGAACCTGGGGTGGTGTCTTATGGGACCAGGGCCTGAGAAGCCCTGGGCACCTGAGGCCTGGCAGCCCAGCAACACCCATCTGACTCTTTGGTGAAACCCTTCCAAACAGAGTAGGGCCCTGAGGCACCCAGCAGATGTGGGAAGGGGAGGCCAGCCTCAGTTTCCTCATCTGCACACAATCCCCAGCTCCCAGGAAATGTACCCGCCAACCTCAGCAGGGCGCTCTGCGTGCCCTTCTCAGTGTGTGCACTGCCTCTCCCACTGGACTGGAGCCACCTGGGGGCAGAGGGACAGCTTGGGCCTTTATCTGCACCCTGTGCTGAGTACAGAGCCAGTGGCTGGCAGGTCAGAGGGAAGGTCTTCAGGGAGAATCCCCATCACCAGCAGACTAAAGGCTAGCTCAATGATCCGGAGACCCTGGCCTCCAGGAGACTCCACATCTTTGCCCACGTTGGCCATGCCACCCCTCCTCATCTCTACCTCCTGGCTCCCCCAGCTGCATCCCTAGCACTTAGCATAGCCCTTGGCATACAGTAGATGTTTAATAAACACAAGGTGACTGGTGGAATGGGAATGGGAATTTGAAGATCTTCCCTGACCCTTAATAGACCTAGGGGAGAGTTTGAAGACCTCCCCAGCTTTGAAAGTAAACTCTATCCCCTAAAAGGCTGAATGTAATCACATGGAGCCTGTGGTGGAAGGACTTTGCTGAAGGGAAGCAGAGCCACAGGAAGCTGGGAGCCAGAGCCAGAGAGATGGTGGGAGGGAGAGAAGCTCAGGCAAGGAGAGAGAGAGGTTTGTGCACAGATACTGACTTTGTATTGTTTGTGGGAAGACTGAAGGATGCTGTGGCTCTCAGTATTATTATGGCTTCTTTGGTACTATGGTGGAATCGGCTTACTGGTTTTGGGATTTGGTTTCTAAATAAATGCTTCAGTTCAGTCCTGTACCTGGAGAATCTGTTCTATTTTGAGATCAAACGTCAAACAATATTTATAGTGATGGTTTTTATTGTGATCGTGGGTGCTGTAAATAATGCACCGGTGCTACACCTGGCTACATACTGTATCTGAAAGGGAGGGGCTACCACCCAGCACAAAGGAGAACAGCACCACTGACCATGAAGAGGGAGGTGAAGGGACAAGGATGAAGAGAGAGCATTCCATAGGGGCCAGTCTGAGAAGGGCCTTGAATGCCAGGCTCAAGTGGCATTCAGCTTAAGAAGTCACAGGGAGGGGGGGCTAGGTGGCACAGTGACTAGAACACCAGCCCTGGAGTCAGGAGGACCTGAGTTCAGATCCGGCCTCAGACACTTAACACAAAAACTAGCCGTGTGACCTTGGGCAAGTCGCTTAACTCCAATTGCCCTCCAAAAGGCAAAAAAAAAGAAGTCACAGGGAGCCACTGGCCATGGTTGGCCTTGAGCTTGAGAAAGCCCCACGGGGAGCTTGGAGAGGGGGCAACAGGAAGCAAGGAAGCTACTCTGATAGCCAGGACAAGCTGGTGGTCAGCCCACTGTCAGCCTCAAAGGGCAGGCACGCCCATAGATGTCCTGACGTCTCCTACAGCAGTGTCACAGCTGCTTGGTGCCAGCTGGCCTCCCTGCACATTCTCCCATCCCAGCTGACCAGGGAGATAGCCCCAATCTCAACCCTTCTCGCTGTATATCCTTGAAGATCCCAGCTGGCAAGACCTCCCCTCCTCCCCCACACCAATCCCAACCTTCCCAGACACACATTCTCCAAGGCCCTCAGTGGCTTGTGGAAAAGCTCAGGTTTCATGCTCAGCCCATCTGTCAGCAGTCATTAGAGCTGGTGGGGAGAGCAGGAATGGGCTCAGCCATCCCTAGGGATCCACTGGCCCAGGCCAGGCCCATATTCCCCAGACAGCTGCTCATCCTCCTGCCTTGTTCACTCCAGCCTGCAAGGACCAAACACCTGCCCCAAGATCACCGGCAGAAGCTCTGTGACCACGGGTGGGCAAGGCAGCAGTGAGCTCAGGAGCAGAGCAGGCGTGTCTGACTGGGAAGCCAGAGGGGACCCAGGAGTGCTGAGTGCAGACTCAGGAAACCTGGCTACAAATCCTGCCTGGGCTCCAGCTGTTGCCTAAGTCACTTTCCTTCTGGACTCCCTCAGTTTCCTCTTCTGTAAAACAAGCCCTGAGTTTTCTGCCAGCTTGAGACCTGTGATCCTCTTGTACACATCTGAGCTGCGGTCAAGGCTTGTTATTTCAAGCTTCCCCTCATCTCTCCAATACATCCCTTCCTCTACTCTGACCCTGATTCAGGGCCTCATCCCATCACATAAGCAATAGTTGCCGGTGGGGCTGCCCTTGTCTCTCCCTGCTCATATCTATCCAGCGCCTCCCTCTCTCAAATAAGGTGAATAATTAATTACTAATAAGCAATTATTATTTACAAGTCTACCTCATCTCCCCCATACACAAGGCGTTTTTTTTTTAACAACATAGCTTTTTCAATTATATTGCTCTCAATCAAAATATTTTGAACCATAATATTTAAAAATTTCTAATATTACATTTACAATAGCACAGGGGGTTTTGGGTCTTATTTACTATTTTTCAGTAAAAGTAAAGAAAGTTTTTGTTCTGTTAAAATTAAATTAAAATATAATTTAATTTTCACCTCATCCTTATAAAATTTGTTTTTGTATATATTGTTATAATGTCAATCTGGAAGGACATGTATATTACTTTTCAGTATATAAATATGCATATGTTGGGGACAGGGGCTCAACATTTTTACTGACTGGAGTAAATGATTTAAAACATTTTTGGAGAACACTCTGTAAACAATAATGAGTCATTGGAGTTTGAGGTGTGTGTGTGGGGGGGGGGGAGGTTGACATGGTCAGACCTGTACTTTAGGAAAATCACTTTGGTGACTGAGTGGAGGATGGACTGGAGGAGGGAGAGATTTGAGGCAGGCAGATCCCACAGTGGCTGCTGCCACAGTACAGAGATGAGGTGTTGGGGATCTGCACAAGTGTGGGGGCAGTCAAGAAGAGAGAAGGTGGCTTGCAGAGGTGAAATCTACCAGAGATGCTGCAGAGATGAAACTGACAAGAGACATAGCAAGGGTGAAATAGACAAGAGAGGCTGCAGAAGTGAAATCTACCAGAGATGTTGCAGAGGTGAAACTGACAAGAGACATAGCAAGGGTGAAATAGACAAGAGACATAGCAAGGGTGAAATAGACAAGAGAGGCTGCAGAAGTGAAATACATAAGAGACGCTGAAGAGGTGAGATTGAGGAGAGGCTACAGAGGTGAGATAGACAAGAGACGCTGCAGAGGTGAGATTGACAAGAGATGCTGCAGAGGTGAGATCTACAGGCCTTGGCACCATGGTGGATATGAGGGTGAGAGACAGGAGTTCAGGATGACCCCAAGTTGGGGGTCTGAGGGTCTGGGAGGATGGAGGCACCCTCAGCAGTGATAGGAAAGGTAGGAGGCAGGGAGGGTTTGGGCAGAAGGTTAATGTAATGAGACCTGCGTGGCAGCTCATCCAAAGTAACTCTTTCTCAGAAGGTTCCCAAGAGCTCCTCCTCACTGGCCACTCTCCCAGGGTACACAGTTTGCCTTCAGCAGAGAGTCAGGGAGAGTCCGCCCAACAGCACCTGCACAGCTGGCACTTTGGGTCATAGTAACTGCCCTGAGGGCCTGTACCTGGGCCAGAAGGTGGAAGCTGGGAACATGGGAGAGAGGCAGCTAATGGGTGACAGGCAGGAAGAGCAAACCTGGAAGTCTGTGACTGGTTGATCCCATCCTGCCTTGGGAACAGCCTACAGCCTCCACTTCAGAGAACCCCAGACTAAGGGATAAAAATAAAAAACCCCAATGCCTTGGTGTGGCATTCAAGGCCTCCCATAATACTACCTCTGCTTTAAGAACCAGGCTTCAAACTTGAGAATGGCATCTCCTGCCTCATCTCCAGCTCTCAGAAATGTTATCTTTGTCCCCCCCCCCCCATGTACAGAGGCTCCATCCTCACTCACAGCCCATGGCAAGATGTAAGCCCCCGGGGGCAGGGACCATTTCCCTGAATGTCGCTCAGGGGTCTCTGGTCCAACCCAACCCACATCCCAAATCCCTTCTACAACAGACTTAACAAGTAGTTGTACTACTACTGCTTGGAGACCAGCAAGGAAAACCCACCACTTCCTGAGGTAAGCCCTTCCACACTGGGACGATGCACTCACGCAAGGAAGTTTTTCCCTGATATCCATCATAATCTGCCTCAGTTTCCCCCCATTGCTTCTCCTCGTCCTTTCTTCTGGGCCAAGCTGAGCAAGGCCCATCCCTCCTCCGGACCCCTGAGGCCCTCTTTCAGGTCCCGCCAGGCTGGGTTCTGTTTCTATTGCCCGCACTGCCAAGTGCCCTCCGCAGAGCAGGCTGTGAACAGATGCTGGCTGAATGAGATCCCAATTCCCCACGGGAGCACAGTGCTCTGAACCCTAACAGGTCCCATTCTACAGCCTGCTGGCCAGTGAAACCAAGGAACAGAAATCACCTGGGAAACCCCTAGTCAAAAAACCAGTGCTCCCAGTCCAGTCTGCCCTCCACGGGGGAATCCAGCCCTTCTCAGGATCACCACAGAGATACCACCACTTCACAGGGGATGGAACAGAGGGGAGACGATGTGCCCCAAGCCACATAGGTGGGGATGAAGTGGCACGCAGGCCCTCTAAGCCCAATGCAAGAAGTTTGGGAAACAGGATGTAGGGAAGAGAGGAAAGAGTCAATGCACAGTGAGGAGATTACCAGAGCCCACTGGGGGCTTGAGGGAGAGAGGGACAGAGACAGAAGAGAGAGACAAAAAAGAGAGGAAGAGAAGGAGAGAGAGATGAGGAGAGGAGGGAAAAGAGACAGAAGAAAAGAAACATAGAGGAAAAGGGAGGGAGATAGAAAAGGAAGGAGTGAGGAGTGAGATAGAGACAGAGGAAGACAGAAGAGAGGGACAGAAGAGAGGGAAAGAAGGGAGGGAGAGAGGGAGAGAGAGACAGAGACAGAGAGAGAGAGAGAGACAGAGAGAGAGACAGACAGAGAGACAGAGAGGGAGAGAGAGAGACAGAGAGAGAGAGAGGGAGAGAGACAGAGAGGGAGAGACAGAGA
>NW_027186029.1:507819-513983 GCF_028583685.1 Petaurus breviceps papuanus
AAAGCCCCAGGCCACAGGCACCCCCAAGGAACCCGGAACCATCAGACCAGGGCGGTTCCTGAGCTGTGTTCCCGAGTACTGCTCACCCAACAGACATTCCTGAGAACCGGTCTTTCCAGACTCTCACTGGTCTCCCTGCCCAGGTGGCCAACAGGAACTGGCTGGATCTCAACAAGGCCGATTATGGGGCCTGTGGGGTGGGGGGAAGGTCCAATGTTGGGATCAATGGCACCAGGGCTAAGCTGCAGAGGGAGCCCGGCCGAGGCCCCATTGGCCAACGTGGGACCCAAAAAGATCAGGGTGGGTTGAGATGCGCTGGGGAAATGGTGGGTCAGGTCTCATGGGAACAGCACAAACCTACAGGGCAGGAAGACATGGCCACCTGAGCATGCTGGGCACTGACTGGCACCAACCTTGCTGACCCCAAGCACCATACACCCAAAGGCAGAGACCAAGGGGACCCTGTCCTTAGGAGCCTCTGTCCTCCTCTGCCTGTGGGGGCCTCCATTCTCCTCTGCCCATGGAGGCCTCTATCCTCCCAGGCTTCCATCCTCCTCTGCCCTTGGGGGTCTCTACCCTCCCAGGCCTTCGTCCTCCTCTGCCTGCAGGGGCCTCCGTCCTCCTGTCTGGGTGAAGGCTCAGGGGCACAGGGCCTGCGTGGGCACAGCAGTCTCACTTCTGTTTAGCCATACTGTCCCAACAAGGAAGTCTTTGGTGCCCCAGGGAGACCAAGGCTAGGCCCTGCTGCCTCTATCCTAGTCAGACCTGCCCACCCTCAGAACAAGCACAGGGTCTATTCATTCGCCAGGAGCCTGAGGGGAGGGCTGTGGGGCCAAACCAACTCCCCTGAAAGCCGGGCAGCTGGAGGCCCCAAGGGAATCCAGAGAGAAGGCTCAGGGGGTCTGCAGACATGCCAAGGGCTGCCGAGGCTGCTCTGCTGGCCAGAAAGTACAGAAGCAGATTGGCAGCCCAGCAGGGCAGGATGCCCACTTGCTGAGGCTGGGGCTCTGGGTTCACCCTGCCAGGGCTGGCTGGGGGTCAGTCCCTCCCTGTCCCACCTGGCCCATGCCATGCAACTTCATCTCTGCCTGCCTCCCCCTCCAGGCAGACTTCCCTGGTTGCCCCCAGGGGACAGAGAGTTCTGCTCCTGGGAATTCCCAGCATTTCCTCTGGCCCTTCTGTCCCTGGACAGAGGTGCTGCCCCCTCTGTCCCTAAGCTCCCAGCCTGTCACTTTTCTGCTTCTCCTCTCCCACTGACCATCAGCGCACTCAAAACCTAAAGGGGCTTCACACTGAGTGGAGGACTCTGGCACATCCCGGGTCACTGGCTCCAGCCCCTCCTTTCTCAGAAGAGGAGGCTGAGGGTCAGAGAAGCTGGGCTCACCAAGGTCATGTGACTGTTAGTGACCTGGGACTGGCGCCTGGGGCCTCTCCAGCCAAGGCCTGGGCTCTGCCCACTGAGCTACATAACCACTGCAGTTCCTCCATGGACCCCCCAAATCCAGTCAAGCACCAAGCATTTGCTAAGCACCCAATGAATGCTGGGATGATGCCAGGCCTGGGGGATACAGATACAAAGAGGAAAACTGGCCACACCATCCATCAGTCAGGGGCCTGGAGCCAGTGCTAAGGAAGAGGGAGAAGGGGAGGAAGGGCTCAGAGGCTGAGGTGGCTACCGGGGCAGGCAGGTGCTGCCGGGGGAGGTCAACCCCTGGCATAAGTGAAGGGGGAGGCCGAAGGGGGCATTGGTGCCTGGGTGATGAACACCTGCAGACCCCCCACACATACACACAACTCTCTGTGCTCTGGCATGGCCAACCCTGGCACCTCTCAGGGCCTTGACACATTCCTCATGCCCACATGACTTCCAGCAAAGCCTCGTCAGCCTACCACAGGACGCTGCCTAGCCCCTGCCCCATTGGATCCCTGCCCCACCAGCCCCTGCCCCATTGGATCCCTGCCTCATTGAGCCCCTGCCCTACCTGGCTCAAGCAGCTCCCGGCATTGTCTCCCTGAGGCCTAGCTCCTTGTGCCTTGGGTGACAGGGACCCCAGGGACAGCACAGGCATGGAGCCTGCCCTGGGCAGCTGGGAGTCTGCCACTAGGAAGAGGAGCCGGCAGTGACTCCCTAGGCCCCTGCCTCTCCCGAGGGCAAAGCCATGGACAGCAGGGCTGGGATCTGCCGGGTGTCCTCCCCAGGCACTGGCCCCCAGCCGCAGCGGGAGTGTGGGGCGGGGGCAGAGGCAGCCAGATCCAACAGCTGCCAAGGCACCAGCCAGCAAGGACAGCCGCTTTCCCTGCATGAACAAGTGAGGCTTTGGGAACGAGGAAGACCAACGAGGATGAGCAAGGGCCACAACCAGCCAGAAGGAACATCCTCCGGGACTGAATGTCGCCATGGCATTGGCTGTGGTCAGCAGGCCCTGAGCCCAGGTGGGATGCACTACCCACTGGGGCTCCCTGCTTAGCACCACAGGACAAGAGGCGGAGGGAGCTGACCCGGCCGAGTGCCCCATCGAGTCACGGGCTCCCACCAGATGGCCACCCACTGAAAGAAATGGGAGTCATCCCTTCCGGGCTGCGGCTGACAGATATGTCTAGGTCTAGGGCGGGGCTCTCCCACCTTGGACAAGCCCAACAGTCTGAAGCTCTCCTCCAGTTATGCAAGGCCAGCCCTTGGTGGAAGGTTCCCAGAGCGGCCCTCACTGGCCATAGCGCCTCGGCCACCAGCCCCCTCCACTCCCAATTCCCTTCCAGTGCCCTGAGGGCAGGACCTGCCTTCTCCTCTCACTTAGCACTGAGCTAGGCACAAAGGCAGCAGCCAATATGTGCCTGCTGACTATTACCAAAGACCCTAGACTCTGAGTGTGCATCCAGACCCTGCCCTATCCTGGCCACAAAGTGTCCAGCGGCCAGGCCCAGGATGAGCGCCAGGTGTGGGCCTCTTTCTTGCTTCTGACAGATCCACACAGGAGCCAAGGGACCCTGCCAGCTCAGGCTAAGTCCGACGTCCACCAACACAGCAAGGTCGTTTTCCCTTCAAGCACTGCTTCTGGAGCCCAAAGTCTCCCTTACTCTGGCCGGAGACCTTCTTCTGTCCACATGGAAGGGGGCCAAAGGGGAGTAAGGCCAGTGGCCTGCCCTCCTCCCCAGGGCTGGGAGAAGAGGCCATGGGATCCCCACTCCCTGGTCCATCTGGGGAGGCTACACCTCGAAAGGTCAGGTCTGTGCCCCAAAGCCACCTCTGATACTACTCACTGACCTCCCAGAGAGCCTCCCCCGCCAGCATGTGCCTTAGTAATGCTCCTGGTGCCAGTGACCAGAGACTGGCAGCCAGCAGCCATGGCCAGTGACCAGCATCTGGTGGCCTGCCCTCTGCAGCTTCCCCTCACTCACGGCCAGGGCCTGCATTCACACAGGACTGGTGCGGGCAGCAGACAAGCCCTCTGTGGTCACACTGTGTTCCGGGTACCTTCCACTGCCAGGCTCACGGGCTGGAAGAGCGCCCGTCCCCCGAAGACTCGGCTGTTCTTCTAGGTCTTCCCCCCTAGCCCAGAGGACGCCCAGTGGTAGGACCTGGCAGGGCTGGGCAGCCAGCGGCCCACAGACTGCCTGCGTTCAACACCTGTCACGGCCTCAGAGGACAAATGGGCGAGGGCAGGGAGCCGGAGTCTGAGCCGGGGTCCCCACTCAGCTGCCTCCTAAGACACCCCGGACACTCAGGGCTCTGCAGCCACACAGTGGCTCGAGGGATTTGGAAACAGCCCCCAGGGCCAAATCTCAGCTCTGGGTCTCCAGAAGAGGTGGGGCTTTGATCTAGTCACCTGGAGTTGGCCAGCTCTAGGCCTCTAAGCCTCGATAATGGACCAACAGGCACTTATGGAGCACCTTCTGTGTACCCAACGCTGACGAGCACAGATGGAGCGTCCCGTGTACCCGACACTGACGAGCACAGATGGAGTGCCCCCTGTGTACCCAGCGCCGACGAGCACTTATGGAGCGCCTCCTGTGTACCCGGCGCCGACGAGCACTTATGGAGCGCCCCCTGTGTACCTAGCACTGATGAGCACTTATGGAGCGCCCCCTGCGTACCCGGCGCTGATGAGCACAGATGGAGCGCCCCCTGTGTACCCGGTGCTGACAAGCACTTATGGAGCATCCCCTGTGTACCGAGCGCTGCCGAGCACTTATGGAGCACCTCCCAGAATGCCTCCTGGGTGCCTGGCACTGATGAGCACTCAGGACTTTCCTCTTCTCTCATAGCCTTCTCCCCAGACTCTGTCTGTGCCTGGGCTGCCCTTTGGCCAGGGCCATAGAGCAATCTGAGTTTGTGGGTGCCCTCCTAGCAGGGGAGTCCAGGGGGCCATTTCCTCACACCCCACAAGTGCTCAAAGGCATGGCCTCGGTGGCTTCTCTGTCCATAGGCTAGCCCAATAACTCTCCTGCCCTGGCATGCCACACTTAGCCTTGCTTGACCACCCAAGGCTCTTCCCTAAAGATGACCCTCAACAGGCTCATCTGCACTGTCAAAGCAAACATATACAGTTGGCAAGTCATCTCCAGCAGCCCCGGCCACCATCTATCTGAGACCCCGGTCTGTTGTCAGTAGCCGTGGCTGCCAGCTATCTGTATGGGGGATCCTTGTTGGCCGTGGACAGTGAGGCAGCTTTGGGGCGCAGACTCTGCCTTCCTCAAGTATGCTTCTGCCAGGAAAGGCCCTTTGGTAACATGTGGAGGAGGGCAAGACCTAAGCCAAGTATTCCCGTCCCTTGTGCCCCTCCCCCAACAGAGGGCTAGAACCTGCATCCAAGGAAGGCACATGCCTAGATTTCCTTGTCTTTTGGGGGATATGATACTGGTAATTCCCAGAGCACCTCCTCAGGGACACACCTAACTTCACACCCACATGATTTTTTATAGTCCCCCAATCCGCTTCCTCAGACTTCAGAGGTCCACAGACATCTATGAAGCACCTACTGTGTGTCCAGCACTTGGCTAAGCACAACCCCTCCTTTATCACAGGGGGGTCCTGGAAAATCCTGCTTCAAAATAATAACAACAATGAATCCTAACTTTTATGTAGTGCTGACTGTATGGCACTGTCTGTGATCCATGCCCAACTCACTGGAGAGCAACCCACCAATTCTAACAATGCAGATGAAGGAGAATGCAGCCGCCTCCCCCCAGTCATCAGCAGGAAGTCAGGGCAGTATGCAGCATGGACACGATCCCAGATCACACAGCTCAGGAGCACATGCTTTCAAATAAACAAAGCTTCAGACCTAATGCTGGACCAGAAAGGCAGGAAACCTGCTCACAAAGCAGCCAAGAGAAAAAGCAAGCACTGGGGTGGCCAGGTAGCTCAGCGAGTAAGAGCACCGGCTCCAGTGTCAGGATGACCTGGGGATCGAATCCGGGCTCAGATAATTAGCACCCACCCAGAAATAACTGGCCGTGTAACCTTGAGCAAGTTACTTAACCCCGATTGCTTTAAAAAAAAAAAAGCAAGCACCGCACTGAGATTCCCAGGGCCTGAAGGCGCCCAAGACAAGCTTCCCTGAAGCCGGAGCACCCATCTTCACTCCTTCCAAGGGCAGGGAGGTGAGGTGGGGTACCTTGAGGGAGCTCTCCCTTAGGGCACAAGGGCTCTGAGGAGCTTCCCTAACACTTCTGTGCAGGAGGCTCTCTGCCTAATCTTACACGGGCCGAGTAAGTCCTAGCCCCTTGGCGGCTAAGGCAAAATCCAATTTTCTAGAAACACTGGGTGGTAAGACAGTGAATCGTGTGAGAATGTCCATGGACAGATAGGCATCAGGAGAAGTGGAGGAAAGAGCCAACTGGGAAAACAGCAGAGAACAAAGTGCTGAAGAAGGCTCTAAGACAAAGCAGGCACAGGAAAAGGATGGGACAAGACCTGGAGATGGGCTTGGGTCCTGCGGTTGGAGGCCTGGGCAGTATCTGCTGAGTCTGAGAGGAAGAGATGAAGCGGGTACCACAAAAGGAGGGAGAGGAAAGGTGGGCCCTGCAGTGCAGGGGAGAGAGCCCCCTAGCACAGACACAGAATCCAGGGGAAGCCCAGGCCCAGCACCATCATAGAACCTGGGGGGAGCCCAGGCCTAGCAGTAGCACAAGACCTGGGTGGGGGGTAACCCCACACCTAGCAC
>NW_027186029.1:513993-516185 GCF_028583685.1 Petaurus breviceps papuanus
AGCACGGGCACAGAACCCAGGGGGAGCCCAGGCCCAGCAGCAGCACAGAACCCTGGGAAGGGGGAGAGGTCACAGAGGGTGCATGACAGACCATGTTGGGGGCTGCAGGCAGGATGAGGAGGATGAGAGCTAAGAAGAGACCCCAGAGGTGAACGGGAAGGGGGCAAGAAAGAGGACAGGACCAGCTGTCCATCCCCCCCACAGACTAAGACTCTCCCCTCTCTCCACAGGGGAGGCACCAGCTCCTGGGAAGCAAAGGCAAAGCGGGGGCTGGTGCTGCCCACCTGTGAGTGTGGACCCGCCAGCCTGGCAAGGGGGGCCGCCACACCCTTTCCCCTCCCAGGCTGGGCTCCTAATGCTCGCTCAGGGGGCTTCTTGCCACCCCCACTGCAGTCTCACAAATCCCCTCCCCCCTCCACCTGGGCCAGAACCAAGGCAAGCTGCTCTGAGGACGGGAGGGGGAAGGGCCCAGGAGAACACCCTTCAGAACATCCTTCAGACGTCGCCTACCATCCCCACAGTGAACACGGAGGCGGAAAAGGGCCTCCTCTACTGTTCGGTTGCCAAGGGGAGCTTTGGGGAGACTAGATTCACAGCTTTTCTCTAAGAAAGGTGGAGATGCCAGCCAAGGTTGAGGGAGAGTCCTTGCTGCCCCCTGAGCACCCAGCCTCTATCCTGACATACAGTAGACGGTTAATAAATGCTTGTTGGCCTGGGAGAGGCAGGTGGGCCCTCACTGGTCCTGACTCACCTGGCTTGTGGCCCTTCCTGCCCTCTCCCCAGCTGGACACTGGCTTGAAAAGTGCTTTGAGATCTCAAGCTGGAGGCCTCCAGAGAAATCCCAGCAACATTTTCCAGTGTGCATTTTTCTTTCACTTACTTCCAAATTCCTGCTGAGCACACAAAGGGTGCCAGCCTTGATTGGCCTATTCCCCCCCATTTCTACCATTGCCTGGAAGGTCATCAGGAAGAAAAGTTGAACCTTGAAGAAGCTGCAGAGAGTGGGGCAGGGGACAGAGTCCCAAGGGCCCCAAGGAAGGGAAGGAAGGAGGGAAGGGGTCACCAGGCTGCAGGGGGGGGAACAGCAGAAGAGGGGAGGGGTCACCAGACTGGGTTTGTGGACCGGCCAGCTCCTCAGCAGCTGATTCCCACCCCAGCCTAACTGCTGGGCAGGAAGCAGGGGGAGCAGGGTTTATGGTGCCACTCCACCCATCAGGCCACCTCCTGGCAGAGGGGCCAATCCTAGGACCAGCAGCTGGGCCATTTCTCCTCCCAGACAACTCCACCCCAGGTCCCCCATTATGCCAGCCTCCTCTGCCAGCAGGGCACAGGGGCACCAGCTGTAGGTGCCAGCACAGGCCCTCACCCACAGAGGAGCCATCTCCAAGAGTCTCCTGTGTCCCAAGACTAGATGCTAAGTGCAGAACCAAGGGTGCCCACTGGCAGACAGAATACAGAGGAAGGGGGTGACCCCCCCACCCCAGGCTACTCAGGGACAGAAAAGGCTTCATGGAGGGGCAGGGCAACTGCTCAGCTGAGCTCTGGAGGCTACAATGAGAAGAGGCCAAAAGAAGGCTCAGAGGTGGGAGAGGAGGGAAGGGCCAGGTATCCAGTCTGACAAGCTCTGGGGGCAGGAAGGGGAATCCTGGGAAATGAGGCTGTGCCCAGACCCCAGCAAGCAGGCCACAGCAGGCTTGTACTCAGGGCAACGAGAGCCACAGGGATAAGGGGAAGGATGGGCCAGGGAGGATGGTGGAGGCAACCCCTGGTATAGCCTTCATGAGGCACCCGGGACCACAGGCAGGGCTTGGCCCCTGGCTGGCTGCCGGAGGCAAGTAAGAGCAAGGCTGAGTGAAGGCTCTGAGGCCACTGGGCCCAGGACCACGGGAAGGGGGCAGCAAGAAGCAGCTGGGACCAGAGGGGAGGCCAGAGCTGTGCCTGGGGGGAACAGGCAGCTAATCAATCCATTGCTGGGGTCAGTCCTAATCTGGCCAAGGATATAGGATGGGAGCTGCCCCTGCCCAGGCCAGGTGTCCACACAAAGAGAGGCCGGGACTGCCCCTTGGAGCTCCAAGGCAGGCAGTCAAAGAAGACAGCACCCACCCGCCTGCCTCCACAGCCCACCTTGCCCTCCTGCCCACCTGCCTGCTGCCCTCCTGCCTCCACAGCCCGCCTTGCCCTCCTGCCCACTT
>NW_027186029.1:516195-536610 GCF_028583685.1 Petaurus breviceps papuanus
CTGCCTCCACAGCCCGCCTTGCCCTCCTGCCCACTTGTCTGCTGCCCACCCATCTTCCTTGGCGGATCCCTGCCCTAGGATGACAGAGGATAATGGGGCAGGGCAGGAGCCAGGAGCTAAAGTGACTCACTCCTTGCTCACTGTCATCCCCCCACTCTGTCCTCTGGGCTCTCTGAGGAGGCCAATCCTGCCTGATCCCAGGCTGAGCCTGCCAGTACAGAGACCGTCTAGTGCCCACTGAATCGCCAAGATAAAGCTGATGGCACAGGCAGACCTCAGGCTGGGGACTACCACTCCCCATGGAGGGCAGCGCGTGGGGGCACCTGGGAAGACGGTCATCCCCTCTACAGGTTTTTTTGGCTTTTTTTTTTGGAGGGAGGATGGTAGGGCAATTGGGGTTGTGACTTGCCCAAGGTCACACAGCTAGTAAGCGTTAAGTGTCTGAGGCCAGATTTGAACTCAGGTCCTCCTGACTCCAGAGCTGGCACTCTACTCACTGCTCCACATAGCCACCCCCACCCCCCATAGTTTTTTTTTTTTATGGGCAGTAAGGAATTTAAAACAGGACAAGCACCTAGCCAGCCATCTATACCACTCTCCTCAGAATCCAGACCAAGGTCCCTTTGAAAGAAAGTTTAGGGGGAGTTAAGTCCAACAGGACTCCCTCTGCAGAGCCCTATGGGCAACAGGCAACTGGGCTCCATGGTGGGGCCTCCTCTCCCGCAGACAACAGGGGCTACCAGGGGCCTCAGGGTGCTGACTACGCAGTGACCTCCTTCCCATGGACAGCAGGGGCCTCAGGGTGCTGGCTACACAGGGACTTCCCTCCTGCAGGCAGCAGGGGCTTCTGGGGGCCTCAGGGTGCTGGCTACACAGGGACCTCCTTCCCATGGGCAGTGGGGGCCGTGGGGACCTCAGAGTGCTGGCTACACAGGGACCTCCTTCCCATGGGCAGTGGGGGCCGCGGGGACCTCAGGGTGCTGGCTACACAGGGACCTCCTTCCCATGGGCAGTGGGGGCCGCGGGGACCTCAGGGTGCTGGCTACACAGGGACCTCCTTCCCATGGGCGAGGGCCGCAGGGGCCTCAGGGTGCTGGCTATGCAGGGACCTCCCTCCCACAGGCAGCAGGGGCTTCTGGGGGCCTCAGGGTGCTGACTACACAGGGACCTCCCTCCCGTGGGCAGCGGGGGCCATGGGGACCTTGGCTCCCATGGGCAGCAGGGTGCTGGCTACCCCCCTTCTCAAACAGCAGGCCTGCTTGGGCTGGTGCAGTGCCCTCTCCAGACCATTGGTTTGGATGCTTGGCTCTGCATCAGTTTGGCTCATCTTTCCTTTTCTGAGACACTTCACCAGGCAGCAGGCCCCGTGAGTGACCCCCAGAAGGCAGAGCAGGTGCTGGCTCCTTAGCTGCATGCCTGCACACACAGCACCACTGGGCTGAGACCCTAGGGACCCTGAGCCAACAGGCACTCCAGGAGGGGGATGCCAAGAGTGTGAGCGCCAGTGAGCCACCCAGCCCGTCGTCCAACAGATTTCCTGACTGACCTCCACCCATGTGGTCACCCTTCCTCTGGGGTAGCCTCCCTCCCTTATGGAGTCCTGAAACATCGATGGCCAGTGAGAGGGCCTGCTGGACAGGCCAGAAAGGCATGAGGGGGACCACAGGGCACAGACCGCTGGGCCAGGAGACGCAGGCTGCATGACCACTTGTGCCTGCCTCAGTTTCTTTCCCTCCCTCCCAAGGATGAGAGGCTCAGATAAGAGAAAAGCGCTTTACAAACCTCCAAACTCTAAGCGAATGGCATGTTACAACGTTCCTCACTATCACCAGCCTCAGCCAGCACCATGGGGCCCAGCACCCCCTGCCTGGCCCCTTCCGTGCTCTGCCCTACACTGAAGACCTGCCCATGCCCACTAGCCCACAGCACAGGCAGCCCCAGCCCAGGGGGAAGGGAGAGCCAGGCCAAGCCCAGAGTCTGAGCACAACACATAGCTTTGGGGACTGGAGCCCAGGGCAGAGCCTGCCACCAATCCGGCCTCCCGCCTGCTCTCAGCCTTCAGGAGCAGCTCTGCTGATCGCCCCAAGCTGTCCAAGGGCCTGACTCAGGCACTGCGCACCCTCCATCAATGTTGGCTACAGAAATACAGGCCCAGCTCAATGAGAGCCCTGACAAGGCTCAGCCCAACGGGGAAATGGGCCAGTGCCAGGTGGGAAAGCAGAGGCATTTGGAGCAATTCAAGCAGGTGGGGAGAGGAGCCCTGGCCTGTGGGGAGGGGGCCGGGCCCCCAATTCCTACTCCACTGGCTGGCCAAGTTGGGACACCCTGTCTCCCCTCCTTTCTCCATCTCCCCCCCTTTCCCCATGGCTCCTCCCCCCACCCAGGGCAGGCTCGCTCTGCACCAAGCAGAGCCCACCTGGTCAAACCCAGCTGTGTGAGTCAGGCCAGAGGAGGAGGGGATGGGTCTGTGCTAGGCAGTACCAGGGGGCAGAACCAGGGAGGGGCAGCAGGGGGAAGCTCAAGGAGGCAGGTTAGGGTGGGTGACCGGACTGGTCCAGGAGGCCCTGGGGAGGCCAGATCCCTGCCTGACATATCCAAGAAGAGACTGGCCCACAGCTTGTCAGGAATGAGCAGAGGGGCCACAGGCTCATCCCAAGGGAGAGGGGGCAGGGAAGGTCCCCAGCTGGAGACCTCCTGAGGGCAGAGGCCCAGCTTCCTTCCGGCTAGGGGCCTAAGAAAGCCAGGGGAGATTACAAAGCAGATTCTGCTCCTGTTGCCCAGAGATAACAAGGCTGGCTCCCAGAGGCCTGAGGGGCCTGGCCAAGCTTGTTCCAAGGGAGGGGACAGAACCAAGCTGAAATACACAAGCAAGGCTGGCCTTAGGCAGGAGTCAGTCCTTTCACTGCCTGTACCAGGCCCCCTCCTGCCTCTGACCCACCATGGGCCAGGCCCCCTCCTGCCCCTGACCCCTCCTGCCTCTCACCCTCCATGGGCCAGGCCCCCTCCTGCCTCTCACCCTCCAAGGTCCAGGCCCCCTCCTTCCTCTCACCCTCCCTGGGCCAGGCCCCCTCCTTCCTCTCACCCTCCCTGGGCCAGGCCCCCTCCTGCCTCTCACCCTCCATGGGCCAGGCCCCCTCCTGCCTCTCACCCTCCATGGGCACACACCTATGGGCATCCTGATACAATGCCCACCGTCATCTCCAAATTCCCGTGTGGGCAGGGCAGTTATGCTCATGCCAATTTACTCCCCACACACCTGGGTCTCCATGGAAAGCTCCATCCTGGGCTCCTCTGGTTGAGTCCTCCCCGGGCCAGAGTTGGCCCGTCCTGCGCACGCCCACGATGGTGGCTTCGGCCACGATGACCTGGCCCGGCTTTGGCCGCCTCTGGGCCTGGGGCGTTGGGGGACTGCTGCTGCCCAGGGACTGCTGAGAGTTCTGGGAAGGGGAACGGCTCTCAGCGCGGTCCAGGCGGCCCCCGGCGGTGGGGCTCGGGCCAGAGGAGAAGTCCTCCTCGCTCGAGGTGAGGTTTTCGTTGGAGCTGCAGTCCGGGGTGTAGCCGCCTCCGATGTCCTCAAAGCTCCGGGGGGAGTAGGACCTGCGGGGCCAGGTGAGGGGCTTGTCCTGCTCGCGCCAGAGCGCTGGCGCCCGGCCCTCGTCACCCATCAGGCCCCCGACGTAGATGCTCTGATAGGGCTGGCAGTCCCCGGGGGGCCGGGCGCTGAGCAGGTTATCCCTCAGGAAGCGCGGGTTCAATTCAGCATCCTCGTATTCCCCTCCGGGCTCGCAGCAGCCTGTGCGCGGGCCGGTGGCGGCCGGGCCGGCGGCGGCCCCTGCGGGGGCCGCGCCAGGCGGCTGGACCGGCTGCAGCGCGGCCTTCTGGCGCTCCTGCTGCATGGCCTGGCTGCCCAGGCAGCTGATGCGGTCCGACACTTCTTTGTCGTTGACCTTCACCAGGCCTCGCTCCTGGTGGTACTCCACGTTCACGTAGAAGGGCTTCTCCTCCCCGCAGGGCCCCGGGCCGGGGCGGGCCCTCTCGAAGGTGGACCTGAGGGCGGCCACGCTGGGTGGCTGGCTCCTGCCGCCGCCGGTGCTGCTGCTGCGGGGGGGCGCCCGGGGGTGCTGGGGCGAACCCTCCGCGTCCTGGGGAGCGCGCGGGAGCTTCTCCCGGCCTCCCTTGTGGGCCCGGGGCTTGGCCCTGGCCTTGGCCCTGGCCCTGGCCCTGGTCCTGGCCGCCGTCGCCCTCGCCCTGGCCTTGGCCCTGGCCCTGGTCCTGGCCGCCGTCGCCCTGGCCCTGGCCCTGGCCCTGGCCGCCGTCGGGGGGCTCGGGGCCTGGGCAGCCCCAGCGCCGGCGATCGTAGCTCTTTCTTTCTTTGGCCAGGAGCGTCTGCAGGTAGATCATGCGGAAGCGTTCCTGGTTCACCTCCAGCTCCAGCCTCCGGATGGATGCCTGGCAGCGCTGCAGCTCTTGCTCGATGGCGCTCACCGAGCCCAGCTCCATGTGCGGAGGCTCCGAGGTCGGGAACTGAGCCCGCCACGCCTCGGCGAAGCCCACGGGGTCCACCATGGCCGCGGGAGCCCCGAGAGCTCTAGGCGAGGAAGAGCACCTGGGGGGGGAGGGGGAAGGGACCCCGGCAGGCAGGGGGAAGGGCTAGGGCAGGCTTGGCTCAGAGGTCCCAGGGAGGGACCCCCAGACCCTGCCCCGGCGGCAGAGGGGGCCAAGCCCCCATGGCCCCGCCCGCCAGCCTCCGATCTGGACCTTCCCAGGGAACAATGCCCCCGGCCTGGGAGGCGGGGAGGGGGATCTCCCAATGGTGGGGGTGGGGGGGAGACTGTTAGGGGGAGGGGCGACGAGGGAAAGGAACCTAGCTGGGGATGAAGGGGAGGGGCTTCTCTGGAGAAGAGGGAGCCGAGAGGAGGACCGGCTCCGGAGGGGGGAGGGGAGCCTGACTGGGAGCGAGGGAGAGGGGACTTCTGCTCCCCCTCCTTTTCCTTCTTCTTCCTCGCTCAGCCTGGCTGGGTCCGGCCCTTGGTCCGGATCTGGGTCTGGGTCTGGATCTGGGCCTGGGTTCGGATCTGGGTCTGGGTCTGGGTCCGAGCCTGGGTCTGGCTCCCAGCCGGCCTTCCCAGCGCCTGCTTGGTCCCGGCCCCAGCCCCGGCTCCAACCTCCTCTGCCCGGTTCGGCCCCGCCCGCCTCCAGCCTCCAGTGCAGGAAGGGGCGAGGCCATGGTGGGGCGGGGCTCTTAAAGGAGCCCGGGCTGTTGCTGCTGCCGCTCCTCACCCAGGGAATCCGTGTCCTTCCCTGGTGCTAATAGCGCCTCCCTCCCCCTGGGTCAGCGCGCGCGCCCACACACTCAGAAGACAGAAAGGCTGGTCCAATGAGCAGCGTGCCTGCCGGACTTGGCCTTAGGAAGCCCCGCGTTCGAATCCTGCTGAAGATCTTTCCCTTGTAGAAAGGGACTGGACAGGCGCCAAACCTCCCTGGGCGTCAGCAGACATGAACTCTCTTTTACTGTTCTCATCCTCTCCGTCCCCTTCAGCTGAAGGGAAATGAAGACCAGACTCCTCCTGTCTCCCGGCTCCTTCCAGGGGCTGGCAGGGCTGCTCCTCTGGCCTTTTAGCCCATTGGAGGCTTTCTTGGCAGAGACAAGGAGTGATTTGCCATTTCCTTCTCCAGCTCAATTTACAGGTGAGGAAACTGAGGAAAACAGGGTGAAGGGCCTAACCTAGGGTCACATAACTGGTGTTGGAAGCTGGATTTGAATTTAGAGTTCCAGAGTCTATCCTGCCCCAGTCCCAGCCCCTGGACTGCAAACCCCTGGGAGGGAAATGAAGGTGTCCCACAGCGGGCAGCAGCAGCCTGGCACCAGAAGGGGCCAAAGGGGGCCTGGACCTCCAAAGGCCCTTATTGGATCAGCTGGGAAATGAGGGTCCCAGAGCTGGGATTTGAACCCTAGGCTCGCCTCTGTGGTCACTGCTGATCTGGACAGCAGCTCCTGGAGGTCTACACTGTACCCTCCCTGCAGGGGGCTGCTGGGAAGACTACCTTGGTGGTGCTGCCCCCTAAGCAGAGATTCTCAGGGCAGTTAGCTGAGCCATCCAAAGGTATTTCAGAGTCCTGTGGTCAGGAAGGGGGAGCTGAGGGACAGCCTTGCTCCCACCACAGCTGTGTGGCCAGGGGGCATGCAGTCAGGGCCTCTGCCTGTGCCTCTGGTGCCCCCTCCCTGCTTCCTAGGCCTGGGATGGGGGAGTGGGGATGAGTTTTCCACTTTGATGAAATCACTAGTCCTTTGCTTATTCACATAATTATTAGGTTTTTCCATCCATGGAGCCAACATCTGCCCCTGTACGTTCCACCCACTGCTCCCAGTCCTGCCCCAGTGGGGGGTGGGAGGAGGGGGCACAAGAACAAGGTCAGTCTCCCTTCCCCTGCCTCCTGCCCTGTTCAGACCTGTGCACAGTGACTGTGGATGCAGTTTCCAAGACTCCCCCCGCCTCTGGGTAAATAGCCCAATGGACCTCTGTTCCTAGCTCCTTCCCTCATCTCTGAGGACTCAGCACCACCCTGAAGGACAAAAAGAAGGCAGGAAACCAAGTGAATGGTCAGAAGAGGAGGAGGAAGAGGAAAGGGGGGAGGAAGAAGAAGATGAGGAGGAGGAAAGAGAGGAAGAAGAAAGGGAAGAGGAGGAGGAAGAGGGCTGTCACGCAGAGGGGGCAGAGTGGACTCCAGGATGGCTCCTCCCTGCTGGCTGTGCCAGTCAGCCTTGGATGTCCCCAGCCGCACAGACAGGGAGCTTTTAACCTGAATCCATCCAAACCCAAGCTTGCTAGGCTCAGGGGTCTCTTAGAAGTCCTTCAGCCTCCAGTCTCTCTGTCTGCCCTAACCTTGAGATCTCCCAGGGGGTTAGCACCACCTGACCACGATCTTGGTGATTCCCTTCCCAGCTAAGGACCAGAATCCTCATAAAGCTTTCTGCTTGCTTATCTTCCCTAGAACCAAACAAAGACTGGCTGGAGCCTAGAGCCAGCATCTGGCCTTTGAGGCCAAGGGGCCTCAGCAGACCCTTCCTACCCAGCATCTTTGCCCCACCCCCTCTGCAGAGAGAGGTTGGAGTTCAGGGCTCTGAAGGGTGCCTAGGTCAGACACCATCTTTCTCTGGTTAGGCTGTGCCAGGGCTGGGGGAGGAGGGAGGGAGGATGCCGAGAGGCATGGGAACATCACAAGAACTCTCAGCTTCCCCGTCCAGGTCCCAGAACAGCCACCAAAGAATGCCAGAGGCCTGACTCCTTCACTGCTGGCTCCAGGCCTCCCTCTGCTGGAAAGAACCCCACAGTGTCACCTTCTCCAAATCTAGGGACGAACCCTGAGCCTGGCAAAGCAGCCTCCCAAAGGCATTGCCCAGTGATGATGCCCACCAGGGCCAGCAGCAGTCATGGCCAGCCTTGCCTGGGGCCTATCCTTTGGAAGCTGCAGAGAGCCCAACTGCCCACAGCTGTTGTCCATGTGGCAAATTCCTAGCAGGGCATCATTGGGCCTACCCAGGAAGGGCTGCCTGGCCCTGCTGGCCTGGCTGGGGTGAGACCAGGGTACTCCCCACCCCAACAATGAGCCTGGGCCACACCTGGACTCTATGCTGGCCAGCATAGAGATGGATGCTTCCTTGGAAGGGCTTTCCCTCAACCCTCCCCCATCTTTTGTGGGCTGAGCTGTGGTCCAGCCCACTCCCCTCCTCCAGGCAGGCACTGGTGGGTCATGTGACTAAGCTCTCTGTCTCTCACTGTCAAAGGAACCAGTGGGAGCTCCCTCCCCCTGCCTGCCCTAGGGACCTGCAGAGGGGAAAGCAGGGAGAAGGCCTGGACCAATGGCTGACTGTGGTGGTGGCACCAGCTGCCTTGTATTGGCTACCTGTCTGTCAGTCAATCCCTCCCCCTGCCCCTGCAATGCTGGGCAGCTGGGCTCCAGGCACCCTGACTCTGAGGGGAGAAGAACAGGGGGGGCTCCCTCTGACCAGCCATTGGCCCTGCTCAGTCAGCCAAGGCTCTGGGGGCCCCTCACAGTACAGAGTTGCCCCCTAAGGAGAGCCCTACCCTGTCAGCTCTGCCAAAGGGTGCCCAATCACCCAGGAGGGCTGAGAAAGCTGAGCGGAGCCCAGACAGGACCCTAATCCCTTCCCCTTACATTGAATGCACTGAAGAGGGAGGGCAGACCCACCCCTGGGGATTCAAGGCAGCCTTGGCAGCTTCACAGAGAGAGAAGGGACAAGGCAGCTTTGTTTCTAGCAGGGCCAGCCCCAGAGGGTGGCTTTAGGGGCCTGACTCACAAGGCACTGGACTGGCACCCAGGAAACCTGGAGTGGAGCCCAGGCTCTGCCTCGAACCCGGATCAGGCTCTTCCCTCTCTGGGTTCCTTTCCTGTCCTATAAAGGAAGAAGTCAAGGGATATAAACACTGGCTGCTCCTTCACCCTTGCAAGGCTCCCCCCTCCCTCCCCCTTCCCAAACAGTACATCTATCCTGCCTGTGGCTCCAGCACAGTGCTCCCTCTGACACCCCCCCACTCCAGCAGAGTGCTCCCTCTGACATCTCCCCACTCCAGCAGAGTGCTCCCTCTGTCATCCCTCCTGATTGCTCCAGCAGAATGATTTGCCAAGGACCTTAATCTCACCTTTCTTTAGGTCACAGACACTTTCTGGAGATCTTCCAGTCCAGTTAAGGAACATCTGTTAAGCAGAAACCATGTGCCAAGCACTATGCTGAGTGGTGGCAGCAGAAGTCGTGCCATCCTTCAGAATGGATGCTGAAAAGCTGGGGGACAGGAGCTCTCAGAACCATACCCACCATTAGCCCAGAGACAGGCCTCTCACTGGTCTCTCTTGGTGGGAGAGATCTGGGCAAGGGGAGCTGGCTAGAAGCAGATTCAAGCTTTGCATCATGAGAAAAGGTGTCCAGACCAAGCCCTGAGCCAATGACACCAGCTCCAAGGGAAGAGAAAGTGGCTGTCCCTTGGTCATCTTCCAGCAGAGCTACTGGCCTGCCAAGCCTCCAAGTGTCTGGAAAGCCCTAACCTCCAGAGAGGAGAAGAGCAGGGGCAGTGGGGCAGCTCAGTGTGCAGAGCACCAGCCCTGGAGTCAGGAGGATCCAAGTTCAAATCCAGCCTCAGACGCTTACTGGCTGTGTGACCCTGGGCAAGTCATTTCACCCTGATGGCCTGTCTCCCCCACCCCGAAAAAAAAACAGTTCTCAGGCAGGGGAAGAAAGCCTACCCTGCCCCCCGCCCCCAGCCATGGCCACGGGCCTTCCTTTGTTAGTTTCCTTGTTCCCGCCTGGCCAGGGTGGGCTGCCTCTCAAGGGTTCTTGGTTCTCTTTCAAGAAGTGGGACCCTCGGAGTGGCTAGGTGGCACAGTGAACCAGCCCTGGAGTTCGTAGTATCTGAGTTTAAATCTGGCCTCAGACACTTAACACATGCACAAAAACTAGCTGTGTGACCTTGGGTAAGTCACTTAACCCCAATTGCCTTACCTTCCCTCTCCAAAAGAAAAAAAAAAGCAAAGAACTGGGATCCTGACAAATCATAGAGATGAAGGGACAGTTTCTGTTCCTCCCTGACATGGCTCCCTTTGGCTCTCACATTTGCCCCCTTCTCTCCTTCATCACAGGAGAGAGGCAGCTGCTCCTGGAGTCAGGAGGACCTGAGTTCAAATCAGGCCATGCCCACAGCTCTGTCTGCCTCAGTTTCCCCAACTCTCTAAGAAAAATTGTCATAGCCCCTTACCTCTCATGGTGGTTGTGAGGCTCAGTGCTGAGCAGGGGCCTGGTGCACAGTAGGTACTTGATCCCTTCCCCTCCCTCCCCTCTGGTGACAGCAGTGCCCAAGCACAGGCCCTCCTGTCCTCTGCCCTGGACTTGGACTGGGGCCTCCTAACCCCTCCCTACTGCAGCCTCCCCTGGGCCTCATCTCCCTAGAGCCCAGACCTGGCCAAGCTGCGCCCCTTCTCAATGAACAATAAATAGTGACTCCCCGGCACCGCCAGGGTCAGAGACAAACCCTTCAGAGTCACGCTCCAGCCAACAGCATGCCATCTCCCATCTCCCTGCCTTTGCACAGGCTCTCTCCCATGCCTGGAAAACACTTCCCCTTCACCTCTCCCTCTTAGAATACCTTGTACCTTGGGGGGCCCAGTTCAAATGCCGCCTTCTAAAGGAGGCCTGCCCTGTTCCCTCCCGATCTTAGCTCTGTCCTCCTCTTTCTAATCTCTTCATATTAACACAAACAGAACTAGGAACTCTTTAGTTTGGCTGCCAAGCATGCCTGTCCATCTTGGGACACTCGCCTGAGCCCTTTCCTAAGCTCCCCAAGGGAGCTGACCATTGCCTTCTTCAGTTTCTCCTGGCATTGGGAGGGGGCCAAGGGAGCACTATGCCCCCCCCCCGCCAGCCCTGGTCCTTGCCCCAAAGACAGGTCCTCTTCCCTAGCCGACACCCCAGTGGTGCTTTTTTTGGAGCTGGGCCTGGCCATTGGCACTGAGCACGCTCATCCTTCAGAGTCTGGTAGTCTCCAGATCTCTCACTGCCATCCCATCCAATGCAGAGGGCGTCAAGATGGGCTTTCAATGGGCAGGAGGTCGGGGGAGGGACTTGCCTTATTCATTGGTACATTTTTTTTGGAGGGGAGAAGGCAGGGCAATTAGGGTTAAGTGACTTGCCCAAGGTCACACGGCCAGTAAGTGTTAAGTGTCTGATACTGGATTTGAACTCAGGTTCTCCTGACTCCAGGGCAGTTGCTCTATTCACTATAAAACCTAACGGCCCCCCATCGGCACATATTTTTTGCCAGAGAGCTGCCAGGGGACACTGCAGGGGATAGAGCCCCAGGCTGGAGTTAGGAAGGTTCCAGCTTCCTGAGTTCAAATCTGGCCCCAGGCATTTACTTCCGTGTTTCCCCAATAATAAGACACTGTCTTATTAATTTTTTTGAACAGAAAAACACCAGAGGGCTTATTTTCAGGGGAGGGCTTATTTTAATGAACATTGACAGCAATTTTAATAAACAGGTAAATGTGAACAAAAAAATGTACCTTTATTCAATAAGCAAATCACTGGGGAAGAACAGGATGACGCGCTCACTGCTGCAGCTCTGATTGGATGCAGCTCGGAGCGCGGTGTGCATTTCACGGGGGGGGGACGGTGCATACAGAGGATACTGTAATGTAGCGTGTAGCGCAGGGGATCACCTTCACTACAGTAGCAATCTCAATAGGGCTTATTTTTGGGGGAGGGCTTATTTTAGAGGAATCTTACACAGTAAGGTGAGGGCTTATTTTCGGGATAGGTCTTATTATCGGGGAAACACGGTAGTTAAATAATTTTTAAGTTATCTCTCCTGGATCTGTTTTCCAGGTCAGTTCTCTTTCCAGTGAGATGTTTCACACTTTCTATTTTTTTCATTCTTTTGGTTTTATAATTTCTTGATTTATCATTGAGTAATTAGCTTCCATTTGCTACATTCTAATTTTGAAAGAATGATTTTCTTCAGTGAGCTTTTGGATCTCCCTTTCCATTTGGTCAGTCTTGCTTTTAAGGCCTTCTCCTCATTGGCCTTTTGGGCCTCTTTTACCATTTGGCCTATTTTTAAGGTGTTATTTTCTTCAGTATTTTTGGGGTCTCCACCAAGCTTTGACTCTTTTCTCATGATTTTCTTGCATCAGTCTCATTTCTCTTCCCAGTTTTTCCTCTATTTCTCATATTGGATTTTCAACATCCTTTTTGAGCTCTTTCATGGCCTGAAACCAATTCACATTTTCCTTGGAGGTTTTGACTTTGTTGTCTTCTGATTGTGCGTTTTGATCTTCCTTGTCACCAAAGAAAGTTTCTATAGTCCGAGGCTTTTTTTTCCTGCTGTTTGCTCATCTTCTCAGCCAATTACTTGATTTTTTCACTCTTTGTTAAGGCATGTCTCTGCTTCCAGTGTGGAGGGCGCCCTGTTCCAAGCTTCAGGGTTTTGTGCAGCTGTTTTCAGAGATACTTCTAGGGACCTGTAAGTTTTCAGTTCTTCCAAGGTGGTCTGATCTATGGAGAGGTGTGGTCATTGCCCTACTGACCTGTGCTCTGGTCTGAAAATGAACACAAGCACTCTTTTCTGCCTTGGAACTGTGAGGAGGATTCCCTCTTTACCACTGCCACAAGTTCTGCCATGTTAGTGCTCCTTCTCACCCTAAGATTGCTGCCCAGGACTGTGGCCCTGATCCAAGTATGGGCAAAGCAACAGAATCCTGCCTCCATGCCAGCAAAGAGACTCCTATAATCTCTCTCTGTAACAGCAAGCACCCTAGCATACCCAGGATGGCTGCTTGCACAAGTTCTTTGATCTGCTTTTCTAAAGGAAAGCAACTCAAGAAGGGTTAATAATTTTACTTTATTCAAATATACATCATTTACCTAGTTCAGGGGAAAGGGTCAGCACCCTGAACTTCAGAGACTACAAACAGAAGTTACAAGCAGACAATGAATAGAGAAGAGAAACAGACTAACAGACAAGAGCTTCTAACTGTCTAACCATCACATACCTACATAGTTAGTTACCAGAGAGAGAAACACCAACATCTGGGTTTTCATAGCCAGGGGGCTCAACAGCTGCCCAGAATCTCATCTGGCCAAATCACACAACTCTTCCCAAAGTGAGCCCCAAAGCAAAGCCTCATCTCAGAGTATATATAGCCCTCTCCAGGGTCAGAGAACATCACAACCCTTGTGACCCACTGCCTAATTACAAAGTAATAATGTATGGGCCTTCCTGAAAAACAAACCTCCCCTAAGCAAGCTTCTCTGGTTGGGCTCCACTCCATGCTTCACAAAACTCCTCCCTCCACAGGTTTCATGTAACCACATTAAGCCTATTAGGGGGCAGAGTATATTTTCAAATCAGGGAAGGTCTTCAAATTCCCTTACACTTATTAAGAGGCAGGGAAGATCTTCAAATTCCCTTACCATTACACCCTCTGATCAGTAGTTTACTCTTCTTACAATCTGTGGGCTGCTGCCAACACCACTGCCCAGGACTGTGCCCTCCTCTCTCACCCAGATCCAACAGACCTTTCCTATAGACCTTCTAGATTGTCTTTGGTGTTTGTGGATTGAGAAGTCTGGATACCACCACAGCTTCCAGTGAGGCCCAAGGCCTGCCCTAGGTTTTCTGGGCCCAGTCTGTGTTTGTGTTTTGCGTTGGACAGTGCTCCTCTTTCAGCCTGGTGCAACAGACCTTTCCCATCGACCATCCAGATTGTCCTGGGCTGGAGATTTGCCTCATTCTGTCACTTTGTGGGTTCTTCTGCTCTAGAATTTGTGTAGAGTTGTTTTTACAGGTGTTTGGAGGAGTTTGGGGGAGAGCTTAGGCAAGTCCCTGCCTTTACTCTGCCATCTTGGCTCCATCCCTCTGATGTATCTTCTATGCTTCTATAACATCAATCATGGCAGCACACCTGAGGACTGCTGCTGTGAATAATTTCAAGGATCTATTTGCATAGTATAATGAACTTTCTATTCAGCAATAAACTAAACATTGTTCAATAAAGCATAACATTCATAGCAACATCCTTAAGCAAAACATATTATACATATGTATATATACATATAATATGTATGTATACATATCATAACACTCAGTATATCATATGGTGCATAGATGTATCATTTCATTCAGTAACATTCCCCAAAATATTTGTTTGCACAATTAGGGGATCCTAGGCTAGGGTCTTCCCTAGCACAACACATCCTTAAGGGGTAGCAGAAAATACAAACACCATCTATCCCTAGATCACAGTAAGTCACAATCTCCTCAATCAATACAGAGTGTCCAAGTAAAGTTCTGTCTCATATTGACTCAAGGCTGACTTCCAAACCCCATGGCTCTTCCTCTGTGGGCTGCCTGCTCCTGATTTTTGCCTGAATTCACAGGTAGGCAGCTCTCTGCTCCTCCACCATATCTCAGCTCACAAGGACTACTCCACTCCAAGCTCCTGCCTGACAGCAAACTCTGAACCAACAGCAAGGTTCCAGAACCTCTGCAACAACAGCACTGTCTTTCACCAGTGGACAAATCTGGCAAAACAACATCAAAACAGACAGACAAAGTACCAGAAAAACAGCCATGTCTCCTCAGTCCTTGGCAGCTCTGGGTGGCAGCTCTCAAAAGTCCTGGGCAATTCAAAGTGGCCCTCAGCAATCCTCTCAGTCTCTCTCTGCCTCCAAGGTGCTGCTTCCAAAAAGTTCTTCTGCCTCTCTCTTGTGTCTCTCTAAATTTATGTCACCAGCTCCTCCCAGTTCAGCACTCTCTTTTCACATCAACAAGTCCATCCCACAAGTGGGATTCACAAGCTCTGGGTTTTACACAAACCAAAAACTAAGCCAATACAGGGGGATCTTTAAATTCCATTTCTATTACACTTCCCCACCCCCTGCCACACACACACACACCTATGCAGCTAGGTGATGCAGTGAACAGAGCCCTGGTCAGGAAGACCCAAGTTCAAATCCAGCGCAGAACCTTCCTGGCCACGTCACCCTAGGGACATCACTTGGTCTGTACCTGCTGTCAGTTTCTTCATCTGTAAAATGGAGATATCTCCAACTAGGGTTGTTGTGAGGATCAAAAAAGCAAACCTTTGTAAAAAGCGCTTAGCCCTGCACCACCTGGAGAGGGCAGACAGCCTGTTCTGCTTTCACTGTAGCAAGAGCCTCTGGGTGAATGACTGGGTCCTTCTGGTCAGAGTGGGGAGAGGAGCCAACGGCGTGCAGGAGGGAGCCTGAGCCAAGCTCCTTCTGAATGCCAATAGTGCTGAAGGGCACCCTTGAACACAAGGCTGTGGGCAGATGCTGGCCCAAGCTGCATCAACAGCAGCTTCATTGGGACTCTCCCTCCCTCTACTCCATTATGGCTAGATCTTTCCAGGTGAGTTCCCTCTGCCCCTCCAGGGATGGTGTAGTGCACAGGATTCTTGGGGGGGGGGGGCGCTTCTGACCCTCCAGTCCCAGGGTTGTGAATGTGACATCTGACACAGCAGCCCAATAAGATGATGGTTTCGAGCGCCACCTGGTGGCCAGCTGAGAATCAGCCCAGCGCCTGTAGGACAGACTGGGATGGATGAGGGCTCTCTGAGGGCCCTTCAGAGCTGGGGATTACAGAAGGTGTCTCAGGGGGACAGGGACGTGCTCAGACTTGTGTGGTAGGAACGCGATGGGGCAGCTCTGGGAGTCAGTGAGCCCATCATTAGCCGTAGAGCCAGGGGATTGAGGGGGAAGTAATCAGGCAAGGATGTACAGGGTAGCAATCTGCTCGGAGAGAAGGGAACAGGTATGGGAAGGGAGGAGAGTCAGACAACTCAGAGGGTTCCCGTCTGAGTGACCAGGAGGCCACAGTGGTGCCCACAATGGATGAGAGGATCAGTGGAGCCTGGGGTGAGACTGGGAGGCCAACCCATAGCTGATTCCTCCTGCAAATGCCCTCAAGGTGATTGTTCCCCGGACTTGACTCCAAAGCCTTCCTAGACTGCACTCTTGGGGAGCCCTGCGACTTACAGTACCCAGCTGGGCAGCATTAGCAGCCAACACCTGGAAACAGTGGAAGATGTTTCAGATTGGGGAAGCAAATGCAATGCTTCGATGGGCAGTGAGGAATCTGAAGAATTCAGGAGAGGCCAGAGTCTGAACTGGAGCTGACAGCAGTGTCTGAGCTCCTGTCGGGACAAGCAGGTGCAGCCTTTGTCCCAGGTGGGCCCAGCTCCCAGCAGGAGCATCGCTGTAGCAGTCCTGCCCAGTCTTTGGGGCTGGGAGCTCTGAGGCCCCAGGGGCTCCTCTGCACAGGCCGCCTACCTGACCTTCAGGAGAGTGGGCTGCAGCCTCCAAGCCCACCTGGGGCTGGGGGAAGGTCATATGAGGCCACAGGCTACCTCACCTTGTAAGCCAGTGTCAGCCTTCAGAGCTGAGGGCATTGCGAGTTCCTGACCGCTTGCTGGGGCCCCAGGACCAGGATTCTGGAGAGCCCGGAGGGTCAGTGACAGGCGCCAGAGGAAGGCCAGCTGAGGCTGGCAAGGGCCTGGGTGCAGACTGGCTGCTGCATGATGCAGCCCAGGTGTGGGGAGGTGGGAGCATATGCCAGGAGAGGCAAGGCTGCAAGGTGCCAGGCCAGTCACCCTGTCCTCAATAAAAGACTTCCTGTGTTCAGTTCCTGTTTATGGGAAGTCACATGGGATGCCTTTTGGTGAGCCCTCTGGCAACCCCCTCCCCATGGGGCATCAGCAAATGTGCTAGGTGGGGGTTGCCTGGAAGGGGACTGGCCTGGCTCAGCCTCACAGATGGGGCCTGGGGACTCTGGAGGCTCTCGGAGCTCCCAGTCTGTCCCAAAGACTGTGGGTGGGTCTGTGTGCCCTCCACACACAGCAGATACTATAGAAATGATGCTTTTCTCCCTACTAGGAGCTGTGCCCCACCTGGGGCAAGGGCAGACACCGACTAGATTGGGAAAAAGTCATAAGCTGGGCAAGGCCTACTTATGACAACAGGAAATCAGTTTCTTGGCACTACGGTCAGTCCTCCTTGAGCATGGGAGTGCGGTGCTTCATCCAGCCTGGCCCTCGCTCTAGGTGCCCTTGGGGACTCCAAAACCTCCCCTCAGACTCGGGGGGGTCCTGGGGTCTCTTCCTGTGCCCATCTTGCCAGGGCACACTGCGGGCATTACAGGAGCAATCACTGAGAGGACAAGCTGGATGTAGTGTCGAGCCTTCTGCTCATGCATCCAAGCAGGAAGTGTCAAGGAGAACTTGGGGGTCGCTGGGCTTCCCACCTGCCATGGCCTCAGAACAGGGGCTCCCCAGGGTTTCTGCACAGCAGAGAGCAAAGGAAGGCAGGCCCTGGAAGGACAGTACCACAGCGGAACTGAGGATGGGAGGGAGAAAGTCGACCCATGTGGCCTCTACTTCCCTTTCCTCTGCCCCCGACTGAACTTTGGACTCAAAAGGAAAAGGTGCTTAGCAGTAGGAAGAGGAAAGAGGTTCCTGATGCCCAGTGAGAGGCCTCCTCCCAGACTGGAGGCCCAGCATTAGTGTGAATGGCCAAGGGAGGAGAGGACGGTCCCAAGGACCTAAAAAGGGAAGGGGCGGAGCCTGCAAACAGAGGCCAGTGAGCCTGCTGGGCAATCTCAGCGTTGGTTTTGGTGAAGGGTGGTTAGTGAAGAGATAGAAAAGGAAGCAATCATCACGGGAGGGCCCAGACAGCTCACTAAAGCAGCGAACCCAGGGACTTAAGGCTTCATTCATCATCATCATCGGGGTCTCCCCTCCTCAGATTTCCTCAGGCCTTCCTTTCCCCTCTCTCCCCTTTCCCTTTCTCCCCATCTCCAGCCAGGTTGGCCCTCTCCATCTCCGGCCTCCTCGCCTCCACAAGCCCTTGTCCCCTCGCCTATCCCCCCTCTCTGCTTGCCAGACCTCACCCCAGACTCCTCCCCCCGGGGCCGCCTTTGCTATTCCTTATGAGCTGAATGTAAGCCAGCCTGGAAGACCTCCTCTCCACCCTCTCCTTCCCTGGTCACTGAGAGCCAGCCCTTCCCATCTTCTCCAGCAGATTGCACTTTCCACCTCCCTCCCTCTCAACAGCTCCTTCCCTTTTGCCTTCACGTGCCCACCTCTCCTCCATCCTTCCAGAGCCTTCCCTAGACCCACATCCCACCTCTCCTTTCCCAGCCAAGCTCCTTGAAGACATCTACACTCACCATCCCCAGTTCTTGGCCAGTCCCCCACCTCCCTGCCCTCAGTTGACAGGACCTCTCCAAAGTTAACTGTCTTCACTGCCAAATCCAGGGTCTTTTCTCCAGCATTGCTGCATCACCCTCTGCTCCTGGAGACTCTCCTCTCCGTGTGTCACGCAGGGCTCTCCTGGCCTCCACCTCTCAGGCCCCTTCGTTAGGGGCTCATTCAATCACCCCCATTATTGCGAGAGGGTATCTGTCCCCAACCTTGTCCCTCTGCTCACTACCCCCTCTCCTGTCTCTCCCTCCCCTTCTCCCTCTCTCCTCTCCTTCCCTTCCTCCCTCTCCCTCCCTTTCTCTCCCTCCCCTTCTCCCTCTTTCTTTTCTCTTTCCCCCTCTCTCCTCTCCCTCCCTTTATCCTCTCTCTGCCTCTCCTCCCCACTTCTCTCACCCTCCACAGCTTCATCAGCTCCCTCCCAGCTGGCCTCCCTGCCTCTACACCGCTGCCCATCTGACCAGAGGCCTCCCCTCCTGGTCAGCCCCTCTACAGGGATTCCCTATGGCCTCCAGGATCAAATCCCAACTTCTCTGCTCAGCTCTCAGAGACCTGGGGCACCTGCAGCTCCAGCCTCATTGGGAACGGCTCCCCTTCCCATCCTCCGTGCCCGGCTGGCACAGCCGCTTCCCAGGCCTGCACTGTCCTCCCTCCTGGCCATCCCAGATCCCCTGTGTCCCTCTAAGGGGCTGCAGCCCCTTCTGACACCTGGCCCCTGCTCACTGCCGCTGCCTTTCCACGTGTGTGCACCTACACACGTGTGCACATGTTCATGTACATATGCCCACCACACTTCACACACCCGCACGTGGAGCCCACAGACCATTAGCTGCCTGGAGCCGGGCTGGGACTGTTCCAGCCATCTTACTCGCACCTCCTGAGCCCGGCACAGAGTGGGTGTGATACAGACCTGCTGAAAATCAAGGCCTGTGAGTGTAATGGAATCTCCCTGTGCCCACAGAAATGATGGAATGGGCAGCCGAGGCAGCAGACTGGGGCAGAGCGGAGCCCGGCCAAGTTTACCCAGTGATGACCAGACGGCTTGGACTCAGTGACTGCAGGGCCAGCCTGGGATGCGCAGACCCAAGGGGGCAGATACACAAGGCAGGAAGCAGGTCTCTGGGAGCAGCTAGGGGCCCAGCACGGGGCTGTGGGACCCCGAGGGCCTCAGTGGCTTCATCTATACAATGGACAGCACCTGCCCCCAGGGTGGCTGTGATTCTTCGAGGACTTGTGTCTTTTTAAGGGACTCTTATCGGACAAGGCAAATGCCTTTGCATCCAGCCAGCAGGAGAGAATTTGCATGAAGTGACATCCTGACATTGTGCACTTGTCAGAATGTTCTTCTCCCTTTTGGGGGCAGCTGGGTGGCAGTGGTTAGAGCACTGGGCCCAGAATCAGGGAGACCTGAGTCCAAACTGGTGTCACACACTTGCTAACCATATGCCTGGGCAAGTCACTGACCTCTGTTTGCCTTAGTTTCCTCATCTGCAGAATGGAGCAGCACCCAAAGACATAACAGCTGTAAGAGTATCATGCACAGGTGTTACTTATGATTCTCACTGATGCAGGCTGCTGTTGTGGGCAGCATGGGGAGGCCGGAGGGCAGCCCCAGAGCCCACAAGGGACTGGCCAGGAGGCATAGGGAAGGCGCTGGGGGAAGGTCTCCAGCGGAGGGCCCAGGGGCACAAGGCACTGAGAGAGCCCCTCGCCAACTGCAGGTGGGTCTGGCTGGTAAAATCTGCACCCAAAGAGATCTCCACAGGCTAGAATTTAGGGTTAAATCTAAGAAGCTGGAATTTAATAGTGATAAAGATGGTTACAAAAATCAGTAAGTGCCTGAGAGGGATGGCCATGGTTGGAGAGTAGTTTGTCTGAAGAAGATCCAGGGGTCTGAGAAGGCGACAAGCTGAGTGAGAGCCAAGAGGGGGAAGGGGCAGCCAAGAAAGCCAGAACACCCTGGGGTTGTATTAAAGGAGTCACAGCTCCCAGGGTGGGGAGGGGATCACCCTGCCATCTGCTGCTGTGGGGCATGGGGTTCAGGATGAGGAAGTCTTCAAGTCTGGCTGCAGGAGGCTCAGCAGGACTCAAGGTCACTCAGCGTGCAGGCTCAGGAAGTACTTGGGAGACACCCATGGTTACACAGGGAGGAGGGCTCCGCCTCATCTGCGGGCCCTGCTAGGAATGGCTGCCAGCGCAGGTGGAGACCCCCTCCCAGGACCTCCAGCAAAGGCTGGCCAATGCCCCATCCAGGGTCGGGGGATGAGCCCCTGGAAAACAAGAGGTTTTTACAAGGCCCTGTTTAGGGACTGACGTGTGGTGCTGAGCTGGGGGTCCAAAGCCCGAACAAGACCATACACTGGCCTTACGGGGGCGGGGCGAGTCCTACCAGACTTCCGTGGCAGCTTCAGTCGTGGCCGCCCAACTCCAGCTGACGACTCCATGACCTTGTCCACAGTCGCTCCAACCAGGGGCTGCCTTGCTGGAGGGGGACCTGCTCTAGCCCCAGCCACATCCTCAAGTCAGGGATTAGGCCCAGGGCTGATGGTCCAGGAGGTGAAGTCCCTGGGACTGATGGTCCAGGAGGGGAGGGCCTTGGAGATGATGGTCCAGGAGGTGAGGGCCCTG
>NW_027186029.1:536620-539043 GCF_028583685.1 Petaurus breviceps papuanus
TGGTCCAGGAGGTGAAGGCCCTGGGGCTGATGGTCCAGGAGGGGAGGACCCTGGAGATGATGGTCCAGGAGGTGAAGGCCCTGGGTCTAAGGTCCTCAAGGTGAGGGCCCTGAAGATGTGGTCCAGGAGGTAAGGGCCTCAGGGCTGATAGTCTAGGTCTTGGAAGGGTCTGGGATCAGATGGGTGGCTGGCAGTATTTGGAGTTGGCTGGCCCCCAGGGCTGGCCTTGGGTGGCTCCCTCCCTGTTTGATCTTGGCTCTGGTGCAGTCAAGGCCACAGGCCTGACCCTGAGGGCAGGGAAGAGGCAGGTTTGGGTGGGGGAGTGAAGGGCCCTGCCCTGAATGTCAGGGACAAGTCTGGGCAGCTGTCCACAGCAGAGGAGGTCTCAGCATGTTGGGAAGCTGCAAAAGGGGCTGCCCCCTGAGCTGGGTCGGGCTCTTCTCCCCCAGGAGGGGCCTCACTCTGCCCTTTCCCAGGTCCGAGGTCTCCTCACTCCTCCTCAGAGGGCTGAGAGCAAACCTGAGAGTGGGTGTGTTTGGCCATTGACAAACCCAGACCGCCCCCATGGTACAGAAACGGAAGTGCAGCTCCTGGGGGCTGCAAGCCAGCCAGACGGGCAATTCTAAGATTCCAAAGATGCCCCATCCCCTGCCAGACTGTGCTGAGCCACCAGCACCCACCAAGCATATCCTGGGGGCATCCCTTCCTAGCAGCACCCAGGGCTGCTGGGGCTGGTACCTTCCTGGCTCGCAGCTGAGTGCTCCTCCCTTCCTATAAAGAAGAGGGATAAAAGGACATTCAGAGAAAGTGGCCTTGGGAGAGCAGTGAACCCACTGGGCTTCCAGCCTGGAGGAGATGTCTTTGGTCCATTCATTCCTTTGTTCCTTTGTTCATTCATTCATTTATTCATTCCTTCATTCATTTGGTTCATTCCTTTATTTCTTCATTTGTTCATGCATTCATTCATTCATTCCTCCACTTGTTCATTCATTCATTCCTCCATTTGTTCATTCCTTTGTTCATTCCTCCATTTGTTCATTCATTCATTCCTCCATTTGTTCATTCATTCCTCCATTTGTTCATTCATTCGTTCCTTTGTTCATTCCTCCATTTGTTCATTCATTCATTCCTCCATTTGTTCATTCGTTCCTTCCTCCATTTGTTCATTCGTTCCTTCCTCCATTTGTTCATTCATTCATTCCTCCATTTGTTCATTCCTTCATTCCTCCATTTGTTCATTCCTTCATTCCTTCGTTCATTCCATTTGTTCATTCATTCATTCCTCCATTTGTTCATTCCTTCATTTGTTCATTCATTCCTCCATTTGTTCATTTATTCATTCATTTGTTCCTTCATTTGTTCATCTGTTCATTCCTTCCCTCCTTCCTTCATTTATTCACTGCTCTGCCTCAGGTGAGGCAAAGGGCTTGCTAAAACACGGTGGGTTCCTGTGAGAGGAAAGATAAAGGCTGGACATTGGGGTTCAGAACAGGCTGTGAGTGGCCGGACACGACGGCCAGCCGTCCAGTGCCCCGGTCAGCTTGGCCAGAGGTCTCTGGTAGAGGGCCCCGGGGATCTGGTGAGGCCTCAGGCACACAGGGTGAGCTCCCCTGACATCTGGGCAGCCTGAAGCAATGGCCTAAAATGTGGGAGGGCCCCATGGTGAGGGTGGCCCCCCAGGTCCAAGAACTGGCTTCGCTAGAAGAAGAAGAAGGACGTTTCCAAAAAAGATCTGGGGGTCCTAGTGTGCCACAAGCTCAGGGTCAGGAGTACGATGCAGTCGCCAGACGAGGCAGGGACAGGCAGCAGAGGCCACGGCCTCCAAGCGCCCGCGGGTGAAGGAACGAGCTAGATGCCTGTGCAGGCCAGGGGAGGAGGCTGCCTGCCCCACGGGCACCCAAGGACTTTATCACGTCTGTGGCATGGAGGAGCAGACTGACAGGGCTTGGCACCTACTGATGCTGATGGAGGCCTCGGCTCCGATCTGGGCGTGGCGGCCGCCTTTCTTCTCCAGTTCTTGTAGCACGGACTGCTCAAAGGCCAGGGCAGCGACTCGGGTGAAAAAAGCCTTCACGTTCTCCCCTGTGGGAGGACAGGAGGCAGTGCCCAGCTGAGGGAGCCATGCCCTCAGGCAGCAGTCTTCTGAATTCGCACCTGCCACCCAGCACTGGCCAGGCCAGGAGGCAGGAGGAGACCCAGGGCCTGAGAGTGAGCTTGGGCCACAGGCCCTCTCCCTCCCTCTCCCTCCTCCTGCACCAGGTGACATGGACAGATGGGGAAACCAAGCTCCCAAGGGGCCAGTGCGTCATCTCCAAGACCACACAGGCTGTGAATAGCAGAGACAAGATTTGAACCCAGACCCTGTGACTAAAGAAGTCAGTTTTTACAAGGCTTGGTCCCAGCATCCCCCACCCCCCCCCCCC
>NW_027186029.1:584043-591543 GCF_028583685.1 Petaurus breviceps papuanus
TGGATGTAATGGTTGGACAGTTTGGAAATCTGTCTCCTTGATGTTTCTGTCTTGATAATTATGCCTGTATACTTTGAGGTTCAGGGTGCTGACCTTTTCTCCTGAACAAGGTAAACGATATATGTCTGACTGATTAAAGTAAGCTTGTTAAGCCATTTTGAGTTGCTTTCCTTTAACAAAGCAGATCCAAGAACCTGTGGTAGCTGCAAACCCTGAGGACGCTTGGGGTGCTTGCTGCTACACCCCCTCACCCTTCCCTCTCCTGTCCTCCAGCTACCAGCTTTGTGGACATCTCCATGGCATCATGTAATCCCAGGATGGAAGGGTTAATGTGTGAATTCTTTTATCCCTTTATGAACTGTGAACCCCTCTGTCTCAGTTGGAGGGGGGCTCCCAATGACTCAAATAATTGGCCTTGGTGGTCCTTTGAAGACAATGGGATAGTTTGAGCGCAGGCATACTGGGGGTGGGGGGTTGGGCGGGTCTCGTTTTGTGATGTTACACCCAGTGCTGGGAATGGAGGAGCCTCAAAAAGTTGAGGGGGTCCAGGAGAGCAGCTGCCACAAGGAGTGAGATCAGGGCCAAGGGAGGAAGGGACTGAAAGGGAAATGCGATCACTTTCAGTGCCAGTACCAGCTTTGCCATGGTCCTGGGGGCTGCCTATTCTGCCCTGTTGACCAGGTTAGCAAAGAGGGGGGCTGGCAGCTCTGGGGGTCAGGGAGAACATGCCCCATTATGGGAGGGGGCCCTGCATCCAGAGCCACCGGCTCCTTCTGAATTTCCCACCCAGTGGCACTTGGCCCCTAGCTTTGGCCTTTCTTGGTATACTCAAAACTTAATAGGTATTTAATGAATGGCTACTGATTGATGGATTGGGGGGAGGGGAGGTGCTATACCTGGAGGTTCCTTCCAAGGTCAAAATGCAAGCAATCCCGGATCAATGGAGAGGCCCAGGCCCTCAAGTGTGCTAGGCCCTGTGGTGTCAGGAAAGAGGCGTTGGGAAAAGGAGGAGACATTATTACCAATAACAGCAATAAGGGTCCAATTCACCTGAGGAGAACAGACCGGAGACTAAGGAGAATGTGTGACAGCGAGAGAGAATGAGAGACACAGAGACAAACACAGAGACAGTGAGAGACAGAGAGAGAAAGGAAGAGAGACAGGGTGAGAGGAGAGACAGACACACAGAGACAGAGACAGAGAGAGGAGAGAAAGAGACAGAGGGGAAGGGGAGAGGGAGGAGGAGGGGATGGTCTGGACGCGCCCTGACCCTCGGAAGCCAGGGCACACTGAGCCCAGAACATTGGTACCAAGGACACAGGGCACAGAACGGTGATCGTCTGCCGCAGCCCTGGGGAGAGAAGGGACCCGAGCAAGGCCACCCCCTCCATCCCTCCGCCTCCTTTCTTTCCGCCTCCTTCCCTCCCTCTCCCCCTTCCTCTCCAACCCAGAGGTGTCCGTCCTACGGGGCGGGGAGGAGAGGTGGGGACCGGGGAAGGGGCGTGGCCTCTCCATCCAATCGGAGCCATCCGCGTCCCCGGCCAGCCAATCGGAGCCTGGGCCCGCTCCGCGGCCGGACTCCCGGCTCCAGACCTCGGTAGCTCTGGTGGTTCTGCAGCCACCGGCCCCACCGACCCTGCTCAGCTCCCCAGCCCGGTAGCAGCCAGCGATCGCCGCCCCGCCGCCCCCCGTCCTGCCCCCGGGGATCTTCGCCGAGTGAGCCCCACCCCCGTCCTCTCCGTCCGGCCGCCATGCCCTTCGTGGAGCTGGACACCAGCCTGCCTGCCGCCCGGCTGCCCAGCGGCCTGAGCCAGCGTTTGTGCGCCGCGACGGCGGCCGTGCTGGGCAAGCCCCAGGACGTGAGTGCGCCCGGGACGCGGGCCCCCCGGCCCACCTAGCCCCGACCGGCCCCTGGCCCCCGGCCTCCGGCAGGCACCTAGATCCGACCTCCCTACTGATCCCCGGGCCCCCCGGCTGGCTCCCAACCCTCCCCACCCCAGCTGGCCCCTAGATCAAGCCCCCAGAATACCTCCAGCCTTTGGCCCTTCTGCCTCCTTCCTGGCCCAGCCCTCAGCGATCTTGACCCCAGCCTCCTTACCAACTCTCAGGCACCTTCCTTGGCTGGAGGCCTTGGCCTCCCTCTCGTCCTTAGCTCTTCCTGCCCACAGATGTGGCTCTTCTCTGGCCTCTGTCCTTGGCCCATGGCCCAGGCCCCCTGCCACCTTCTGCTCTGGTGCCCCTCTCTCCCTAGTGCCTGGCAACCTTCTTCCTCCTTCCCTCTTCTCTGCAGAGAGTGAATGTGACTGTAAGGCCAGACCTCACCATGATCCTGAGTGGTTCAAATGACCCCTGTGCCCAGCTCATAGTCTCCTCCATTGGCGTGGTTGGCACGGCGGAGGAGAACCGGGACCACAGTGCCAAATTCTTTGAGTTCCTCACCAAGGAGCTGAGCCTGAGTCCCGACAGGTAGGCCCCAGCCCTGGGGGAGGGGGGTTGGCGGGGGTCCCCTCAGGATGTGGACTTTCTTGTGTGGCCTTGACATGTCACTTCTTGACTCTGGGTCTCTGCTCATCTGTGAAAAGAGGCCGTTGAACTAATTGGCCTGTGAGACCCTGCCCACCTCTAGAGCATCTGACCCTTGGATGCTTGGGGTACAAGGATCTTTCCGACTTAAGCTTTCTGGGGTACTGTGAAAAAAAATGTCCTCTCCCTCCCTCCTGCCTAGCTGGGTTCTGCAAGCATAGGCCCCAAAGAACAGCCCCAAGGCCCCTCCCCCAGGCCAGTTTGTGACCTTTCCTCCTGTGCCCTCAGTGTCTATGCTCAGCAGGGAATAGGAAGGCCTCTGGCTCCGGCCAGGGGCCCATAGTCCCAGGGTCCATAATCCAGGGTCTCAGGGGCCCAGGGTCTCTGGGGCCCATAGTCCCAGGGTCCTATAATCCCAGGATCTCAGGGGCCCAGGGCTGAGCTTCTTTGGCAGGGAACACTGAACCAGCTTAGTCAGTGCTGACAGAGAAATCCTCCCTTGACTGAGAATGACAACAGTATTGCTGGTGTGTAAAGATGTACAAGCACTTTACAAAGTCTGTCTTGCTTGGGTCTCACACCAGCCCTGGGAGACAGGTGCTGTCATTATTGTCCCCATTTACAAACAAGGAAACTGAGGCAGAGGCTAAGTGGCTTGCCCAGGATTCTACCCAGGAAGTGTGGGAGACAGGATTTGAACTCTGGTCTGGCTGACTCTGGGATTTGTGCTCTGTGCACAGTGGCACCCCCTCCCTCTTGGAGGTGCTGGTGGTAAGCCACAGTGACCCAGTCTGGCCTGGTCAGGGGTGTTTGGGAGTAAAGGGGCCAAGATGACAGGATTGAGGTCCAGGCCCCTTCTGTTTCCATAGTCACAGATTGCTTTGCTTTGGTGTATGGGAGTGTAGCTGAGTGGGTGGCTTCAGGCCAGACTGGGGACTGAGAGATCTGGGTTCTAATCCCGGCTCCTGTCTGACTGCCTCTGCCCATGACAAATTGCCAAATCTGTCTGGGGCTCACTTTCCCCATGTATAGAATAAAGAGGTAAACCAAAGTCCTCTGACAGGGCCAAGCTTTCCTGAGGGTGTGTGAGGGCCATTTCCTTCTATTCCCCTCCCCACTGATGGACAGACAGGTGGCTGGCAGACAGCAGCAGTTACTGATGCTTGGTGTGGGCCCAGAGAGAAGCCCTGGGCCCCCTCCTTGCCCTCTGTCCCTTTACCTGGCCTACAGACCCAGGAGGAGGGAGAAGGTGGTACAGGGGTCAGGGGCTAACCTAGCCAGCAGGCAGGGGCCTGACCTGGCCTTTCTCCCTCCTACCTCACTGGGTGCTGTATGCACAGGCTCTGAAGAGCAGCTTGGGAGGTCTTGGGAGCTGGGACTGAGGGCTCTGGGTGACAGAGGCTGGGGGTGAGAGTGACAGTGACTGGGGGACTCTTCCTTCCTGCAGAATTAACATTCGGTTCTACCCCCTGGAGCCCTGGCAGATTGGCAAGAAGGGCACAGTGATGACGTTTCTGTAAGCAGCCCAGAGATGGCCCTGACAGACCAGTGGGGTCTCTGCCCACCCCTGCACAAACCCGGGATTCTCTTCAGGGCCAGCAGAATAAAGTGGAGCCCTGTGTTTGCTTGAGCACTGACTCATTTTTCCCACGCCCAGAAGTGGAGGCTGATGGGGTGCAGGTCAGTTGGAGGTGTTCCTGAAAAGGTCCCATCCATGGCAGAGTCACCAGCAGAGCTCACTACCAGGCTCTGGATCCCTAAGCAGGCAAAATCTCAGCCAGGGAGCAGCCATCCTCAGGCCTTCTGCCACGATGGAGGGGTGCTAGGAGCAGAGGGTTCAGATGAACTTACTCCTCCCGTCTTCCCTCGGGGAGGGACAGTGGATGTCTCTACTGTCCAAAGCCCTGGCTGCTCTTCCCATGGCTGCTTGGCCTGAATCAGGGTGTGAGAAGGCAGCCAGGGCTGGTAAATGCAGAAAGGCCAGAAGTGGCCTTGAAGGCAATGCTGAATGAGCTGGAATCTGGGTCCACCCTTGGAACTGGCCTGCCCAGCTTGTCAATAGTCCTCAGCAGGCCCTGGGAGAGCCCAGACAGCTCCTGGGAGGGGGCCCATGCAGCCGTGCTGAGGGCTGGGACGGCGTCCAAGATTAGGCCTGGGGATCTCCGTGCCCAGTGCTGAGATGGTGTCCCAGATTGGGTCTGGGGGTCTCTATGCCAAGTGTTGGGATGGCATCCAAGATTAGGCCTGGGGGTCTCCGTGCCCAGTGCTGAGATGGTGTCCCAGATTGGGTCTGGGGGTCTCCGTGCCCAGTGCTGAGATGGTGTCCCAGATTGGGTCTGGGGGTCTCTATGCCAAGTGTTGGGATGGCATCCAAGATTAGGCCTGGGGGTCTCCGTGCCCAGTGCTGGGATGGTGTCCCAGATTGGGTCTGGGGGTCTCCGTGCCCAGTGCTGGGATGACGTCCCAGATTGGGCCCGGGGGTGTCTAGGTTTGGGCTGCCTCCGTTTCCTCCTTTTCTTCATCGAGAAATTGTCCCCAAAGGTTTTCTGTGTCCATGTCATTGTCATGCTCCCATAGCTTTTCCTCTGTGCTCCCCCTCCTTGATCTGGTGGCCTCTCTCACTTTCTTCACTCATCCTCCCCTTTTAGTCTCTTCTCTTTGAATCTGGTCCTCTGCCCTTCCCCCTTGTGTTTGCCAAGGCTCAGACTGGAGCCCTCCCCTCCTTTCTATTCCCCAAAGTCTTGCCTATTCTCCCAGCTGCTGTCCTCTGTGCAAATGACCCCCTAGTCCATCGGTCCAGCCTTCATCTCTCCAAACTCCAGCATCTCCTGCTGACTCCCTCTACCCTGATGGGGTCCAGACTGACGAGGGGCCAGAGTGCTGGGCTCAGCCCAACAAAATGCAATGCAGTAGGGATGATGGTAAGGCCTTGTGCTTGGGTGTAAAGGAAAGATCACCCTCACATGAACGAGGTGGGGGACGGCGGCCTAACAGCGGTGTCTCTGAAAGAGATGGCAGGCTGGCTCTGGCGGGGAACCATGGCCAGCAGGAGAGGTCCAGCTGCACCACCGAGGGCCTCCAGATGGGGAAGGCCTGGGGATTCTTAACTGGGGAATAATTAATGACAACAATATGGAGCGTTCATGCAGCACTTGACGGTTTCCAACGTGCTGAGCATCCCATTTGGTCCTCATAGGGCCTGTGAAGTATGCACTCTCCATTTTACAGATGAGGAAGTGAAAGTGCGCATGGGGAAGTGACAGGGTCCCACAGCTACACGTGTCTCCGGTGGCATTTGAACTCAGCTCTCCCATCCACTGCATCATCTTGTTGCCTCTCTTGAGGAGGTGGGTGGTGTCTGGGTCCAGGGCCTTGAGGGCTGCTCCTTTCGGCCCCAGAGGACAGACCCAGCAGTAGGCTGGAGTCTCGAGGGGAGGGAAGATGCTCCTCTGAGCGGTTTGGGGCAGGGGGCTGGGCTGGGCAGGGCCAGCGAAGGGCGCAGGAGGCTGGAGGTGGGTTCTACCGAGGAGCGTGCGCCGTGACACGGCTGTCATTCCTTCCATCTCCTGGGGCCGCGCCCCCCTTGTCCGGCTCGTCTAACAGATGAGGAAACAGGCAAACAGGGCGAGTGACTTGCCTAGGGTCACCGGGCGCGGACCCCCTGCGGCACCCAATGGCCCCCATCTGTGCATGCACGAGTAAAGTCTGCTGGTTCCGACCCAGCGGACCGGACGTGCACAGGGCGGAGGAGAGGTGGGGCACCTCCGGGCGGCGGTGACAATGGGGCCTCATCGTGCTAATTACAGAAGAGAAGCCTCCAAGGCGCCCCCAGCGCGGCTGACTGCCGGAGGGGGCCGGGGCCAAGACGGCCGAGGCGAGGCCCGAGTTCCAATCCAGCCTCAAACACTGGCTAGCTCGGGGCCTGCTCCGCTGCGCTGGGCGCTGTGAGATGGGCCCCAACAGCATCGGGCGGCAGGCTGTGCCCAGGGTCCAGTGAGAGGAGCGCTGCCCCGGCCTCTCCGGCCCCGCCCCCAGCCTCTCTGGGCCCTCCCCCCCACCTCTCTGGCCCCTCCCCGCCGCCCCTGGCCTCTCTTGGCCACACCCCTTTTCCGCCCTCCTCCCAGGGAGGAGGCCTCTGGGGCTAGGGCCGTGCTTCCTCCTCTTCCCCTCCCCCTCTCTAGGGAGAGGCGCACAGTACTCGGGCCCGCCCCCTGAGGTCACTTCCTGCCGTGAGACCTCCTGCTTCTGGGTCCCCCCTCCCGCGAGAACGCAAGGGTCCTCCCTCCCAGGGCGAGCTCCACCCTACGTCAGACGTAGAGCCCCCTCCTAGTGTGTGCATGGGCGGGGCTTAGGTCACTTCCGGTCTTCTCTCCTCCTCTTGCCTTCTTTCCTTGTGAGGAGAGGCTCGAGCCTAGCTCACTTCCGGCTCAACCGCCCCAGGAAGCAAAGAACGACCCCTCCCTCCCGGGCTGGGGCGCGATGACGTCACTAGCAGGCCCCCCCCCCCTTTCTCCTTCGATTGGCCCAAGTCCTCCAGAATAGCGGCCAATGGGCACACCCGTTGTTGGCCGGCTCCCTCGCCGGCTTTTGCTCTCTCTTCTGCGCCTGCGCAAGGTCGCGCGGGTCCGGGAGCTTCTGAAAGGGTTGTCAGGACGCCCAGGTGGGTGAAGTGTGGGTGGGGCCGGTCTGCTTAGGCTGGGCCGGGGTCCTCCCTTCCCCTGGGTCACCAGAGGGCCCCGGGCTCCGCGATGCCTTCCCACCCTGCCTCAGTTTCCCCTTGAGTTAGTCCCTTAGTGGGAGGGCCTCAGTCCGGGAGGACGTTCGGGGCCCGGGGGAAGGAGAAGGAGACGTGGGAGCAGAGGGCGAGGCCCCCTCCCGGTACCGGTGGGCCCGGCGCCTTTCTCCCCGTCCGGCGACCCCTGGAACGCTCCCGGCCTGCGTGCGCGTGTGTGTGCGCATGGGAACGTGTATGCAAAG
>NW_027186029.1:591553-592364 GCF_028583685.1 Petaurus breviceps papuanus
TGTGTGCAAGTGTGAGTGCGTGTGAGTGTGCAGGTATGAATGTGTGCATAGGTGCGCACGTGTGAGTGTACGTGTGTGCAAGCGTTGTGCATGTGAATGTGTATGCAAAGGTGTGTGAGTGTGCACGTGTATGCAAAGGTGTGTGCAAGTGTGCGTGTGTGTAGATGCGAGTGCGTGTGAGTGTGCAGGTATGAATGGGTGCATAGGTGCGCACGTGTGAGCGTACATGTGTGCAAGCGTTGTGCATGTGAATGTGTATGCAAAGTGTGTGCAAGTGTGAGTGTGCGTGTGAGTGTGCAGGTATGAATGTGTGCATAGGTGCGCCCGTGTGAGTGTACATGTGTGCAAGCGTTGTGTATGTGAATGTGTATGCAAACGTGTGTGAGTGTGCACGTGTATGCAAAGGTGTGTGCGAGTGCGAGTGCGTGTGAGTACATGTGTGCAAGCGTTGTGCATGGGAATGTGTATGCAAAGGTGTGTGCAAGTGTGAGTGCATGTGAGTGTGCAGGTATGAATGTGTGCATAGGTGCGCACGTGTGAGTGTACATGTGTGCAAGCGTTGTGCATGTGAATGTGTATGCAAAGGTGTGTGAGTGTGCACGTGTATGCAAAGGTTTGTGCGAGTGCGTGTGAGTGTGCAGGTAGGAATGTGTGCATAGGTGCGCACTGTGAGTGTACATGTGTGCAAGCGTTGTGCATGGGAATGTGTATGCAAAGGTGTGTGCAAGTGTGAGTGCATGTGAGTGTGCAGGTATGAATGTGTGCATAGGTGCGCCCGTGTGAGTGTACATGTGTGCAAGCGTTGTGCATG
>NW_027186029.1:592464-593846 GCF_028583685.1 Petaurus breviceps papuanus
CATAGGTGCGCCCGTGTGAGTGTACATGTGTGCAAGCGTTGTGCATGGGAATGTGTATGCAAAGGTGTGTGCAAGTGTGAGTGCGTGTGAGTGTGCAGGTATGAATGTGTGCATAGGTGCGCCCGTGTGAGTGTACATGTGTGCAAGCGTTGTGCATGGGAATGTGTATGCAAAGGTGTGTGCAAGTGTGAGTGCGTGTGAGTGTGCAGGTATGAATGTGTGCATAGGTGCGCCCGTGTGAGTGTACATGTGTGCAAGCGTTGTGCATGGGAATGTGTATGCAAAGGTGTGTGAGTGTGCACGTGTATGCAAAGGTGTGTGCGAGTGCGTGTGAGTGTGCAGGTATGAATGTGTGCATAGGTGCGCCCGTGTGAGTGTACATGTGTGCAAGCGTTGTGCATGTGAATGTGTATGCAAATGTGAGTGTGCGAGTGAGTCCATGTAAACGAGAGTGTGCAAATGTGAGTGTATGTGCAAGTATGAGCGCGTGTGCATGAGTGAGTGCATGTGAATGTGAGTTTGTGTGCAAATGTGAGTGAATGCATGTGTGTGAGTGTGTATGCAAGTGTGCATACATGTGTATGAATGAGCATGCATGTGAGTACATGTGCAGGTGTGTGCATGAGTGTGAGGAGGGCCGACTGGGCCTTCTCTGCTCCCCCTCCCCACCCATGAAGCCTCTCCCTCTCCCTTGAGGGGCTGCTGGGGGCAGACGCTGAGAGCTGTTCTGACCAGCTGGGCAGGACCCCCAGAGGCAGCCGGGCTCAGGAGCCTTTCCTTCGCACTCAGGTGTGACCTGCTGCTGAGGCAGGGGAGGGTCCAGACGCGGGCACTGGCGCTGTGCCCCCGGGGAAAATGGTGAGTGTGCCAGGGCCTGGGGGGGAGAGGGGTGGAGGGGGTCAGCGCTGGTGGGGCCCTGTCAGTGCAGGGGTGAGGGGTTCTGTCCTGTCATCTGGGCGGTCACAGGCTGGGGCTCTTTGCCTCTGAGGGCAGCTGCCCCGCAGCTCCGTGTCATGGCTCCGTCTCTGTGCTGGGGCCCTCTCTAGATCCGCATCGCAGCCTTGAATGCCAGCTCCACTGTAGAGGATGACCACGAAGGGACATCCAAAAGCCACAAAACGCAGACCAAGGAGGCGCAGGTGAGGAGTGGGCCGGGCTCTGCCGCCCTCCCCAGTCACACTGGCACTCACGCTGACCGCCTCCTTTCCTTGTGTGGCTTGCCAGGAAGCAGAAGCCTTCTCCCTATATCACAAAGCCTTGGACCTGCAGAAGCATGATCGCTGGGAGGAGTCAGAGAGAGCCTACCAGGAGCTGCTGGAGATTCGGCTGCTGCGGGAGGTGAGGCCCGGCCTGGGGCGGGGGGAAGGGGGACAGAGGGAGGG
>NW_027186029.1:593946-599799 GCF_028583685.1 Petaurus breviceps papuanus
GGGGGGGGGGGGGGGGGGGGGGGGGGGAGGACAGCTGTGCCCTGAGGCGGGCTCCAGGCCAGGCACCTGAGGGCAGCAGGTCCAGCCATTCATTCCTGCCTCTCCTCCAGCCGTTTCCTCCAGGGTCATCCTTGGCTTCTGTGTGTATTTCTTTCCTTTCAAGGCGGTTTTAGCTGGTGACGAGAGGGAGGGCTTGAAGCATCCTGGACTGATGCTCAAATACTCCACGTACAAGAACCTGGCCCAGTTGGCAGCCCAGCGAGGTGACCTGGAAACGGCCATGGAGCTCTACTTGGAGGTAGGAGACCGAGCGCCAGGCGCCCTGGACTTGCCACCGCTAGGGGAATGCTTGTGGAGGACCAGGGTGTTCAGAGACCCCCGAGGCCCACCATCTGTGTTCCTGGGGACTCTTGGGCTGAGACTCCTTCAGCCCTGGTGAGAGGGAGCCTCCCCAGCTCTGCCCTTCAGGCGAAGAGTGTGACGGAGGCAGAGACGGCGGCCTAGCCTCCCGGAGGCCCAGTCTGGTCCCCAGAGCCAGCTCTGCATCCCCTCGTGCCTCCCTCACCCCCCCCCCCCCCGGAGTCTTGTACTGGGCTTCTCTGTAGTGGCTCTTGGAGGCCCCTGGGCCCAGAATCTCTCTGCCCGGAGCTCTTCTGGTGTGGCTGTTCCCTGCTCCAGAGGGACGGCAGCCTCCACCCCTGGGCATCCAGCTGCCCCTCTAGGAAGCTGCTCTAGCCTCTTTTTACACCATACGGTCCAGATGCCCTTGCCTCTGCCATCTTCTTGTCATCCTGATGAGGGTCCGGGTGCTGCCCTCTTCCACCTCTGGTGCCCTGTCTGGCCCTAGTTTCCTTTGGGCACCTTCTTCCCCCTGACCCTGGGAGGGAAGAGAGCCTGGGTGGGGCCTCATCCTGGGCCAGGGGTGCTCACTGCCCACCCGAAGTCTGTCCTGACTAACAGCCTTGCTCAGCCTCTTGGCCCTGGCCCTTGGCCCCCTCTCACCCCTTTGCCCTCCCCGCCCCTCCCTTGATCAGCTGACCCTACCTTCATTGCTGCCCTGTTCGGGCTCCCACGTCTCCCCCACTGTCCTTTGTCCTTCTGTGTCTTTGTCCTACTGCTCATACCCCTCCATCAGTAGAATCGGAGCCAGGATCGGGGCAGGAGAGGCTTTGCCTTCACCTTTTCCTTCATTTCTCCCCCATTTTCCCAGCTCTCTCCTCCCTCCCCCCAGTCACCTGCACAAACTCCCCAGGCTTTGGCCTTTGGGGGGAGATGAGGGCAGACAGACCCACCCACACGCTGCCCCAAGCCATGTTCTAGGCCCCACCTGGGCCCTGCTCTGCCTCCCACTCCTCATCTCCCATCACTCAGGTGCCAGTATCTCCTCCCATGAGGAGGGGGCCTCAGTCCTGACCAAGGTGACCCGTTCTCCTGCTCAGCTGATCCCCTTGTGTCCTGTCTCCTCCAGCACAATGGTCCCTCTGTCCTTTCTCCCCCCTCCAGCTTCTCTTCTCTCCTGGCTCCTCCTTCCTGCTTACAAATGTGCCCAGGCCTCCCCCGTCCTCCAGACACCCTCCTGGGATCCCTGCAGGCCGCAATTGTCCTCGCCTTGGCCCCTGACTATGCTGCCTGTGACGCCCCCGACTGGCCTCCCTGAGGCCCCTGACTGTGCTGCCTGTGACCCCCAACTGGCCTCCCCGAGGCCCCTGACTATGCTGCCTGTGACCCCCCCGACTGGCCTCCCCGAGGCCCCTGACTGTGCTGCCTGTGACCCCCGACTGGCCTCCCCGAGGCCCCCGACTGTGCTGCCTGTGACCCCCCACCTGACCCCCCGGGGCCCCTGACTGTGCTGCCTGTGACCCCCCAACTGGCCCCTCATGCCCTCCAGAACTGCCCTCTCCCAGGTCACCAGTGACGTCCCGGATGTCCCGCCCAGTGGCCTTTTCCCCCTCCTCCTCCCTCTCTGGCCCCTCCTTTTTGGTCTCCAGTCTTCTCCAGACCAGGCCATCTGACCTGGGCGTCCCCAGGCTCTGTCCTGCTTTTCCCGGTGATCTCATCACCTCCCTTGCATTTAATGACCTTCTAATGACTCCCAAATCTCTCTCTCCTTCCCTGGCCTCTCTTCCGACCTCTAGTCTCGGACATCCCAGCTGCCTTCCATCCATCTTCTCCTCAGGGGGTCCTGGACGCTTACTGCCTTCCCAGGGCACTTCTCTCACCCCCCAGAGCCACGGCCCACTGACGTCTCCTCCAGTGCAGCCCCTCCTCTCCTCACGCCTGAACCATGGCAAGAGCTGCTGGGGGGAAGAGTCTGCCTGCCTCGGTTTCTCCCCTTCCAGTTCATCCCTCACTCCGCCTCCAAAGGGATTTCCCTTTCTCACTGTGCTTTAGCTCAGGTTTGCTGACCTCACCCGTACACAGTGGACCCAGGGCTCCATCTGGCCTTTCATAGCCAAGCACCCACCATCCTCCTGTCCAGCCTTCTTGTGTCCCATTCCCTCCCTGACACTCCTTGTGCAGCATGTTCCATTGTGGAGACAGGGCCGGAGCCAGGAGGCTCTGAGCTCCCGTACCAGCCTGCCTCAGTCTCCACAGCCGTAAGAGGCACCTCCCTCCCAGGGGTGTTGTGAAGACTGACCGAGGTGGAGGGAGGCTCCCGTTAACGTTTCCTTCCCTCCCTCCGTAACTCCTTGTTCTGTTCAGGGCTTTTCTTTCCCCATGGACACCCTTGCTCTGCCCCTGGTGTCCTTCCTCACCTGTGATGTCGCTCTAGGAGCTCTGAGCAGGTGGTCTCTGTGCCCCGGAATGGTCAGACAGCTTACTAAAGAGCCCTCTCCCCTTGTCTGTGGACTGCCCTTTTCCCAAGATCTTTGGGCCTTGGGGGAGATTTGGGAAATGTGTGTAGACCCATGTGTGTAGTCCCAGCCGGGGATGGCTCCCAGGCCCCTTCTAGTAGTGCCTGCGCGTATGCCATGGCCGAGCCGTCAGCCACGTTTGTTTGCGTGTCTCTAGGCCGTGATGCTGGATTCCACAGACGTCAACCTTTGGTACAAGATTGGCTGCGTGGCCCTGAAGCTGGTGTGCATCCCGCTGGCACGCCATGCCTTTGAGGAGGGCCTCCGCTGCAATCCCGACCACTGGCCCTGCTTGGACAACCTCATCACGGTCCTGTACACATTGGGCGACTACACCAGTGAGTCCGGCCTCTGCAGGCCACTCACCTGCCCACCTCCCTGCTCACGAGGCTTTTCCCTGTTGTCGTTGTCTTGTCGGGGGTGCCCAGAGCTGCCCCACGCCTGGCAGGCTCTCCCTCTTTCCCCCACCGCCCCTGGGAGGCCTGTGCTGGCCGCCCTGGCTCCTGCCTTTCTCCCACCTGCTGTGTCTGACTAGCAGGATTTTTTTGGGGGGGCGGGGGCCTTTTTTTTTCCCAGCACTTAGCTCAGGGCCAGCCCACTTATCGGCTGACTGTGGGATGCTGCAGATTGCCCTTTTGGCCCTGTCCACTGAGAAGGTGAATGCCCCCTGAGGCTGCCCTGGTAGAAGGGTCCCTGGCAAGGTCAGCAACCGTCCTTGGCTCCCACAGACTCTTGAGTCAGACATCTAGCCTTGGTGTTCCCTCTGACAAGCTAGGCCCTCTCTGGAAGGGACAGACAGTCGTGGATCTGGAGGGGGTGTGGGAGCAGTTGGGTGGGGGGGGACCATGGCAGGTACCTGCATGTGTCAGAAGGCCTAGAGCCCCGTGAGGTTGTGTGGCCCCGGTGGGCCACTTTCTGAGGGCTCCCCCTTCTCAGCTACAGCAGAGGATGTCTGGTGAGGGAGTGAGCTCCCCGTCCTTCACACATCAGCAGCAGAGGGCACCAGGGGGCAGGTTTCACTTGTTAGCGAGGGACGCGAGGGCCAGATATCCCTGGTCAGGCCGGAGGAGGCCTTTTGCCAAGTCTTAGAGGAAGGGATGCAGAGTGGGTCCGTCCCGGGCTGTGCTTTGAGTCAGGGAGGACGGAGCTTAAGGGAGAGAAGGTAGCAGGAAGTATCTGCCAAGAAAACCCCAAATGGGGCCACGTAGCCTCGGTGGGGAGGTCTCAGGCTATTATCGGGGCTAAATGAGCACTCACAGTGCTTGGTGCACGGTGGGTACCACCTCAGGCTCTGCCCTTGGCTTCAGGCTTGACCTCTGCTTCTTCATGAGCTCCAAGCCCGTGTCATCCACCACCCGCTGCTCAGACTCTCTGGCAGCCTTTCTCCCGCCCCCACCAGTCCAGGCCTCCACCCCTTGCCTCTCTCCTCCCACCTCTGTCCTCTGCCAGCTGCCTGCAGGACCTTCCTGAGGTACAGGCCTTGTGACTGTGTGTCCGGCCCATACCTGCACCAGGGAGCTCCCAGTTTTTCGGGGGCGGTGTTATCCACGTCCTATGGTGCCCCCTCGGTGAGGACGCCGCAGGTGGCCACTCTGGGCCGTGGCCCTCGCCCTCGGGCAGCAGCAGGGAGAAGGGATGGGGTGCTGTGCTCAGTGGTGAGTGACAGACTGGCCAGCCAGCGAGGGAAAGCCCCTCCTTTGCTCTTGGCTGGGTATCTTCTCTTCTTCATTTAGGCAGCATAACAGCAAATGCTATTAGCACAATAAAAAAGAAAATAAAAAGCCATCCCCTGTGGCTCAGAGAACAGTGAGGCCAGTGAGGGGAGGGGGGCTGGTGTAGCTCAGGGTTCAGGCTCTGCCGGGGCTCTGGAGCACCCAAGGTGGGCAGAGGGACAGTGGGGGGGCAGCTTCCTGCGGCACCTCATCCCCAGCCCTGCCCAAAGCCCCCGAGTCTGGTTCTTTGGCTGTAATTCCTTTGCTGCCTGATCCCATCGAACAGAGGGTGAGAAAGGGAAGAAGCACTTGTGTGGCGCCGGCTGGGTGCCAGGGCCGTCCATGTGTGGTACAGCCCTGGCTGGGCATTGGGGTTGCAGCGCTCCCTCCCTCGGGGGGCTCCGTCCTGGTCAGTCATGGCTCTAGCCCAAGGTCTGTCTGGGAAGAAGCTTCCTTCAATGGTGGGATCGGGAGCTGAGCGTGCCCACCATGTAGCCGGGCAGCTGGCCCTCTCTGCCTGCTGCCGAGAGGCCCAGAGCCCGATCTGGAGCGCTCTCAGTCGTCCCTGTCTGGCAGCCAACGTCTGCTCTGTCATCGGACGTTGTCACCGTGTTCCTTTGATTGCATGCAGATGCTTGGGGGAGTGGGGCACCTCCTCTTCCATTTTAGGGAATTGCACCTGACTTCTGATAAGACTCACCCCCGGAAGGGGGCATCAAGGTGCAGCAGGGAGGCCTGAAGCACTGGCGATTCAATGTGGGGTGTGAGAGGGGGGCAGAGCCCACCTCCGCGGTGCCCTGCTGGAGGGGCAGATGGATGGGGCAGAAGCCAGGGAGGAGGCCAGGCTGCCTTGGAGGGGTCTGGTGTGGGCCAAGGCGACTCAGAAAGGGGAGAAGGGCCCGGCTTGCATGTCTGCTGAAACTGGAAGCAGCGCCCTGTCTCAGGGCTGCAGGGACAGGCCAGGCTGGCTGTCCTCCCGGCTCTGACCGTCTCCTCTCCTCTCTGTCTCTGCAGCGGGCCTGTATTTTATCTGCAAAGCCCTAGAGAAGGACTGCAGATACAGCAAGGGGCTGGTGCTGAAGGAGAAGATCTTCCAGGAACAGCCCTGTCTCCGCCGGGACTCTCTGCGCATGTTCCTTAAATGGTACCTCTGACTCTGTGTCCTCCGTGCCCTCCTGTCCCCGGCTCTAGCACCTGCCCCCGTGCCCTCCTGTCCCCGGCTCTGGCACCTGCCCCCCGTGCCGTCCTGTCCCCGGCTCCGGCACCTGCCCCCCGTGGCGTCCTGT
>NW_027186029.1:599809-632256 GCF_028583685.1 Petaurus breviceps papuanus
GTCTGGCCTCGTGGTCCTGCTTTACTCTGCAGGAGGGGAGGCTGTGTCAGCTGTGGGGGTTGCACTGATGGCCGTCTTGCTTTCCTTTTTCCCATCACTCCTTCTCGTGGGGCCTGTTTTCTCTCCCCCAAATCCTAGACGTGGTGGGGACAGTCTTGGTGTTGTCTGAGCTCCCCTCGGGGCACCTGGGGTGAATACACTCATCACCAGCTGTGAATCCGCATAGCTCATGCTGTTGGGAAGCTCATCTCAGTCAGCCATTCACAGCTCTTGGGGCGGCCCCCTCGGCTCTCCCTCATCCCACCTGTCCTGCTCCAGGCCCTCTCCAGGCCGAGCAGTCGTCTGCAGGAATCTCCTTCAGGACGTCCTCGTCTCATGTTCTGTCACAGATGCCGTAGCGAGAGGGGGCCCAATCAGCACAGAACACCAGTGTCAGGTCCTTCTGGGGGCATGTTTATCGTGGAACCATAGGACGGGTGGCTAGAGGCGGCCCCTTATACTGGAGGGCCCGTGCAGGCCTGCCTCGGCTGGTCAGCTGTGGCCCTCACTCAGCCCTGCACTGGCTCTGTCCTCTGGACCTGTGGGCCCTGCTTCCCGATGACCCTTCTCCTCCTCACGCCATTTGCTGTGACTCCCAGGCAGTGAGCAGCCACCATCGCTGTCCCCCTCAGAGTGGGGATGATGTGCTCTCCAGGTGGGCTCTCTGCAGCCCGAGGGCCTGGGCCTTCTCCCAGGCTGGCTCCTGGACCCAGCCTCAGGACTGTCACACTGGCCACTGCCCAGTGCCCTCCCGTCTTGAGCCGTTGAAAAATAACCCATTTTTTTCGGTCAGCAAAAATCCACTTTGTTCTTATTTCTGTTCTCTTCTCCTCCACCCCCCATTTGAGAAAGACTGAGGACCATTACCAACATGTCCAGTCAAAGTCCAGTCCTCGAGCGTGCTTGTGCTTTGTCTGAGGAGGGCGGGGCAGCCCTCATTCTCTCAGAGTCTTCCGGCCTTCTCTGACACAATGACGCTGAGTCACGTTTCTGTACCATTCCCTCGGCTTCTGCTTCTTTGCCACCATGAAAAGAGCTGTTAGAAATATTTTTGTATGTCCGTAGAGTTTGTTTTTAGGTAGCTAGGTGGCCAGCTGGGGGCACCGTGGACAGAGCATCAGGCCTGGAGTGAGGAAGACTCCTATTCCGGAGTTCAGATCTCACTTAGCTGTGTGACTCTGGGCGAGTCACTTAACCCTGTTTGCTTTAGTTTCCTCATCTGTAATGTGAGCTAGAGAAGGAAATGGCGAGCCACTCCAGTGTCTTTGCCTAGAAAAACTCTAACGGGGACAGAAGAAATAGGCAGGACTGAAACAACAGAGTCTGTTTTGCTTAGGACTGATTTCTCTTACCACCCTCCCTATATTTTTCCCACCTCCTTTTCCCCTTTTCCTCCTGTTTCCCTGAGGAGTGAAATGTCCCTTCTTCCCTCTGTTTGTTCTTAAGCTCATTAAGCCCCGACAGACCCACTGCCAGGCTCCCTCTGTGACCCTGTTGCTGATGGCGCTCCAAAGGGCCCCGTATTGGAGTGTAGGCTGTTCATTCTTGATCCCTGGACATTCCCGGTGACTTGCCTCTGCTTCTCTTCCCTCCTGTGTGTGTCTGTGCCTCAGGGTTCCTCCGCACCCGTGCTGTCTTCCTCGGGCAGGCTCCATGCAGGGCCCATTTGTGTGTCGAGTTCCCAGCTGTGTGCCCCTGCATGGTGCTGGCCCGTGGCCCTGAGGGTTGCTGCCTGGAGCTCAGCGGGACGTGATGTCTTCTTCCTTGGCGGGTGCTGGCCCGTGGCCCACAGTGGAACAGCTGTTCTGGGATCACTTGGGTGCACTCCTTTGAGACCTGCTTTGTGCCTCCTCCTTTCCCGGTGCCTTCTCGCTTCTTGTCCCTGTTTCTCCTCAGACCTTTCATGTCACTTCTCTTGTTCCTCATTTGTTCGGTCCCTTCAGAAAGTCTGGTTGTGTTTGTGCGCAGGCCGCGTTCTTCTGCGTGTGTGTCCTGAGCTTCCCAGCTGCCCAAAGGGCTCCTTGGGGGGATTCCTTTGGGGTCTGCCCATTCTGTGGATTTGGGCTTAGGGCTGGCTTGGCTGGTCATGCTGCTGTGACGTGAGGTCAGGGGTGGCACAGGAGATGCTGCTGCGCTTTGCCCCTTGGCCTGGGAGTCCTGCCCGGCAGCTCCTCTGCAGCCTTCAGAATGGGCTTAAAGCCCCCCAGCCACTGTGGGCTCACGAGCACCAGGTGCCCTCCTCTGTTCGGTCCCCCCTGGACCTGTTACCTCAGAGGCACCCCAGGGCGGACCTGGGTTCTCCTTGTGCCCTGGGCGCTAGCACATGCCTGGCTGGGCCTGCCCAGTAACTCACTGTGACTTGCTTGGGTCTTTTCAACCAGGATCGAGTCCACCTATTTATATTGTGGACACACGTGGCGGAGGTTTGGGGGAGGGGAACACCTGCATTCCTGCTTCTCTGCCCTCTTGGCCCCTCCTCTGGTGACAGTTCTGAGGCTTTTGTGGCCCTCCCCTCCCTTCTTGGGCACCTGGGTAGGGGCCCACAAAGTAGTAGGGGGCCCGGCTTCTGTCCTGCATCTCCCTCGCTTCCCCCTTCCTCCCCTGCCGAGAGCTGAGGGCTGTCGGGTAGGGCTTGCTGCACACTCTCAGCAGGGCTGGCCTCTGCTCCCTCACTTTGTTCTTCCCAAGCTCTTCCTAGCCTGGCCTGACGTCCCTCCAGGGATGGTGGCTCTTCTCATGCCTCAGGCAGCCTCTTGGAGGCCCTGGGGAGGTGGATGGGTGGTCTGGGCCCATCTGGAGACCCCTCTGCTTATTGAACGTGGTTCTCTCACTCTGTGCTCCTGCTGGCCCGGCCCCCCCACATCCCGTCTCGAGCCTGTGCCCTGAGCTCTGGCTGCCTCCTTCAGACCCCTGGTCCCCCGGCAGCCTGCAGTGGGCGCTCAGGGGTCTGCTGGATGATCCCGTCTCCCTCAGGAGTCTAGGAGCAGGGCTCCTGGCACGTGAAGTTGCCACACTTTCCTGGGGTGTTGGTTGGGGTCACCCCAAGGACCCCTCCCCAAGGCTGGGATGGTCAGTGATGGCCTCGCTCACGGAAGCCGCAGTCAGAGCCCTCCAGTCTTTCCTCTCTCTTCCTGGGTCCTAGTGACATGTCGATCCATGATGTGACTGTGAGCGCCGCAGAGACGAAGGCCATCATTGATGAGGCGTTGGACCTGCGCGTGAAGAGGCAGGCACTGCTGGTGCGCGAGAAGGAGGCAGACCTGCATCTGGCTCAGCCCATTCCCTTCTTCACGTAGGTCCTTGGGGGCGGGCAGAGGGTGGGTGAGGCATCTCAGTGGCCCTGGCATTCCTGGAGGGGGGCACAGGCTTCTCTGCGGAGAGCAAAGAGCTTCTCCCTTCTCCCCTGCGTCTGCTGGGGAGAAAGACCTTGGGCCTCCGAATGACAGAATCAAGATGGGCGCTGAGGAGCCGACCCCCAGGGTGCTGAGGGGGCCCCTCCCTGAGGGTCGCTGTTGGCTGACCTCCCTGTTAGGAGGCGTCTAGCCTAGGGCTGTAGGGTCCCGTGCCTGCCTCTGCTGCTGTTGACCCCTGGAGTGGTCCCTCCCCGTGAGGGACAATCCACGGCGCGGTGCCAGCGAGTACCGGCCACTTCCCTGAAGGTGCCATGATGGCGAGGAGCCCCGAAGTTTGGCCTGGCCCTCGGTCCCTCCCTGTCCTCTGAGCCCAGAAAGGGCCGCTCGCCGGGCTGGGCAGAGCAGGGCCGAAGGCTGCCAGCCCGCATTGAGGGGCAGGGGAGGCCGGAGTGGAGCCCCTCCTCCCCGCACCCTCATTGGGAGGGGCAGAGCCAGGCCCGGCTCACTTGGGGGGACCTCAGGTGGGTGCCCACAGGCCGGGCCCTGCCTTTACCTCTGGCTGTGCAGGTGGAAGTGCCTTGGGGAGAGCCTGCTGGCCAGCTACGCCCACTTCACATCCTGTGACCCGCCTCAGCCCAGCCTGGGCAAGAGAATCGCGCTCTCAGAGTACCGAGACCCTGCCGTGCTCTCCGTCCCTGCCCCGCCTTCTGCCACCATCAGCGTCTCCCCACCCGCCCCTGCTGTGGCTGCGACACCAGAGCCACTGTTCTCCTACACCGCTATGGCACCCAGTTTTTCTCTCCCTAATCAGAGCTTATTGGAGGTCGTTGCTCCTCTAGGTGAGTCGGGGCTGGGCGTGTACTGACAGAGGGTGGGCAGGGGCCCCTGTTTGAGGGCGCTGGCAGCATCCTCTCCAAGGCTGGGGGTGATCCTCGGTCCACATCGGGCACGAATTGGGAGGTACCTCGTGGGGGAAACTGAGGCTCAGTCAGGTGAAGGCCATGCCCAGGTTCACACAGTCAGGAAGTGTGTGTGGTGATTAAAAAGGTTGGATTGAAACACAGTTTCTGGGTAATTTAGTCATTTTTTAAAAAAATTGTTTATTTTTGTTTTACAACATTCAGCTCCACGATCCCTTGAGTCCAGATTTTCTCCCCCTCCTTCTCCCCCCTCCCCCCCATGGCGGCCTTCACATTAAACATTAGTTAGGTTGTAAAGAAGGCTTGTAACCAGCAGAGTGGAGAATGAGAAAGGAGGAACGAAACGATGCCCAAAAGAGAGCAGGCAGTCTGCTTCCATCTCCAGCAAACTCCCTAATTGGCCAGAATGCAAACGGGGAATGGAGAAAGGAAACAAACACGTATCTTAAGCTTGAACATCGGAGCTTAAATACGAAGTCGTGTGCAGGGCAGAACACGGCACAGTCAATCTTCCTTCCAAGGAAGTGATGAGTGTTGAGAGCTGTCCGTCTTCTCTCTGTTTCCTTGGCAGTTTTCTTCTCTGCTGGGCACCACCCCAGAAGGCCACAATGAAGCTTGGACATGTTTCTCCATAGCTGTAGATAGAGACATACATACATACATATGTAGGCATGTGCCTTCCCAAAACTGTTCTACTCCTGTGCTTTTATGTCTGTGCCTGTCCCTTGTTTCCTGTCCCTCCTGCCTCCTCTGCTTCACTTCTACCCACTACCCTGCCCTCCTGTGACTAGCCTACCCCCCTCCAGAGATCCCTCCCCTATGCTCACCTTCCCATAAATCTAAAGACCCCCTTTTACCTATTCTCTCATCCTCCCCCCTCCCTATGCCCCTACCTCTTTATTTCTTCTGAATTTAGAAGACTTTATACTCTTCTAAATAAATGTATTGTTCCCTCTTAAACCCATTCCCAATGAAAGTTGGTTACCAGGGGCGGCCAGGTGGCTCAGCGAGTAAGAGCACCGGCTCCAGTGTCGGGATGACCTGGGGATCGAATTTGGGCTCAGACACTCAGCACCCACCCAGAAACACCTGGCCATGTAACCTTGAGCAAGTTACTTAACCCCGATTGCTTAAAAAACAAAAAAGAAAGGTTACCAGAACTACCAGCCCTCCTCCCCCATCGAATTCCTCGGTGTTGATTCTTCCTCTTGCACCTCATTTGTATAAACGAATTTCTCTTTTCAGCTGTTGCTAAATGGTTTTACTTTTTAAATTCATATCATACTCAGGTTTATCTCAATCTTTCTTATAAACTACCCAATTATTGGCAAGAATCTTAGACATCTGCTTTATGTTTTACATATATAAAAAGTAAACGGTCTGTCCTTGTGGATCCCTTATAATCAGTTTTTGTTATATGCCTTATATTTCTCTAGGTTCTTATATGTTGAATCTTCTATTAAGTTCAAATTTTTTTTTCACAAAGTCTTTAAAGTCTGAGAGTTTGTCAAATGTTCATTTTTTTTCCTTCAGGATAACATTTAACTTTGCAGGGTATGATATTTTTGGGCATAGCCCCAGTTCTTTTGCCCTTCGATATGGTGTGTTTCAAGACCTGCAGTCCTTTAATGCCTTTGCTGCTAGGTCTGGTGTGAGTCTAATTGTGCCACTGCCATATTTAAATTGCTTTAATCTTGACGCTTTTAATATTTTATCGATGAGCTGGGGGCTTTGGAATTTGACTCATAGAATCTCTTTTAAGTGGTGACCCATCATTCTTGGCTGTGGATGGGCCTTTTCCATCAGGAGTCTCTTGGAGTTGTCTTATACCCTTACATTGCTGAGAGGAGCCCAGTCTGTCAAAGTCAGCCATCACAGATACGATGTGTCTGTGATTGTGTGCAATGCTGTCCTCCCTCAGCCTCAGTTTATAGAAGTCTCTCCAGATTATCATGAAGTCCGTCTGCTCCTCATTCCTCATAGCGCAGTGTATTCCATTACATTCATGTAACCCAACTTGTTCGGCCATTCCCCAATGGAAGGCGTCCCCTTGATTTCCAATTCTTGGTCACCACAAAAAGAGCTGCTATCAATATTTTTGTCCATGTGGGTCCTTTTCCCACTTGTGTGATCTCTGTGGGACACAGCCCTAGAAGTGGTGTTGCACATTTTTATAGCCCTTTGGGGACAGTTCCAGATTGCTCTCTAGAATGTTTGGATCAGTTCACAACTCCTCCAACAATGCATGAGTGTTCCAATTTTCCCATATCTTCCCCAGCATTTGTCATTTTCCTGGTTTGTCATCTTAGCCAATCTGACTGGTGAGATGTGGTACCTCAGAGTTGTTTTGATTTGCGTTTCTCTGATCAACAATTTAGTCCTTTTATCCCTAAGGCTAGCATTTTGATTAATGAAAGGAGGGTCATCTGGCCTTCTCTCTCAGACCAAAGACCATCATGGTAGGGGCTCCCTGTCTAGATGGCCTTGAAGAGTAGGTATTTCCGAAGGTGGGAATACCCCTGGATTTGAGAACAGTTAATGAGGGGCTGAGAGCGACATCATGGCCCCCTTAGACAGAGACTCTGCCCGTACCCAGACCCTCCCCCAGCCTGGGGCTGCACCCCAAGCCCAAGCAGAGCCCAGGAGCTGCTCCCAGGACATCTGAGAAAGAAGACTCATCCAGTCTCATTCTCAGCATGTCTTCAGGAGGCTGGGCCTTTTAAGATTGGACTTTAGAGAAGGGGGGATGGTGGCTCTCTCAGCATTGGAGGCTCTGAATCATTTCTCTCTCTGTGTGGTGTGTTTGCATGGTATATGTGTGTGTGCCTGGTGTGTGCATACGTGTGTGGTGTGTGCGTGTTTGCGTGGGCATGTGTGTGCATGGTGTGGGCGTGTATGTCTGTGATGTGTGCGCGTGTTTGCATGAGTACACGTGTATGGTATGTGCACACATGTGTTTACATGGCGCGCGTGCATATGTGTGTGTGCACGTGTACACACGTGTGTGTCCATGGTGTGGGCGTGTGTTTGCACAGTATGGGCGTGTGTTTGCATAAGTGCATGTGTGTGCGCTCCCTGGGCTCTGGCTGCCGTGGAGCCCTGGATGCCCAGCCCATGACCCTCTGTGACCACTGGCTTCACCATGCAGGGGATGCCTCTGGGGCAGACAAATCCAAGAAGGGCGTCAAGCGGAAGAGGCCAGTGGCCGAGGAGAGCGGGGAGACAGCCAAGAGACGGTCTGCACGTGTCCGCAACACCAAGTGTAAGAAGGAAGAGAAGGTTGACTTCCAGGAGCTGCTGCTCAAGTTCCTGCCTCCCAGGTACTGGGGATGACCTCTAGGTGGATGGGGTGGGAGCAGGGCAGCGAGGCCTCGGTGGCCCTGGCACCTTCTTTCTGCCATGTGGAGGTCATCCAGAGAGCAGGGAGCCCGCCCCAATGCACAGGGCGTCTCTCTGTGAATGTGCCCGCAGACCCTGTCCTTGGGGAGCGCCTGGCTGGCACCAGCAGCCTGGGTATGGGGGATAGGAGCCCCCCAGGAGCCCCTGTCACCAGCTCAGAGGTGTGAGCAGACAGACAGGGAGGAGGGAGCCATCTTTGTGGGGGACCCAGGGTATGTCCCTTCTTCCTGAGCCTCCACGTTCTCTTCAGGAGAATGGGGGTTAGACCCATCTTTGGGCAGTGATGCCATGAGGACCCTTCCTGGGCTGACCCTCAGTGGGGAGGCTGCTTGTTGTGTGTGCCATGTGCTCCCCAGGCCAGCCAGCCATTTTTCCTTAGTGCACTTTGTGCGCCATCAAGCCAGGCCTGGGGACTCGATTATGGGCCAGGGGAAGGATCACTGTTGAATTGGGACATGGGACCTCCATGTGGGCAGGGAAGGCCTTCAAGGTGATGTGAAGAAGGGATGGGCTGTGATGGAGGTGGGGACAGTGAGGCCTGCCATCCTGGGGAGAGGCGGGAGACAGGCCCTTGCTGGCTCTGGGGGTCAGTCAGTCTAGAAGGGCCAGCCTGTGTGAGAAAGCAGCCCCAGCCCAATGGAACCCTTGGGTGATGGAGGCGTGAGATGTGGCCTCCCTCCTCGGTGCAAGGCTTTGTCAGGCTAGGACACAGACAAAGGGATGTGTGCCGCTATTTGGAGGGCCCAGCAGCTGCTTCCTGTGTGCCCAGACTGTGCTGGGCATCTGGCCTCTGGGCACCACGGTGAGCCAGTGTCCATCCTCTGAGGTCTTGGACAGCAAGGCCAAAGCACTGTTAGGTCAGACAGGTCCACAGATAGCACGTAATTTAGGAGGGGGACTAGGAATGTAGGAAGAAGCATTGAATGCTTCTATTGCTGACAATGGGGGAGACGGGGAAGGCTTCCTGGGCTGAGCCAGTGGGAAGGATGAGGAGGAAAGGAGGGAGGGGCAGCCAGCATGACAGCTTGGTTGGAGTCTGGATCCTGCCAGGTCCTGGCTTCAGGCCACTCTGTGGCAAGTGTTTAGGAGTGAGAAGCCGGGGTGGTTGGTGGAGGGGGACGGGGATTGGGAGAATGGAGACAGTGGCCCAGGTGCTCCTCGGCAAAGGGCCTGAATGAGGGGCTCCAACTGTCCTGCAAGCCATGGTGGCTCGGTCAGAAGGAACAGTGAAGGGCAGACTTGGAACCTCGTGGAAGAAGCCCCGATTGGCTCTGTAGTGGAAGGCAGATGCAGGTGATGCCCTTGTCCTAGCCTGTGTCTCTGCTCCCCGAGAGTGCCCTCCTGGACAGGCCAATTAAAGGGATACCAGGTGGTGGCTGGTCCTCCCCCTTCAACCCAATCTTAGGGACACAGTGAGGGGCAAGGTCAGATGTCACCTTGTGTTGGAAGGCCTGGCCAGTTATCCAGGTGGCTCCATAGAGTAGGGACATGGAGGCGAGGGCCCCAGCCTCAAGGAGCCTCCCAGCTCCTCTCTGCCAAATCTCCGAGGACTGGGGTGGCAGGTGGGGTCCTTGGTGGAGGGGCGAGGATATGAAGCAGCAGCTGGGATGGGCCATTCATTCACAGCCTCCATGGGGCCTGGAGATCAGCTTTGTTGTCAGTGGGGGCCATCGAATAAAAGGCTCCCCACATTCTCTGACGCCGAGCAGAGCTGGTACACACTCGTTCAGCCGATCACAGTGCCAGAAGAAAGGGAGATTGGGGCCTAGGAGAGAGCGGCCTTAAGACCAGACTTATCAGTCTTGAGCCATCATAAAACTAAGTAAACTCTACTCGCCATGGATGTTACCATACCCTTTGAAAGATCAAAGCTATCTGTAGTCACGTGAAAAAAAAATGCTCTAAATCTCTCTTCATTAGAGAAATAGAAATTAAACCATTTCTGAGCTACCACCTCACACCTCTCAGAGTGACTAATATGACAGAAAAGGAAGTTGGCTGTGTTGGAGGGAGTATGGGAAGTTGGGACAGTCATGCACTGTTGGTGGAGTTGTGAGCTGGTCCAGCCATTCTGGAGAATAATTTGGAGCCATGGCCAAAGGGCTGTCACACTGCGTACCCTCCGACCCAGCAAGGCCACCTAAATATTTATAGCAGCTCCCTTTGTGGTGCTGACGAATGGGACGTTGAAGGAATGGCGTGAACAAGTCATGGTGCATGAATGTAATGGAATACTATTGTGCTGTAAGAAATGACAAGCAGGTGATTTCAGAAACACCCTGGAAAGGCCTATGTGAACTGATGCAGAGTGAGGGGAGCAGAACCAGGAGCATGTTGTACATAGCAACAGGAAGGACGCACAGGGAAGAATTGTAAATGGCTTAGCTCCTTCCAACAGTGCAGTGATGCCAGGCAGTTCTGAAGGAGCCGTGATGAAGATGCTGCCCCCTCCAGAGACAGCTCATGGACTCCTTTCTTTTCTTCCTTCAACGTGGCCGAGGTGGAAATGTTTTGGCAAGATTTTGTATGGATCATGGGTATTATTGTATTTCTTGCTTTCTCAATGGATGAGAGAGGGGGTTGGAAGGAGAGAGAGAATTTGGAACTGAAAATAAACTTTTTTAAAAAGAAGAAAATAGATATTCTGCCTTCTGCTTGGCTAGGGCTGGCCAGACTGAGAAGCCTCAGCCATTGGTCAGCACTGACAGTGGGGGCCCTGGGAAGCAGGGTCCCAGCTATAATGCCCTGCACAGAAGCTTTCCAGAGGAATGCTGCTGTGAACAGCTTTTAAGGTTCTGATTACACAGTATAGTGAAAACTATTTATTCCATAACAAATCAAAGCAAAACTTTCACAGAATATCAAGGTACAGTACTCACAATATCACAACTTATATTTACAAACAGCTTGTCATTAAAATGGCCACATAGTTCTCACCAAAGTGGTCACAATATTTAGAACAAAGAACCGTCATCTCAAAGTACAAGAGTCAAAGTCTTCCACTTATGGGGCAAAGTGTTGATTAACTCAATCAGTCACTTATTCAGCAATCAATTACTAAGTATCATACACAAAACCCTCCACCCCTAGGTCACTAGTAAACTATAATTCCATAATTACTCAGTACCCTGGGAAAGGTCTTTTAATCTTGACTTGGGGCCTCTTCTCAGATTCCCTGGATCCCCTTCCATGGTCCCAGATTCTACCTGGGTTCACCAGACTGTCACCTGGGCTCACTGGCAGACAGCTCCCAGTTCCTTGTCCGGCTATCTGGGCGGGTCCTGCTCCACACTGAAGTTCCCAGGGTCTGGTCCATGTCAGCTCCTTCACCATGTCTGTTCCCAGGAATTCAAGGCTCAACCAAGCTGCAAACAAACAAAGTCTCAGCCTCCCAGTCATGCTTCCTCCGTCACCTGGGCTCCTGGGCTCCTGGCTCCGGGCTCCGGGCTCCGGGCTCCGGGCTCCTGGGCTGCTCTTCAGAAGCTCCACCACCACAGGCTCTCAGGACATTCTGGCTCAGTTCTCCATTCTCTCTTCTGTAGCTGCTCTGCCACCAGATGCTGGTCCCTAGAAATTCTGCCTGTGCCTCTCTGGGGCTTTTCTTATACACACAGCCTGTGCCATCCAACCCCTCCCTGTTACATCAGCAGCAGGAGACAGGAGTTCATACCTTCTGTTTCCTCAGAAGAGGCTTGACCTGCTACCCTTGCCAGCACAAAGGGATCTTTGGATTCAAATCCCGTTACCTTTACACCAGCCGAGGACGTCGGGTCAGTGTGAGGGAGGCCGGCATGCTGCTGAAATTGAGGGTCCAGGGCTCCGTGGGTGGAGCGGGCCCACGTACATTGAATGCCAAACCGGGCTGAGCATGAGCTCGTGGCCAATGTTCTGTTCTCCTGTGCCCCTTTTTTGGTGGAAATGTGGAGCCGTGACGCTTCTTATCCCAGTAAAATGCGATAGCTGACCAGTCTCAGTTTAGTAACAGCCGCCATCAAGAGAGCAGTTTTAGGCTTGATCGTTTTGTCTTCACAGCCGTTTCACGGATGAGGAACCTGAGGCAGGCAAAAGGTGAGTCACTTAGCTAGTAAGTGCCTCAGGCAGGATTTGAACTCAGGTCTCCCTGATGCCAGGACAGTGCCCCCTAGTGGCTCCTTGTTAAGCGGTGCAGAGTTAACAGAAAACTCGTCCAGAGACCCATTGGAAAGAAACATAAACTATGGAAAAGTGGAAAAAGTTTGTGAGATTTCGCGTCTTCTTTTGAAATGTGTTGTTATGGATGCCTCTTGTTTTTAGACCAGTGCAGTCCCCTCCCCACGCTCAGAGGGGAGCGGCCTTTTGGCAGCTTCGCAGTGATGTGATGGGGAGGCTGGTGATGAGTTCCCCTTTGGCCCCGTGCGGTGGGAGCGGCCTCCAGACACCCTCAGGGAGTGTCCAGCCTGCAGCGGGCTTTGTGGGACAGCAGTCTGCCTTGGGGCGACTGCTAGTTGGGCAGGGCCTGCCTTGAGAGGGGAGCGAGGCTTCTGGAGCACCGGGATCCAAGAGAGGGAGAAGGTGTAACAGACTGAAAAGTTCCCCTGGGGTAGGGTCAGCCCAGTCCGGAGTGGTGGGCCTAGGGGCTTGGTGATGCCCCTTGTTTCTCTGACCCCTGGGAAGTGTATACGTCACAGAGCAGTGATGGCTGGGCGAGCTTGGGGCATTGACCTTCTGGACTGTGTTGGTACAGGCTAAGAAAACTAGACCCTGAGGAGGACGATGACCCCTTCAGTAGCTACGAGGTCCAGGCAGAAATTAAGCAGGAGGATTTCCCCAGTGTGGGCACTCCCAGGCTGTCCTTCGACTCTACCACGTTCGTGGCATCAGGTAGGAGTCTGGCCGCCTGCCCAGCCCTGCTCGTCTCTTTTCTCTTACCCCTTCTTGGCTTCCGTGTCCCTTGGTCACAGGTAGTTTTGGGCCCTTCTGACCTACCTGGGGGCCCTTCCCTCACCGCACACCAGTTGGCTTTGGGGTTTGCTGCTAAGCTGACCTGCTGTCTTAAGGACTCTAGGCCTCAGGCCAAGGCCGAGACAGCCCCTGGGAGACCCTGGCAGGGAAGGCTTCTCTCTTATGAGCCCAGAGCTCTGGGCTGGCTTCCAGGAGACCCCCCTTTTCTGGGACCTGGCCCTCAGACGATGGCCAGCCCTCGAGAGGGAAGCCCCAGCTGGGAGAGCAGCTCTCTTCTGGGCGCCGGCCTCAGGCTGTGACTTGGATTGCTCTCACAGTGGAGGTGAATTCCTTTTTCTTTAGAACAGCAGGATGTGCATAAGTTTCTTCTGGATAACATGAACAATGGTGGCCTCCTGGAGCTGATGATGAGGTACCTGAAGGTGATGAGTTTGCAGTTCCTTGTGAAGTGGCCCCCAGGCCTGGGCCAGGTGGTCCTCAGCATCTACAGCAGCTGGCGAAAGCACAGCAGTGGTCTGCCGAACCCTCTGCTGCGTGACTGCAGTGACCGGCACATCAAGGTACGGGCGTGCCTCGGCCCGGCCCTGGCTCACCTTCCTGTGATGCTCTCTCCGCCAGGGCCCGACCGCCTTTTGGGGAGAGCTGTGGCGTTCTGGCCTCAGACCCGTCTCTTCTTCCCTCAGGGGCTCGCCTCCTCATGCCGTGCGTGCCCTGATGCTCTCCTGTCTGGCCATCTCCTCTGGGAGCTCGAGGCCTGTCTCTGTCTCTTCTCTGATCCTTCCTGACCTCCTTTTCCTTTTCTCCCTCCATCCGTCTTCTGTTTCTCCTCTGTCTGTCCCTCTCTCCCCTCCTCTTTTGCTCCCCTTCTTCCTCTCAGTCCCTCTTCTTCCCTCCATTTCCTTGACAACTGTGGGCACACTCAGGCCTTTTCCACAAGCGGCTCAGCCTTGAGCCTGCTGGCTCTGCCGGGCCCCGTCCCTGCTCCGCTCCCAGATGCAGTGGCCTCCCCTTTCCAAGCATTCCTGCTGTTTACATCTGCTGCCTCCTGTTCTCCACTTAAAGTGCCCAGTTCCTGGGGCTTTTCTCCCTCATTTGTATCTTCTCCTTTACAATTTGCTTTTTAAAAATTTTTTTCTCTTCTAAAATTGAAAATTTTATAGAACAAATATATTTTTCTACTTCTATCTCCCACACCATTGAAAATTAAGACTAAAATAAAATGAAGTAAGTGCTTTGTAGCAGATGTGCAAAGTCAAACAGAACAGAGCACTCACGCTGAAGCCACCCCCCCGTCTTTTGGCGGGGTGGGGGGTAGAGCTTGTCTCTTTGTCAGGTCTGGCCCCTCAGGGGGCTGTTGTGCTCATTGGAGATCCGCAGCTCCCCCTTGTTGGCCGTGTTGGGACGGTCTTTACTGCATAAGATGTGTCACTGGGTCTGGTCAATGCATTCTTTTTAGTTTAATTTTTTCAGTCAGCAGAAACCGGTCTTCTCACCCTTCTGCCCCTCCCCGCCAAATGAGAAGGAAAACGAATTCCTTACGGACCCTGCCGTGCTCAGCACCCCCCAGAGGGGCACTGCTCGGCTTTCTGTTCTTGGAAGCTGCACATGAAGCTCTCTGTCTCAGGACTTATCCCACCCTCAACCCTCTTTCTCTGAATTCTCCTTCTGCCCTTTTTCTGCTGTTTCTCTGTTGACTGAAGTGTTTTTCCCCCTGTGTACGTGCTGCTGCTTCATCCTTTGACCAGTTCAGATGAGAGGAGGCTGTGGTGTCAGCCACTCCCTCGCCGCTTCTCCTCATTGTTTGTGTGGGTGCCTGCTTGTGCACCCCAATTAGGCATGAGAATTTCCCCTACCCTTCCCCCCAACAAACGTCTTCCTCCTCTTCTCCTCCACTTGCATTCTTTCAGATTCCCAGGACATAACAGACTCACTCCCGGGCTTCCTCTGTGGAGGTGGAGAGCTCCCTCTCTGCACCCTGCTGATGATAGGCCTCTGAAGGGATGGGTGGGTCAGGGCTCTGTGTGTGAATATAGACGGTTCATGCCTGTTTCGATCTCTTGGCGCTGCTCATTTAAGTTTGCTGTTTCATCTTTTTCGTGACACCTCTTTAGGATATTTGAAGGTCAGACACAGGTGTCAGATAAGCCATGGTCTTATCATTAGGGACCCCCTGTAGGAGTATACTCACTTCTGCTGGGTAGGGCGTCTTTGGTCATAAGCCCATAGCCTTTGCCTTCTGGAAGACTATTCTAAGCTCTCTGATTCTTCACAGTGGTGGCTGCCAAATCCTGCACAAACCTGACTGCGGCTCCTTGGGATTTGAATTTTTCTTTGTGTCTCCTGGCTGGCAGTCCTTTCTCTTTGACCTGCAAGCTCTATGTCTGAAAGACTGGAATGTTTCTGGGCAGTTTTTATTTTGGGGTTTCTTTCAAGAGGTATCCTCTGGATTATATTTCCTCTTGCTCTGGGCAATTTTCTCTTAAGATTTTTTGACATATGATGCCTGGGCTCTTTTTTTTTTGGTTGTAGCATTCAGATTATCCAGGGAAACTTACATTTTCTCTTGGGTCTTATTTCCAGGGCAGTTGTCTTTGCTAGGAGATACCTCTTCTGTTTTTTCAGTCTTGATTTTGTTTTTGTATTTCTCCTTGTCTCACGGAGTCATTGGCTCCTGTTGGGTCCATTCTTACTTTCAGGGAGTTTATTACTTGGGTACTTCTTCATAACTCCTGCAACTGTTAGCATTTCTCTTTTTTTGTCCTCTGCCGTTCTGATGGGTATGAGGTGCAAACTCAGAATTACTTTGATTGTCTTTAATTAGTAATTTGGAGCATTTTTTTTTCATGTAGTTATAGATAGCCTGGGTTTCTTCTTTTTTTGTGTGTGTGCTTGGTGTTATATTTTTTTTTTCCAAATTTTTAATTAATTTATTTTTAGTTTTCAACATTCATTTCCACAAGATTTTCAGTTACAATTTTTTCTCTCCCTGTCTTTTCCCTACCCCCCCACCCCAAAATAGCAAGCCCACTGAATACCTCTTCCCCCAATCTGTTCTCTCTTATATCCTCCCCCTTCATCCCCCTAACTTTCTAGTAGGACAAGATAGATTTCCGTACCCCAGTACCTGTGCATCTTATTTCCCAGTTGCATGTAAAAAAACAATTTTTAAACATTTGTTTTTAAAACTTTGAGTTCCAGATTTTTTTCACTTCTTCCCTCCTCACCCACCCCCACTGGGAAGATAAGCAATTCAGTATAGATTGTACATGGGTAGTTACCCAAATCATTTCCATAGTAGTTATATTGTGAAAGGCTATATTTCCCTCCATCCTGTCCTGCCCCCACTTAGTCTATCTTCTCCTTTGACCCTGTCCTTTTCAGAAATGTTTGCTTCTAACTACCCTCTCCCCCAATCCACCCTATATCTGCCCTATCCTCCCCCTCTTATCCCTTACTCCCCTTATTTTCCTGTAGAGCAAGATACCCAATTGTGTATGTTCTTCCCTCCTTAGGCCAAATTCTATGAGCATCAGGTTGTCCCATTCCCTTTCACCTTCCTGCTCTTGCCCTCCATTGTAACAGTTTTCTCTTGCCTCTTTTATATCAGATAATTTACCTTAATCTTTCCCTTTTTCCTTCTCTCACTATATTCCTCTCTCACCTCTTAATTTTGTTTTTTAGATATCATCCCTTCATATTCAACTCATCCCGTGCCCTCTGTCTATGTGTACATGAACATACATATGCCCACACTCACATATATATTTATATGCACATACATCCTCCTCTACATATGTATATGTATATATAACATACACATACACACACAAATGTATATTCCCTTCAGCTATCCTCATACTGAGAAAAGTCATATGAGTTACAATTATCGTTTTTCCATGTAGGAATATGAATAGTTCAACTTTGATAAGTTCCTTATGATTTCCTTTTCCTGTTTACCTTCTCATGCTTCCCTTGCTTCTTGTATTTGAAAGTCAAATTTTCTGTTCAGCTCAGGTTTTTTTCTTCAAGAATGCTTGAAAGTCCTCTATTTTATTGAATGACCATATTTTTCCCTGTAGCATTATACTCAGTTTTGCTGGGCAGGTGATTCTTGGTTTTAGTCCTAGCTCCTTTGACCTCCAGAATATCATATTCCAAGCCCTTCAATCCTTTAATTTAGAAGCTGCTAGGCCTTGTGTTAACCTGATTGTGTTTCCACAATACTCAAATTGTTTCTTCCTGACTGCTTGCAGTGTTTTCTCCTTGACATAAGAACTCTGGAATTTGGCTATAATATTCTTAGGAGTTTTCTTTTGGGGATATTTTTCTTTTTCATTAATTTGTTTGTTTACTTTTAGTTTACAAGATTCAATTCCACAATACCTTGATTTTCACATTTTGTCCCCCTCCCTCCCCTCCTCCCTCATGGCAGCATACAGTCAAGTATAGGATCTGTAAATACTTTCACATTATACATCAGTCAGGTTATAAAGACAAATTGTATCAGATGGAATGAAAAATGGTAAAGAGGACATAAAACCAAACAAGAAAAGGAAAAACATCAGGTATTTTGCTTCCATCTGGATATGAACTCAGTTCTTTCTAGTTCTTTCTCTGGATGCACATATTTCTGTCCATCATGAGTCCTTTGGGATTGACTTATATCACTGCATTGCTGAGAAAAGTCCAGTCTATTAAAATTGGTCATTACACATACGTTCTGTCTGTAACTGTGTACAAATTTTTCCTGGTTCTACTCTTCTCACTCAGCATTAGTTCATAGAAGCCTCTCCAGGTAAATATGAAGTCCATCTGCTCCTCGCTTCTTATAGCACAATAGTATTCCATAACATGCATATACCACAACTTGTTCAGCCATTCCCCATTTGATGGGCACCCCCTTAATTTCCGCTGCTATAAACATTTTCGTACATATGGGTCTTTCTCTCATTTCTATGATCTTTTTGGGATATAACCCTAGGAGTGGTATTGTTGGGTCAAAGGGTATGAAAGTATTTATAGCCCTTTGGGCATAATTCCAGATTGCTCTCCAGAAAGGCTGGATCAGTTCACAACTCCACCAACAATGCATTAGTGTTCCAATTTGCCCACATCCTCTCCAGAATTTATCATTTTCCTGTTTTGTCATCTTAGCCAATCTGACTGGTGAGATGTGGTACCTCAGAGTTGTTTTGATTTGCATTTCTCTAATCAATAGTGAATTAGAGCATTTCTTCATGTGCTTATAGATATCTTTAATTTCTTTCTCTGAAAACTGCCTGTTCATATCCTTTGACCATTTATCAATTGGGGAATGACTTGTATTCTTATAAATTTGACTCAATTCTCTGTATATTTTAGAAATGAGTCCTTTGTCAGAGACATAGGTTGTAAAAATTCTTTCCCAATTTCCCACCTCCCTCTTAATCTTGGTTACATTGGCTTTGTTTGTACAGAAGCTTTTCAATTTCATGTAGTCAAAATTGTCCATTTTTCATTTTATAATGTTCTCTAATTCTTGTTTAGTCATAAAGTCTTCCCCTCTCCACAAATTGCTTACAGTATCAACCTTTATACCTAGATCATACACCCATTTAGACTTGATTTTGGTATATGGTGTTAGATAATGGTCTATGCCCAGTTTCTGCCATACTATATTCCAGTTTTCCCAGCAGTTTTTGTCAGATAGTGAGTTCTTATCCCCAAAACTGGGGTCTTTGGGATCTTTTTCAAGAGGTAATGGGTGAATTCTTTCAATTTCAATTTTACCCTCTGGTTCTAGAATATCAGGACAATTTTGCTCGATAATTTCTTGAAAGATGGTGTCTAGGCTCTTTTTTTGATCATGGCTTTCAGGTAGTCCAATAATTTTTAAATTATCTCTCCTGGATCTGTTTTCCAGGTCAGTGGTTTTTCCAGTGAGATATTTCACATTGCCTTTTATTTTTTCACTTGTTTGGATCTGTTTTATAGCATCTTGACTTCTCATAAAGTCATTAGCTTCCATTTGCTCCAGTCTAATTCTAAAGGAATGATTCTCTTCTGTGAGTTTTTGAAATTCCTTTTCCACCTGGCAAATTTGGCTTTTTAAGGCATTCTTCTCCTCACTGGCTTTTTGGGCCTCTTTTGCCATTTGAGTTTTTTAAAGTGTTATTACCTTCAGTGTATTTTTGGGTCTCCTTTAGCAGGCTGTTGACTCGCTTTTCATGATTTTCTTGCATCATTTTCATTTCTCTTCCCAATTTTTCCTCCACTTCTCTTACTTGACTTTCAGACTCCTTCTTGAGCTCCTCCATGGCCTGTAACCAGTTCATATTTTTCTTCGAGGCTTTTGATGCAGGAGTTCTGACTTTGCTGTCTTCCTCCCACTCCATGCCTTGATCCTTTTTGTCCCCATAAAAGGATTCTGTGGTCTGTTTGTGCTTCCATTGCTTGCTCATATTGTCAGCCAATTACTTGACTTTTGAGCTCTTTGCCACGGTAGAACTCTGTTTCCAGAGTGGAGAGAGCTGTGTCCCAAATTGCTGGGGTTTTTGCAGCTGCCAGAGCTATTAGGAGGTGCCATATCTACAGCCCCCACACGCTCACTGGGTCACACTCCCAAGGACTACCACCCAAGATTGCAATCCTGATCTAGGCAGGTCAAAGCAAAAGCGGTTTCCCTTTGAATAGTTGTTTGGTCTGTCCACAGTCTGCAGGCCAAGAGCCCTGGAAGCAGCCACGCAGCAGTGGTTGCAGTTACTGTGCCTTCTCTGCTTCTCGCTCCAGGGCATCAGTCGGACCACACTCCCCCTGTTCCCAACAAAGTTCCACACTGACCTTTTATTTTGCCTTTGGCGTTTGTGGATTGAGAAGTCTGGAAACTGCTACAGCTGCTGCTAATTTACTCTTGTGAAGTTTGCTCCAGCTATTGCTGCTGTTTGGGGCCGCCCTGGGGCTAAACCGTGGCTCAGTGGGGACTGCCCTTGGCTCCCAGTGCCCTGCGATGGAGCCTTCCTGCCGACCTGCTGAGCTCCCTTCAGTGGGAGCGTTGTTTCTCTCTGTCACGTTGTGGGTTCTGTAGCTCTAACGTTTGTTCAGAGTAATTTTTTACATGTATTGGAGGAGGTGGAAGCCAGAGCCGTGCAGGAGTCCTGTTTCTATTCTGCCATCTTGGCTCTGCCCCCGGGTTTCTTCTTTTTGAGAATTCTCTGTTGACCCAAGTATTAGTTGGGGATTAGCGCTCTCATAATTTTGAATCAGTTGCTCTTTGGAAATGAGTTTATCCTTTAAAAAGAATGTCAACTTTATTTTATTTTTAGTTCCAAATTCTCTCCCTTTCCCTCCCCCAGCTATTAAGAAGGCTAAAAAGGCAAAACTCATCACAAATATATATAGTCATGCAAAACAAATTTCTACATTATCCATATTTCTCAAAAAAGGCAGGTCAAAGACGGAAATACAGGAAAATCTGCTTTAGTCTGCGCTCAGATTTCCTCAGTTCTCTCTCCGGAGGTGGAGAGCGTTTTTCATCGTGAGTTCTTTGAAATTGCCGTGGATCGTTGTCTTGCTCGGTCTTTCACAGTCCGGTGTTCTGCTCTGCTCACTTCATCCTGCATCACTTCAGATGTCTTCCTAGGTTTCCCGATAGCATCCTGCTCAGCCTTTCTTATAGCATGATAGAATTCCATCACAACAATGTGCCAGTCATTCAGCCATCCCCCAGCTGATGGACAGCCCCTCAACTTCTAATTCTTTGCCACCACAAAAAGAGCTGTTACAAATAGTTTTGTGCATGAAGGTTCTTTTCCTTTTTCTTCGATCTCTTGGGAATACAGACCGCCTAGTAGTGGCATTGCAGGATCAAAGGGTTTGCGCAGTTTTCTAGCCCTTTGGGTACAGTTCCAGATTGCTCTCCAGAATGATTGGACCAGTTCACAACTCCACAACAGTGGGTCAGTGTCCTTTTTTTCCCCCATACCCGGTAGCATTTGTAATTTTCCTTTTCTGTCATGTTATTCAATCTGATAGGTGTGATCAAAAAAAGAGCCTAGATACCATCTTTCAATAGAGCATTTTTAATTTGACTGTTAATTGCTTGGATTTCATCCCCTGAAAACTATCTCTTCTATCCTTTGACTATTAACTGGGAAATGGCTTTTATTCTTGTAAATTTGACTCTGTTCCTACATATTTGATGAATGAGACTTTTTCAGAGAAATTTACTGCCGGGATTTCTTCTGCTTTTCTAATTTTGAGCTGCAATGATTTTGTTTGTGCAGCACATTTTAATGTAATTAAATTGAATTGAAATTGTCTGTTTTATCTCCTGTGGTCCATTCTCTCTTGTTTGGTCATGATCTCGTCTCCTGTTCCTCCTCCTCTCATTTGCTTATGGCATCACCCTTGATGTCTAAACCGTGTCTCCATTTTGACCCCATTGTGGTGGGTGGTGTCAGATGTTGGTCTGCGCCTCATTTCTGTCACGTTGCTTTGCAGATTTTTCAGTAGTTTTTGTCAGATGGTGATTTCTCATCCTGACAGCGAGGGTCTTTGGATTCCCCAAACACTAGATATCAGAACACGGTTGTTGCCGCCACCCCCTGGCCCGCTCACCCAACCCTCTGTTTCTTGGCCCTCCTGGATGGTTTTGAGCTGGTGTGGAGAGGCCGCCTTCATGTTTGTTCCATGGATTCCCTTGAAGTTCTTGACCTTTGTTCTTCCAGATGACTTTTGTGATTATTTTTGTCAACCCTGAATTTCTCATCGATTGTTGGGCAGTCCCTTTCCCTCTTAGCTGCCCCATCTCCTTTTTCCCATCCTCCTTTCTCCTGTGTCTCATTATGTGGCCAGACTCCTTGAACACCCTTTCCAACCGCTTCTGAGCCCTCCTTTTATCTCCCCTGTAATGCCAGCCCCCATCTCCCTTTGCTGGCTTCCTGCTCCTCTGGAACAGGGTTGTTTCCTGCCTCCCGGCTCTTGCTTCCTCCCTCAGTGAAGGGGGAGACCTGAGCCACATCTTAAAGGGAGAGGAGTATTTGCACAGAAAAGGATCAGTCCATCAGCATTTATGAAGCACATCTCTGTTCTAGGCACTGTGATACAACTATAGAGACTGAAATCTTCTCTGCCCAGAAGGCACTAATGGGGAGATAGTGCTCTGATGTAGGGAGAGGCATTCAGCGTGGTGCTCCTGGCTGGGGGGCAGTTAGTGCAAGGGACAGAGGTGGGAGCCAGTGTGTGCGTGTGTGTGAGAGTGCAGACGTATGTGTGTGTGAGTGGGCTGAGTGTGTAATTCTCTGCAGGTGAGTGTGTGTCTGAGTGTGACTGTAATTCTGTTGTGTCTGTGTGAATGTGGGTCTCTGCAAGTGATTTGGGGTGTGTGTGTGTGTGTGTGTGTGTGTGTGTGTGTCTGAAGAGCAGGGAGCTGGCTGGCTGCTCAGGAGGGGCAGTCACGTGGAGGGAGGCAGTAGGGAGCCATGGGGGTGGGTGAGCAGGAACTTGGTCAGGTCCACATAGGACCGAGGTAGGCAGAGACATGAGAGGGTGCGATTGGGCTCCATGAGGGGCAGGGATCTTGCGGGGCCTAAGCCATGGAACACGCCGTCAGGCACAGGGAGGGCTTGGCCGCTTGGTTGTGATGGGGCATGTTCAGAAATGAAAAGAGAACATCCAAGCAGGTTGGATGAAGGAACGAGGGGTCCTGGGGGGCTGTCTGGGCCAAGCAGGGGTGGAGGATCTGTCCATGGGGTGAGCAATTTCTGCAACTGTCACGTGTGCATTCATCCATCTGCCCATCTGTCCATCCCCCCATCCCTCATTACTCATCTGTCCTTCTCTCTGTCCACCCCTCCATCCATCCTTCCTTCTCTCCCTCCATCCATCCGTCCATCCCCATTCTTCCATTCCTCCATCTGTCCTCTCCATCCATCCCTCTATCCATTCATCCATCTGTCCATCCCCCTATTCCTCCATTTCTCCATCTGTCCTTCTCCCTGTCCATCCTTCTGTCCATCCCTCCCTCCCTCCATCCATCCATCTGTCCATTCCCCCATCCCTCCATCCTTCCCTCCCTCTGTCCATCTATCTGTCCATGCCCCCGTCCCCCATTCCTCCATCTGTCCCTCCCTCCATTCATCCATCTGTCCATCTGTAGCCTCCGTCTCTGCCCAGGGGCTAGCCTTGTCCCTGCTCTGTGTGCTGCCTACCAAGCCTCACTGCTTTTTTCCCCCAGGATATGATGCTCATGGGCCTGTCATGCATGGAACTGCAGCTGGACCAGTGGCTGCTGGCCAAAGGCAAAAGCTGTGCAGGTAGGTGCCCCTTCCCTTGGACCTCCTCTGGGAGGAGGTCCCCTGCCTGCCTGGCGGCCCACAGGATCGAGTGTCCCAAGGGCATTGGTGCATTTTCCTGCCTGCTCATTGCCAGAGGCAGAGCCCAGCTCTGTTCAGGGGTGTCTGGGCCGCCCCCATTTTGGAGACCCCATGGGGGGGCCGTCCTTGGGGTTTGTGTCCACCAGAGGATGGCTAGTGACTTCTATTGTGGTGAGCTATTAGAGCAGTTCCAGGCCTTCCAGCACGGACTAGTCCCTTGCCACTTTTAGGGCATTCTCATGTCCTGGGGCCATGGACATCAAGGGCTCTGTGCACCAGAGCCTGCAGAGGCTGCTTCTGTGTCTCAGCTGGTCAGGGCATGGGCTGGGGGCCTCAGTGCCCTCTGCTCTCACCAAACCCCTGCAGTAATGTCCTGACATGTGCTTGAAGGCCTTTGGGGGTGGCCTGGCCTGCCTGGAACAGCTCCATGGCTGCCCCCATCTAAGGCTTCTCTCCTTGGGGCTCCTGGCCTTCTCTGTGCTGCTCGCCACCTTCTTCAGGATGCCCAGCCTGGCTTGGCATCTCACTACCCTCCAGCAGAGGGGTGATGGTGGCGGACGGCAGAGGGCCTCTTCCCTCCGTGCTCCTGGCGTCTTTGGCCCACTGATCGCGGCCTCAGATGGTGGCACCATTTTGTAAACTCCGTGGGGAGTTTACAGTGCTCTCTGACCCCCAGATTTTTTTCAGAACAACTTTAGAACAACTTTCTGACCAGGCCTCTCCCACCATGTTCTTGTGAAGTTGATTTCTCGTGTAGGACTTCACCCTCCTTTTCTTTTTTTTTTTAAAGCAATCAGGGTTAAGTGACTTGCTCAAGGTTACACGGCCAGTTATTTCTGGGTGTGGTGCTAAGTATCTGAGCTGGGGCCGGTTCTCTTACTTGCTGAGCCACCTGGCCGCCCCTAGGACTTCACCCTTCTTTCCATTAGATTTCCTCTTCTTTGATTCAGGCCAGTGCTCAAGCCTGGCAGAACCTGTACTGCCCATTGGGGTAGGTGTGCCTGCCAGGCCTGCAGCTAACCCATTGATCAGAATGTCCAGGAGCCCAGGGCCAGCTGTGGATCCCTGGAGCTTTCCCCATCAGTAGCTCCTCCTGGAGCCCGGACAGCCCATCGCCTCAGAGTGCACTGAATCATTTCGGTCACCTAGGCCATTCTCTCCATTTTCTCCACAAGAATGGCCAGAGATGCTTGGTCCAAAGCTTTGTTCCAGTCCAGTCACGCCGTCCCCTCCTGCGGCTGGCTTCGTCCTCTTGTCAGAAAGGCAGCGGTGCGCCTGGCCTGATGGGGCCTCGCCAAGCTGGACGGGCTCTCCCTTTGCCCTCTTTCATATGAGCCCCATGAGAGTCTTCCAGCAGTCTGAGTCCAGCTCCCTGCCCTGGGTTTGCAGACTCTCTTCTCTTCCCCCTTTTAAAGTTGTTTGAAATGAGCACATGTGCCTTTGTCCAGGCCCTCTCCCATTTGCCATGACCATGATTGGGATCTGGTGCCGTTGACCAGTTCTCAGGGATGTCTAGCCTCGGGGCTGGGGAGGCCAGAACAGGCACCAAACACTGGCTAAATACCTCCCGTGGTCTGGCCCTGCCCTGCCCTCAAGAAGCTTAGGTTCTAATGGGGGAAGATGGTACCTACCAGGGAGCCAGGGAGAGGAGGGGAGGCGTCACGGCCATCCTGGGAAAGCGAGCAGAAGTGAGTGGCCCCGGTGAGGAGAGCACGGGCGTCTGAGGCTCCTTGTCGGTCTGGGCACCAGCTCTTATGGAGTGTTTAGGCCTGGCTGCCGTTTCCCATTGAGCCACTGCCTTTTGACCCTTGGTATTGAAGGGGAGCTCGGTGTCCTGTGTGGCACGTGGTGAGTGTCCAGATTCCTCCTCTGTAAAATGGGGATGATGCAAGCCCCTTCCTCCCAGTGTGGTAGTGGGGCCTGAGTGAGCAGTTTGTGTTGGTGCTTAGTGCAGTGCCCAGCCCTGCCAGGGGCCCCAGTGCATCCTGGCCCGGCAGGGGTGCTCAGTAAACGCTGTTTCCCACTGCCTTAAAAAAATCTAGGTTGTTTGGGGAGTTCCCTGTGCAGCCACATAGGTGTCTTGAAACAAATCCCCCCTTTCTTCCCTGTTGCAATCGTTTCTCTTGGTCTTGTCGGCAGCATGCATCACTGCATGGCCTTGGAGCCCTCCCCACTTCCCTGAACTCACAGAAATCTGTAACCTGGGCGGGAGATGCTTCTTCCTCCCAGGTCCCCATGTTTGTGCTCAGGCCCCAGATCTTCCCTCTTGGTGACTCCTGTCCAGAACAGCTGAGTGTTCCCCAGGGGCCCTTTGGAAGGATGAGGCTCCTCAGGCTGGTCTGCAAGCTCTGCGCTGTGGGGAGGGGAGAGATGTAGAGAGTCCATGGGTGAGCACGCTGCTCCCACAGGCTTGGGGATGACCGGCGCTGGGGGGCCTGTGCGAGGCCTTTGCGTGGCTGCAGGTGGGGCTGGGTAACAGCCGCATTGCCCCACCTCGGAATCGGCTGAAATCTTCCCATGGAGACCAAGGCCACGACTGCTCCGGGCATGTGGCTGACACATGAATGGGGTGGGCCTTCCTTCTGGCCTGTGCACAGGGACCTGGGGCCCGTGGTGACCTGGGGCCTGCGCCCTTCCTTGTCCCTTCCCCTGCTCTTTCTGGCCGAGCCTTTGCTCAGTGGCTTCCCTCCACCACCTACCCTCCCCCCCCGCGGAGCCCTCCCGCTGTCCCCCTGGGGGACCCTCCTGCCCTGCCTCTTGTGTTGGCTCCCTCTCACTCTGCCACACCTGCTCAGCCCCCTCAAGTTTCCCCTGGCTCCCCCTCAGCTGAGACCCGGCCCCCTATCTTACAGAAAAATGGGGGCCATTCTTCATGAGCACCCCCTCCCCCCTCAAGTGCCATCACTCAGGGGCCAGTATCTCCTCGCATGAGGAGGGGGCCTCACTCCTGACCAAGGTGTTCCCTCCTCTGATCTCTTTTTGTCCCATCTCCTCCAGCAGAGCGGCCCACTCCCCGTTTCTCTTTGATCTCCCGAGGGGAAGAAGAGGGGGCTTCCCTGCGATGGGGGACCTGAGGCAGACCGGGTCCCAGCAAGGCAGGCTTTCAGCTCTGATCTCTCCTGGCTCCTTCCCCTGGGCCTACGAGCATGTCTAGGCCTCCCCCTCCCCCAGAGACCCTCACCTGGACTCACCCTCCATTCAGCCCCCAAAGGGCTCTCCCAAAATCCCAGGGCGGACAGCGTCCCCCACTCCGTGAGCTCTGGGGGCTCTCTGTGGCCTCTACGAGCAGGAGCTCCTCCAGGGCTCAGTTTAACCTTCAAAGCCCCCTCCTCCCTTCACAGTCTTCTTACACAGCCGCCCTCCAGCCTGTCCCAGGCTCGTAAGCCCCTCTACCTCTGGCCGTACCCCTCCTGCAGGAAGCTCTCCTGGACCCCTCCTCACTGCAGGGCCTTCCCTCTGGTGACTCTTTCCATTGGTCCTGACTGTGTGCGGGGTGGGGGGCCCACGGTCTGGGGGCAGGGTTCTGGCGCACAGTAGGCCCTCAGTCCGTGTTTCTTCGTGGCTTCACTTCAGTGTCTCCCCGGCACTGTCCGGCTGGTGTGACGAGTGGCCGCTTCGGGCCCGACTTCCCGGGGCCTCACTTCCTGGGGGACCTTCTGCAGCTGTCCTTCGCCTCGTCCCAGCGCGACCTCTTTGGGGACAGCTGGCTGGAGTTCATGGTTAGGGTGTACTGGCTGAAAGCGCGCTTCCTGGCCCTGCAGGTGAGCGTGGGCCCCTGCACGGGCCTGGAGGGTTGGCTTGGGGCCCTCAGGGCCTGGGATGGAGGGGGGCCTGGGGCGGCCGGGGCCCTGCAGCTCCTGCCTTGTGCTTCTGTTTTCCCTGAGGCTGGGGTCCTGCCTTAGACCCCTTTCCCAGCCCTGAGACCGTCCTCTTTGGGCTCCCGCTGCCCCAGGAGCAGCTCTCCCCAGACCTTCCTCACAGTCAGTCAGCAAGCCTTTACGGAGCACGATTCTAACAGAAAGAGGAGAATGATGAGAGAAGACAAGGGGCACCAGCAGCATTGATTAGGCGCCTTCTGCGTGCAGGGAGAGAATGCCCGGGCGCCAGAGCCGGGGGAGGGGTGGCTCTGTCAGACTGAACCTTGGGGGATGGACTGCAGGGGGAGAAACGGAGACAGGCCGACCACCGGAGGCCGCTGCAGTGGCTCGGGGCTGAGCAGAGCTTGTCTGGAGGGCAGGGCCGAGGGGTGGGGCCGGGGTGCTGATGGCTGCCCGCTTGTTAGGGAGACATGGAGCAGGCCCTGGAGAACTACGACATCTGCACGGAACTCCTCCAGAGCGGGGCCGCCGTCCAGGCCGGCGGCGGCCGAGAGCCCAGGACCGTCCTCATCCGCCTGCCCAACCTTCACCTGGATTCTGTGGTTTCCCTCGAGGAGGTGAGCGGCCCCTGGAGTGAGTCCAGCTGGAGCCCTGCAGCTGGACCCCGCCACAGTGGGCTTGCCCCCAGCCCCCAGGGAGCACAGGGCCCCGGCCCCTGGCCCTCTCCCCGCCTCTGCTGGCTCTCAGGCAGTGCGGGCGTAGCCGGCACCCATCAGCACCCCCCCCCCCCCCCCAGGCCCCCATCCCTCCTCGGAGGTCACTGGGTCTATTCGGACCAGCCGCTCCTGCTGAGCTCCAGGGTGCCCGTGGACCCTGGCCTTCCCACCCCCGTCCTCATGCGAGGGCACTTCAGGCCCTGTGTGGACGGACGCCCCTCGATGGTTCCTCAGCCCACACCCCCAGCCACACACAGAAACGGTCGTCCCCTGGATGTCCGCATCATCCACAGACCTCCAAGTTCTGAGTTCTCAAGTGCCCTCCACGGTCCCTGCCCCCCCAGACCCTGTTTTACACCCTCACTTTTCTGCCTGCTCCTCTCCTTTCTCCCAGGACAACCAGCTCCCTGTCACGCCAGCGCCTTGTCATTTCAGGGGCACTCCCTGCCAGGCTTCACTCTTCCCCCTCTGACCCCCTTACCCGGACCCTTGTGGGTGGGTGGCCCAGAGCTCCCTGCATCACCCCCTTCTGCTCAGTGGATCGCTCCTCCTGGACAGCGCTGCCCCGCTTTTCATCCAGAGCTCACGACAGCTGCGGCCTCCCGCCCGGGCACCCAGCAGGCCATGGGCCAGGCTCCCTCCCAACCCACCCTTGGCTTGGGGCCTTTTCAGATTGAGAAGAACCTGAAGTCCCTGGAGCGGTGCCAGTCCCTCGAGGAGCTGCAGCGGCTGCACGAGGCGGGCGACTACCAGGCTGTGGCCCACCTGCTGAGGCCCACCTTATGCCTCAGTGGCTACGACCGCACCAAGCACCTGGAGTTTGTCACCTCCATCCCGGAGCGTCCTGCCCAGCTGCTCCTGCTGCAGGTGAGCCCTGACTGACACCCGCCTCAGGCACGCAGTGCTTGTGAGACCCCTGTGGGCGGAGAATACAAGGTGATTCCCTCAGGAGCTTACACTCCACCAGGACAGGTAACTGGCAGACAGGTCGGGAGGTGGCCCCTGCCCCCAGCCGCTGCTGTTTCCTGCCCAGAGCCCGGTGGCTGCCTTGTAGACAGACACGGCTGGGGGTCCCCACTATGCTCCTCTGACCCATCCTGCCTCCCTCCTCCCCAGGACGCCCTCCTCAAACTCAAGGACTACACGCGCTGCTTTGAGTGCTCTGAAGTCGCCCTGAACGAGGCCATCCAACAGATGGTGAACCTGACGGACACCTCTGCCAAGGAGGAGTGGGTGGCCACGGTCACTCAGCTCCTCCTGGGCATCGAGCAGGCCCTGTCTGCAGACAGCAGCATCCTGGAGGAGAGCCTGCGCACCCCCAGCCTCATCCGGCTTAGCAACAACTTGATCCAGGTAGGCAGGAGCAGAGGCTGCCCCATCAGGCCTCTGTCTGGCTTGGAGTCCGAGAGGGCCCTGAGCCCCCCAGGCTTGCCAGACAAGAGACGTTCCGTTATGTCAGGGACACATTCCCCATGAGAGTTGGGGCCGGGAGCGAGGCTCTTAGCGGCTCCGGGTCCCAGTCCTTCGACTGCCTAACGGAAGATTCAGAAACAAGCCCACGTGTGATAAAGTGGAAAACATAAGTCACCCCCAGGGGAAGTAGGTCCTTCAAAGCTGCTGGGACAAGAGGAAAGCTGCGGCAGAAGTGAGGGTCAGCCCTGGGGCCGCAGGCCTCCCTACCATCTGAACGGCCCCGTGATCTCCATATGGAAGATCGCCTCATAGATGGACAAAGACATCAATGTCCCAGGCCTCGCTCAGCTCTGGAAGTCACAGCAAGCGACACCAGCCTGACCCGAGGACCTTTCCATAGAGGCTTGCTATCCGAGATGTGGAACAGCAAATAATCAAGCTTATCGTGGTCCATGTTACACGTGGCTGGCTGCCCCACACGTAAAGGGTCACGTGGGAGACAACTGCAAGAACCCTGCTCCAGGTCCCCCCGGAAGAGAAAGGCAAATCTGTCACCCCAAGGTTTTACCACATGCCCTGCACACGGGCAGCAATGGCAAAACGTGGAAGGATGGTGGCGAGGTAGGCACACTGAGGCATTGTTGGTGGAGCTGAGGAGTGAGGTGGCCGCTTAGAAAGGGCCTGTGGGATGGCTGCAGGAAAGCCTGGGAAGAGCCCCGAACTGATGCAGAGGGGAGTACATGCAGAAGCGTGAGTGGAGGGAAGAACAGCCCACCGGGACTTCAAAGCAGACGTAACACCGCTACGAACACCTGGTGAGCCCCAGATGCACAGAGCTAAGGAGGTGCCCGGCAGGCCTGGCAGGGGCGGGCGGTCCTTCATCATGGCTCTTCCTCTCTTAAAAAGCATGATTTGTCACATGGATAGCTCTTGGGGAGAAGGGAAGGGATTCTGGGGATACTACAGTGATGAGACAAGCAGAGAACATTAGTAAAACTCATTCAAGGAAGAAGTCAGCTGAGGCTCTTAGTGGACTGCCAGCTCCTCAGGAGCGCCCGGGGGATGTGACTCTTGGGCCAGAGAGCAGTGAGAGTCCCCCTGACCTCAAGCCTCAGAGGGGGCCATGTCTTTGGAAGGTTGGGGAGGCCATGGGCATGGCACAGCCCTCGGCACAGTGTCTGGCACTTCAGAAATGTTGGTTCATTGGTTGATGGCTCCTTGTTGGTCCCAAAGGGCAGACCCGGATCGGAGGCCAACGCCCGATGGCTGAGCTCTCCCAGAGGGTTGGGCTTCGGCCACCGAGGCTCCTCCTCATTTTGATATCCGGGGGGGCTTTGTCCGAACCCTGGTGGCGTCCCCCACACCCTCCCATGGTCGCTCTCGGGGGTCACAAGGGAGCAGCGGGAGGCCGGCGTGGGGCTCCTCTGTGCCGACCCTCATGACTCCTGGGTGTCTGCCCCGGCAGGTCATCGACTGCAGCATGTCTGTCCAGGAGGAGCCCAAGGAGCCATACGTGGCCTCTGTGCTGCCGTGGGTTATCCTGCACCGGATCATCCAGCACGAGGAGGAGGGCTTCCAGAGCCACAGTCAGCAGCAGCTGCAGAGCCCCGAGGACAGTGAAGGTCAGGCCCACTCTGGCCCTCCGCCAGAGCACCCCTGTACTGTGGGAGCCACCTCCAAAGCAGCTCGGGCAGAGCCCCTGCCCACGTCCCGTTGGCCTCTGACTGAGCCTGCCCACCTGCGTTTGTCGTGGTGTCCGTGGTCCTCTGATGTTCCTCTGAACCCCGCTGTCCCCTGGGGTGCCCGGTCAGCAGAGGCTCAGTGGCCTTGGAGGCGGTAGACACCCCGGGGCCCGCCATGACTTTCTGCTGTATGTTGTCTTCTGGGCCAAGTCCGCTGCGCGGTCCCTGCGCTGGCGTCAGTGAGGGCGAGGAGAGCGAGTGTGCCCGGCCGTGTGCTAAGCACTTTGCACAGAGGATCTCCTAGGAGGAGGCAGGCACTTCAGCTAGCGAGTGCCTGACCCCGCGCTGCCCCTTGGCGCAGACCCCCATCTCCTCAAGCCTGGACTGTGGCAGTCAGCAGACGCCTCCAGGAAGCCCTTCATCGCCCAGCCCCCAGTTCCACTGTGTGCTCCTGGTTGTTGTGGCTGACCACCGGCCTGGAGCGCTCCCACGGCCACCCCCAGGCCACAGTGTGGAGCGTGACCCCGCCAGACCCTGCACCCCCAGTGCTTATTGCGGGGCCTGGTGCCCAGCAGACGTTTCATAGACCTCACTGCATAGATGCAGTGCCGCGGTCTGCATCGCTTCCTTCGGGCTTGATTTCTTTCTCCTCTGGCTGCTGCCATTTTTCTTCATTTTCAAGAGCGTGTTTTTGTTGATTTGAGGTGGTGAGAGGGAGGGCAGTCAGCAGGGGCCTCTCACACGCTTTCTCGCCTGTTTCCTTTCCTCCTTTCAGGAAGACCAGACACGCCCCTGCTCCCCTCCTCTCTCATGTTACTCAACACGGCCCACGAGTACCTGGGAAGGCGGTCCTGGTGCTGCAACTCCAATGGGGCGCTGCTGCGCTTCTATGTGAGCGTGGGGACGTGGACGTGGCATTGTCCAGCCCACTGTGTGTGAGCATGAGTGTGTGCGCGTGTGCAAACGTGACTCAGTGTGCACAAGTGTATGACTGCACATGTGAATGTGTGTTCCTGTGTATGCGTGCGATTGTGTTTGTGTGCACGTGTGGGTGAATGTGTGTGCATGTGACTGCGCTCATGTGTGCAAACGTGACTGAGTGTGCACAAGTGTGTGACTGCACATGTGAATGCGTGTGGTCCTGTGTATGCATGTGTGCAAGTGCGAGTGTGTGTGAATGTGTGTGTGACTGCGCTCATGTGTGTGCACAAGTGTGTAAGTGTAAATGCACATGTGAATGCGTGTGGTCCTGTGTGTGCAAGTGTGATTTGTGCACATGTGTGCGCGAGTGTGCGCATGTGCGAGTGGGTGTGCATGAGTGTGACTCGTGAGCGCACATGTGACTACATGAGTGTGTGTGCGCATATGAGTGCAGCAGTGTGTGCGTGACTGTGCGTGTGAGGGCAGCCGTATGAGTGTGCATGGGTGCGAGTGTGAGTGCGTGCCTAGGGGTCTGCGTCGTGGTGTTTGTGAAGGTGGCAGTGGCTGTGAGCCCGTGCCGCCTCTGAGCTCCCCCTGACTTGCCGGTGCTGGTCCCAGGTGCGAGTTCTGCAGAAGGAGCTGGCGGCCTCGGCTGCGGAGGACACGCATCCCTACAAGGAGGAGTTGGAGACGGCCCTGGAGCAGTGCTTCTACTGCCTCTACAGCTTCCCCAGCAAGAAGACCAAGGCCCGCTACCTGGAAGAGCACTCTGTGCAGCAGGTGGGGGCTGGCCCCGCCCACTGCCCCGCCCCTCCAGCAGAGGGGCTGGCCCTGCCCACTGCCCTGCCCCCTCCAGCAGAGGGGCTGGCCCTGCCCACTGCCACGCCCCCTCC
>NW_027186029.1:632266-671895 GCF_028583685.1 Petaurus breviceps papuanus
TGGCCCTGCCCACTGCCACGCCCCCTCCAGCAGAGGGGCTGGCCCCGACCACTGCCCCGCCCCTCCAGCAGAGGGGCTGGCCCCGCCTACTGCCCCACCCCCTCCAGCAGAGGGACTTGGCCCCACCCACTGCCCCCCCACCTCTCTAGCAGAGTGTCTGGGCCCACCCACACCAGGTCCTCTCTACCTGCTGCAGGTGGAGCTCGTGTGGGAGGACGCTCTCTTCATGTTCGACTACTTCAAGCCCAAGACCCTCCCCGAGTTTGACAGCTACAAGACCAGCACGGTGTCCGCAGACCTGGCCAACCTCCTGAAGAAGGTGGCCACCATCGTCCCGCGGACGGAGAAGCCGGCGCTCAGCCTGGACGACGTGTCGGGCTACATCGAGGGGACCCTGAGCAAGGTGCCCTGGGCTGTGAGGGGGGTGCCCTTAGGGCCTTTTCCTTCCTGTGGGGGGCATGAAGACCCCACCTGCCTTCCCTGAGGTATCCCTCCCTGTCCCTGCCATAGCAGCCGGGCGTGGCACTGCCCAGCTCCCGTCCTCCTCATCCTCGCTACCTGCTGGCACTGAGGCCAAGCCCATACCCCGGCCCCACAGGTGCCATCGCTCCCAGAGGGTGCCGACCACTCCCCACCTGCCGTGAACGAACTCTACTACCTGTTGGCCGACTACCACTTCAAGAACAAGGAGCAGTCCAAGGCCATCAAGTTCTACATGCATGACATCTGCATCTGCCCCACCAGGTCCGCAGCCACCCTCGCCCCTGCTCCATCCCCGGGGGTGCACCCTCTTCTGAGCCCCGCGTGTCCCCTGTCCTTGCGCAGGTTTGACTCGTGGGCTGGCATGGCACTGGCCAGGGCCAGCCGCATACAGGACAAGCTGAACTCGAATGAGCTCAAGAGTGACGGTCCCATCTGGCGGCACTCGGCACCCGTGCTCAACTGCTTCCGGCGCGCCCTGGAGATCGATGCCTCCAACCTGTCTCTGTGGATCGAGTACGGCACCATGTCCTACGCACTGCACTCCTTTGCCTCTCGCCAGCTCAAGCAGTGGAGGGCAGAGCTGCCCTCCGAGGTGGTCCAGCAGGTGGGAGCCCCTTCTCAGGGCAGGCTGCCTCAGTGTGCTCATCTGGGGGACAGTGAGTGCCGTGTTGTGGGGGAGTGTCAGGGATCTGACTGGTGCAGCTCTTTGTGTACAGCCCTCCTCCTCTTCTTTCTCTTCCTCATCGTTGCTGACATCCTTGCTGCAGGCTGGCTTGCTCCCGCGAATGTCGACCAGGATCGCTTGAGCTTCCAGGATCGGTCACTCTGGTGACTCATACCAAGCCTGTGGTCTCCTCAGACCCCCAGATCATTTTTTCAGAGTACCTCCTATTTCTCCATGCTTGTCTTAAAGCTGGTTTGTTGTGGCCCAGGACTGACCCTGTTGTCTACAGGTAGTGGTGTTAGGCATGGTTTTCATAGTCCTTTGGGCAAGTTGTCCTCCAGGGCGGTTGGGCCAGTTCACCACTCCTCCAACAGCACATCAGTGTCCCATTTTTTCCACATTTGTCAGTTCCATTTTCTGCCGTATTAGCCAATCTGATAGGGGTGAGGGGTACCTCAGAGTCATCTTATCAGTTGGGGAATGACTCGTATTCTGTTTTCTATGTGTTTGAGAAATAAGACTTTCCATTTTTCTGCTTTCCTTCTAATCTTGACCACATTGATTTTTGTTTGTGCAAACCCTTTTTAATGTAATCAGAATCTTCCATTTTCCATAATGCTCTCTGTCTAACTCTTCCAGTTCCGTAGATCTGACAGAAAAGTCCCTCTCCTCACTTGCTCCTGATATCACCCTTTGTGTGTGAATCATGTGCCCGTCTGCCCCGTTCTTGGGATGACCTGCGAGGTGTTGCTCTATGCCCGGCTTCTGCCGCACTGCTTTGTCAGATGTCAAGGTTTTGTCCCAGAAACCGGGATCTGTGGCTTTATGGAACACTAAGTGACCGCGTGCTGTGTCCTGTGTACCCGAGCTGTTCTGCTGACCCACCCCCTCTTCCTAGCCAGTACTACACTGTTTTGATGGTTGCCACTTGATAACACGTTGTGGGATCGGCTACTGCTGGAGAACCTTCCTTCACCCTTTGTTTTTTGTTGATTCCCTTGATATTCCTTTTTGTTCTTCCACGTGAATTTTTTCTTTTTAAGCAATCGGGGTTAAGTAACTTGCTCAAGGTTACACGGCCGGTTATTTCTGGGTGGGTGCTAAGTGTCTGAGCCCAGATTCGATCCCCCAGGTCATCCTGACTCTGGGGCCGGTGCTCTTACTTGCTGTGCTACCTGGCCGCCCCCCACGTGAATTTTTAAATTATTTTTTTCTAGCTTTTTAGAATGGTCTTTTTGTCGTTTGTTCTGGCACTGAATAGGTAAATTAATTTAGGGTGACTTGTCAGTTTTTTATATTGGCTTAACCTACTCACGAGCACTTAATGTTTCTAGTTGTTTAGATCTGACTCAGAAGTGCTTTGTACTGGTGTCCATAGAGTTCCTGGGTTTGTCTTGGCTGGTGACTCCCCAGTATTTTAGGGTGTCTGCAGTTATTCCAACTTACACTTTTCTTTTTGGTTCTTTCTGCTGGGCTTTGTTGGCAATATATAGAAATACTGATTGATGTAGGTTTATTTTATATCCTACAACTTTGCTAAAGTTGTTAATTATTTCCACTAGTTTTTCAGCTGATTCTCTAGGAAACTGCGTATACCGTCGTATCAGCAGTAGAGTAATAACTGTTTCCTTTTTGCCTTTTCTAATTCTTTCAACTTCTTTTTCTCTTACTGCTTCATCTGGCCTTTCTAGGACAATCTTGAATAATGGCGGTGATAATGGGCACCTTTGCTTTATCCCTGATCTTTTTGGAAAGGCTTCTAACATATCCCCATTACAGATAATGCTTGCTGATGGTTTTAGATAGGTAGTACTTATAATTTTAAGGAAAGCTCCATTTATTCTTGTGCTTTCCAATGTTATTAATAGGAATGGGTGTTGTATTTTATCAAAAGCTTTTTCTGCATCTTATTGAGATAATAAAATGATTTTTGTTGTTTTTGTTATTGATATGGTCAGTTCTGCTGATGGTTTACCTAATATTGAATAGATTTTTTTATTGTGGTTGTTCAGTCATTTCAGTTGTGTCCAACTCTTTGTCACCCCGTTACTGGTGGTTTCTCATTTCCTTCTCTAGTAGATTAAGGCAAACAGATTAAGTGATTTGCCCAGAATCATACAACTAGTAAGTGGCTGAGGCTGGATTTGAACTCAGATCCTCCTGATTCCAGGTCCAGTGCTGTGTTCATTGTGCCACTTAGCCTAACTCTTTTGCTTTCTGGAATGTCATATTCCAAGTCTTCCAGACTTTTACTCTGATGATACTACTAAATATTGTGTGATCCTGACTGTGGCTACATATTACATAAATATCTATGATATTTAAATTGTTTCTTTCTAACTACTTAGAATATTTTCTTTTTGACTTGTCAGTTTGGGGATTTGACTATATTAATATTCTTGGGAGTTTTCATTTTGGCATCTATTTTAGGCAGTGATTGGTGGAGTTTTTTAGTATCTATTTTATCCTCTGGGTTCTAGGATATCAAAGCAATTTTCTTTGATAGTTTCTCGAAATATGATGTCTAGGCTCTTTTTTTTTTTTTTTAAAGCAATTGGGGTTAAGTAACTTGCTCAAGGTTACACGGCCAGGTGTTTCTGGGTGTGGTGCTGAGTGTCTAAGACCGGATTCGATCCCGGGTCATCCTGACACTGCAGCCAGTGCTCTGACTTACTGAGCCACCTGGCCGCCCCTAGTCTAGGCTTTTTTTTGATCATAAGCTTCAGGTCATCCAGTAGTTCTCCTTGGTTTGTTTTCCAGGTTAGTTGTTTTTCCAATGAGATCTTTTCCATGTTCTACTTTTTCATTCTTTTCTTGTTTCTTGATGTCACATAATCGTTAGCTTCCACTTGTCCAATTCTATTTTCTAAGGAATTATTTTTATTTTTTTCAGTGTATTTTTGTACCTTTTTTTGTTTTTTTCCATTTAACCAGTCCTATTTTTTAAGGTTTCTTTTCTTCAGGAGACTTTTTTATACCTCTTCCATGATTTGGCCAATTCTGTTTCTTAAGTTTTCAGTATTTTCTGATTTTCTTTTTTCTTTCTTTTTTTTTTGGACCTCTCCTAGGAAGTCTTTTTGAGCTTTTCCAGGAATTCTTCTTGGACTTGTGTCCACTTCACAGTATTCTTTGAGGCTTTGTCTGTAGCTGTTTTGATTTATGTCTTGATCTTTCCTGTCACCAAAATAACTTTTTTGTGATCTGCTTCTTCTTTTATTGTTTGCTCAGTTTTCTGGCCCATTTTCTTGTCTCCTGACTTTATGTTAAAGTCAGGCTTTTCTCAAGGAGTGGGGGACGCATTCTTCCAAGTTTTAGGTTTTCAGATCTAATTCTAGGGGTCTGTAGGCTTTTGGTGCATTTTGGGTGGCATGATATGAAGGGAGCTCTGGTCTCTGAGTGACCACAAGCGCTTTCCTCCACCCCAGAATTACAGCCATGGCCCCAGCTCCCCTGCGACTTCCCATGAACTAGTGTTCCTCTTCCCCTGAGACTGTGACCCGTCACTGCATATGGGCCATGCAGCAGATCTCCATTGGACTCCCTTAGCCCCTGTGGGCTCCTTAGCTCCCTCAGCGTTATCTGCTCTGGATGTGCTCCAGGCTCAGCCACTGCCCCCGTGAGTCAAGCCTTTCCTCTTCACCTCCTGAGTGGTCTTGGACTAGGAAATGGTTTCATCTGGCCTGTTGCTCCAGGATTCAATTTGAAGCATCATTTTAACATTGTTTGGAGGGGACTTTGGACGATTCCAGGTGATTTCCTGCTCTTCCTTCTCCATGTGTGCTCTGCCTCTTGCCTTGAATCTGTTTTAAGCTTTAATATCTTTGAAAAACACTAAGACTTTGAGATTACCCTGTATCTGTATTGTTTCTCCATAACTTTGATAGCCGACCTTACTCAGAGATACTCCCCCCATTTTTTTCCTTCTAATTCTGATTGATTTTGTTGCTAACGCTTTTCTGTAGTAAAGTTGCATATTTCACCATTTGTGATCTTTTTTAGTTAAGAGTTCTCCCCAGTTTATAACTGTAAAAAGCGTCTTTTTTGGTCTGATCTGTTTAAAATATTTAGGTCGTGTATCCATTTTTATCTTGGTTTGGCATATGGTATGAGAAATTGGTTTCCACCTAATTCTGCCAAATTCCTTTTCTATTTGTGCAGTAGCTTTTGTTGATGAAAGTGTTCGGATCCCCCCCTGTTGACCACTTTATTTGCATCCCATAATTTGATGTGTTATCTCATCAGTAGCATTTTATTGCCTGAAGTGTATCATTATTTCTGATTTGTTCTTTAACTCACCAATTATTTTGGAGAAGGACTCTACTTACATTTTTAGAATTATATATATATATATATATATATATATATATATATGTATATATATATATTCTAATTAATGAACTTTATCTAATTAGTTCTTGATTCTTTTCTCAAAGACCTAAATGTAATTTACTATTGCATCCTGGTCAGTAAAGGATGTATTTATTATTGCTGCTCTTATACATTTTTGGGTGAGTTTTTGTGCCCTACTTCATAGTTTTTGTAAAAGTGCCACATATAGCTGAGAAACATGTAAACTTCCTTTTCTTGCCCTGCAGTGATTACCAGGGATCTGTCTCCCTGTCACCTCTAATTTTTCTACAGCTCTGTTTAAGTCCTTTGCTTCTTGTTGAGCTCTTTATTAGATGTGTCTGTATTTGAAAGGGGCACATTGAGGTTGTTTATTTTTCCCGGCATTTCTTGCCTCAGTTGCCGTCTTTGTGCCTCCTCTCTTGCTCCTGGAATCCAGAAGAGCCCTCCCTCCTTCCCCTTGGTGCTTGGGAGCGGCTGCAGCAGGATGGGGCAGCGGAGGGGGCAGACCGCGGAGGCCCGACCATGAGGGGCCTCGGCTCAGTGCGCCTGCACCTTCCCTCAGATGGCGGAGCGCCGTGACAGCATGCTGGAGACAGCCAAACTGTGCTTCACATCGGCGGCGCGCTGCGAGGGTGATGGCGACGAGGAAGAGTGGCTCCTACACTACATGTTGGGCAAAGTGGCGGAGAAGCAGAAGCAGCCCCCGGCCGTGTTCCTGCACCACTACCAGCGCGCTGCTCACTACCTGCATGAGGAAGCTGCCCGCTACCCCAAAAAGATCCACTACCACAACCCGCCCGAGCTGGCCATGGAGGCGCTGGAGGTGAGGTGGGCCAGAGGGGGCACCTGCAGCATGAGTGCCCTCTTCCCTGCCTGGCTGCGCCCACGTACGAGCATCCGGGGGTGGATCCAGGCTGCCCAGGTCCCCAACGGCCCGGCCTTTGTCTCATCAGGTCTACTTTCGCCTGCACGCTTCCATCCTGAAGCTCGTGTGCAAGGCCGGCACCGGGATCGATGCCGAGAGTCTGCTGGCCTTCATGAAGGAGGCTGCCGAGGGGCCCTTTGCCAGGGGCGAGGAGAAGAACGCCCCCAAAGTTGCCGAGAAGTGAGCAGCCCATCTCCTAAAGTGGGGGGGGGCACAAGGTTTTTGGGCCCTGGTGGGCACTTAACCATGGTGGGGCTCGAGGAACCTTCCCCCTCATCCCACATGCTCAGGTCCCCGCCCAGCCTCATGGATAGGCTTGTGGAGGGCTGCCGGAAGGGGGCAGGAGGCCTTCCTGCAGGCTCCTGCTGAGTCAGGCCACAGGCATTGAGTAAGCGACTCCCCGTGCCTGCTCTGTGCTCTGCGTGTCCCACTGTGGGCGTACATCAGGAGAGGCCCCGGGCAGCCCCACCAACAGCCCCTTGCTTCCCTGCAGATCACCTCGTCGCCCTATGCACGGCTCCTCTTGGCTCTCATTCATTAAGGGCCTGACCCTCTGCCGCTGTCTTGGGGTCCTCCCTTCTGCTGGGGGGTCAGCACAGGGAAGGAATGTCAGAGAGAGAGACAGAGGAGAGAGAGACAGAGATGCGCACACACAGACACAGACACAGAGAGGAGAGAGGGCAGAGGAGATGCACACACACACAGACACAGACACAGACACAGTTGCTGCCAGGACATGGGTCTCTCCAGTGCTGAGTCACATCTGGAGGTCCGTATGCCAGGCCACTCATTGTCTATATCGCCCCCAGTGGCAGCTGCTTCCTAACAGCAGGGGGCAAGCTGCTGTCCTTGGTCCTGCCGGCTCCCGCCAGTCCCCCCCGCACTGATGTTGGGAGTGAAGGGGCCCTTTGGCCACTGTCCTCTCAGGGTGTGGTTGAAGGTCAGCACCCCATTCTTGTGCAGTAGAGTCCGGTTCACTCTGCTTGGGGGTCCGGGGCTGTAAAGGGCTTTGTCCCTTGGGGAGAATCTGAAGGCCCTCCCCTGCGATAATGGTTGGGGTCGGAAGGAGCCAAGCTGGCACCTCCTCAGACATGGCCCCCCCCTGCTCTGGGGGTGTGTCTGGCAACTTTTGCATTGTGTGCTCCCCCCCATCTCTTACAGGGAAAAGGCCTGTGTCGTTGATGAAGACTCGCGCTCCTCTGTGGGGACACTTCCAGGGCCTGGAACCTCCCTCCCTCCCTCCTCCGGCCCGGGTCTGACCTCCCCACCTTACACAGCCACTCCAATTGACCACGACTACATCAAATGTAAAACCCCCCGCCAGCAGGCGACACTGGACGGTATGGTCCCTGTTCTCAATCCTGGCCCCTTGGGGAGGGGCGCTTGGAGGGCTGGATGGGGCTGGGGGTGGTGGGGCTCAAGGCCCAGACCTCAGAGATTCCCGGCCCTGCAAGGGAATCCTGGCCAAAGGCCTGGACCTCGGCCCCCCCCGGCGGGCCCGCCCTGTGTGGGAGGAGGCTGAGGGTGCCCACTCTGGGATAAAGCCCTTGGGTTTCTTTCTGGGGGACATTGGGAGCGGCTTTGGAGATCTTCCTTAGGAGGCCCTGGCCCCTGCTCAGGCTGGGACCCAGAAGGGGTTAGGGATCCCTTGGCTCAGGCTCATTCTGAGAAGCAGTTTACTAAGAAGAGCATCAGGGCTGTAGATGGGGGGAGGTGGAGTCTGGCCTTCGGGGCCCCATGGCTCTGCCCCTCACTGGCAGCCCAGAGCAGGCCCAAGTTCTCCCCATCGTCTCCCCTCTCTGAGCTTCGACCTGTTCCCGCTTCCCCATGCTGTAAGGTGTGCTAGGAAGTGCTCTCCCGTGGGCAGGGCCTGGGCGGGGCCCCAGCCCTAATCCTAGATGTGCCCTCGCCGTTGGCAGACTTGTCTGCTGGCGGGGGGACAATGGGGGCTTCTCTTGGGATGAGGGGAGTCGTTCGAGGGATCCTGCCAGTGAAAACTTGAGGTGCTGGAGGCGTGAGCTGGGCCCGTGCTGGGAGCCTTGGCCCTCAGGCCTGCGGTGGCACCACTTGGCCCGGCCTTCTCTGAGTGGTTGGCCGCTAAAAGAATGGCGGGCCGGCAGCACTTGGAGCTTTCTGTTTGACCCACACATGGCAGGCGTTGGGGCCGCAATGGGCTGGGCTGTCCGAGAGGCTCTGGTCCTCTTGGGGCCTGGATGGATGCAGTCATCTGGTCAGCCCAGCTGCCAGCTCGGGACTAGGTCAGTGCAGGGCTGTGGCTGGCACGGCTGGCACTGGGCTTTCCATGAATCCCTTCTTCTCCGATCGTGCCAGGCGGGGATGGGGCCGAGGAGAGTGGGAAATGCGTGTAGGATGCGCTAAGCCTGTCTGCCAGCCTTTCATATCCATCCTCCTCGCTCTGGGAGTGAGCGTTCAGCCCGCTGGCAACTGGGGAGACGTGAGCAGGGGCATGGGGCCTCCTGGGCAGCCAGGCTCAGCACTGTGCCTCAGCCGCCAGAGGAGAGCGCACAGAGGCGTCTTCCTGCCAGGCTCTTCCTCTGAAAACAGAGCCGCGGTTTAGAGGAGCATCAGATCCTGGAAAAGTGTCACAGACCTTTACCTGTCCTCTGGTGTGCGGGGGCACTCTGGGGGGAGGAGTGGGGGTGCTCCTTGGGTGGGGCGGCTCTCTCAGGAAGGGGTGCCTGGCTCTGGGCTGGCTGGCGCTCCTGGCTCTAGGGCCTGGCAGCTGCAGGAGCGGAGCCTTCTCGTCTTTCTGACCCAGGCCACCAGGGGGTGCCACGGTGCACGAAGCGTGGGTCGGGCAGACTTGAGTTCAATCTGGTTTCACCAGATGAGTTTGGGCCGTTGCTTTGGCTGCCTCGGTGTTCCCAGTTGTAACACGGAGATGGCACCTGCCTTGCTCTCAGCTTGTCGGGGCATTAGAGGGGCTCCCATCTGCAGAGCTGGCAGAGCCCTTCATGGCCCTGGGAAGAGGCAGGTGCTCTTAGGATCCCCAGGTTACTGATGAGAAGACTGCAGTAGGCAGGGGTAAAGTGACCTGCCCAGGGTCATACTGCTGGTGAGGGAGGCTGGCTTTGAGCTCAGGCCTTCCTGACTTCAGGTGTCCCCATGGTTCTCAGGGCTCTGACTTAGCCTGAAGCTGCAGAGGGGGAGCCCCCACAGTCTCTGGCCCTCCTGCCTGGCCTGAGCCTCAAGCCCACCAGGCTCATGCACTCCCCAGGGATGGTCCAATGTGACCAGAAGGCCCTGGGCTCCCCGAGTCCCTGGTGAGAAAACCAGCATGCCTGGAACAGGCCTAATGATCTGGGAGTGGTGGGTTTGCAGCAGGCCTGCCCCGCCTAGGACTTCCATGTGTGGCGAGGTGGAACTAGGGGGGCACCTCTCCAGTGCAGGGAATGATCCTTGAGGCACATCTTCTTGGAGATGCCGCCTGGGAGGGCCCCCTCAGTGTGCTTCTCTTGGCCTGCCTGGGGTGGGGCCTGCAGCTGACAGTACAGGGTTTGACCACTTGGTATCCAACCTTCCTGCTTCTCCAGAGAGGGGACAGTGACCCCTCGTGGGCCTGGCCCTCTCCACCTGACTGCCTGAGGGGGATCCCTGGTACAGAGTGGACTGTGGCATGCCGGGGTTTCTGAATAGCACTCCTGAGCAGGCTTTCCCGCCTCCCAAGGCCTTGGAGGCAGTGGGCGTGCACTGGCTTAGGTGGGCATTCCTAGACCCAGCCAGGTGCTTCTCTCGCAGGGCTGCTCTCTCCTGATTCTGTAGCTCTGGGCTTCTTGGAGGGCTATGCCCCTGGCATGATGGCATGTGGGCCTCTCCAAAGCCTGGCTCTGTGGGCCCCGAGGGGAGGTGGGGCTGTCTGTCCCGGGAGCCCCACTGCAGACAGAGGCTACCTTGGTTCCGGCGTCTGGGCTTTCAGCTCCCCCAGGAAGCACATCGTGTCCCTGGCGCATCCTCATGTGGTCATTGTGGGCAGCTCTGTGCCCTTCATGCGTGTGCCGGCCATTCCCCAGCTCCGTGGTGCAGACATGTCACCGCCAGGTGACTGTGCTGCCCTGCCCTGCCCCCTGTGGCTCCTTCCTGGGGCCCTGGGGCTCCCCTGCCTCAAACCCTTCCAGACCTAGATGAGCCCAGGATGGGGGGAGGACCCCTCACTTGTCTAGGCCAGCTATTGGGTGGAGAAATGTTGGTGCTGAGTGCCAGAAGACAGCGGCACTGGGGTGGGGCAGAGGGCAGGGACAGACCCAGGCCCGCCTCTGTGACCTGTGTGTGGTCTGCATCCACGCTGTATGGCCCCAGGTGCAGGGGATGGTCTGCATGCCCATTCTTCCTTCCTGAGCCTCAGTTTCTTCCCCTCTGGCCTCCTTCCCTCCCAAGGGGATGAGTTCTTGAGGTCACCTTGTGGAACGCTGGGGCTCTGGGGTGCCAGACCTCATGGCAGAGCCCCCGCCTCAAAATGCCCCCTCTCCAGGCAGCCCCTGGGCTTTCACCTGAGACTGGAGAATTGCAGGCCGCATCAAGGCACTGACTTCACTTGAGCTTTGGTCAGTGGGCATGCTCATTCTCACTGTTGGTTTGGGGAAGGACCGCTGCCCACTGGTCTGCGCAGGCCATCCAGGGCACAGACTCGGGAGGGGCGGAGCCTGAGGGAGGCGGGAGTAGTCAGAGCTCCCAGGCCCAGCCTGATGAAGCCCTTTCTACGTCCCCAGTGCTGCGTTGTACCCCCTGTCCCAGCTCTGTGGGGGGCTTAGTCTTGCACCATTCCCGCCCTCCCAACTCCATGCAGAGGCCTGGTCCATACACTCCAGCTTCTGCCCCCTTTGTCCAGCACAGTTAGTTTGGTCAGTGTGGTGCCCAGCTGGTAGCTGCATGTTTGAGAGCAGTGGGTGGTTGGTCAAGGGCTCCTGGGCTGCAGGCTGTGGGGAGAGCCCCTGGGGCCCACCAAGGGGCCCCCCCAGACCTCACATCTCTTTCTTGGGGGCTCTTCCCCAGTCTGGGCCCATCTTCTCCAGGGACTCCATTGCCTTCCTCAGTCTTTGCCCTGGTCTCCCATTAGAGTGTAAGTTCCTTGAGAGCAAGGCTGTTTTTGTGTCCTCAGTGCCTAGCATGGTGCCAGACCCCTAGAAAACTCCTTCAGTGCTAGATTAGTAACATGGTGAAGCCCGGGGGCACCAGGGGAGAAGGGCGGGGCCCTAGGAGGCTGCTGCTTCCAGGGGGCTGGTCTGCTCTGGCTGCCACGGTCCTCTGGTGTTAACATGGTCCCAGGCTGTCGTCTTCTGGTTGTCTGTGCTGGTCCTGGTCTTGGACAAAGGCTCCTAGTTCAGGGCCTTGGTGACAGACTGTGTCGGGTGTGGATGTGGAAGGTTTGGAACTCGCCCGGCTGGGGGCTCCAGATAGTGTTGTGGGCACACTGCCCTCAGCGGAGCTTGCGGCTCCGGGAAGGACCCGGGCTGGCTGTGGCCGGCGCTTCAGGCGGTGCTGCCAGGGAACGGCACGTTCATGGGCTCCTCTTTCTCCTTTTTCTAGAGAGGAGTCAGGATAGCATGGCAGTGGCCCTCTCCGATTCCAGCTCAACTCAGGACGTGTTCAGTGAGCCCACCAGCTCTCAGGAGAATTCCCGGAAGCCTTGCCCGGAGAAGCGGCCCCTGGGGCCCTGCGCCTCAGCTGTGCTGCCTGGGCCAGTCCCGGAAAGGGGTGTGTGCCTTGGGAGAGGCTCCCTGCAGGGAGCTCCTGCCCCTGGGGTCTCAGAGGCCTCACATGCCAGCATGTGGCCACGCTCACCCTCTGGGTGGCGGAGGGCCCAAGCACCAGGCCTTGCGCCCCTGCGGGCCCCTCGTCTGTCGGGCCACCTGCCAAGGTCGTCAGGATCGCGGGCCTTCCCAGAGCTGGGCCTCACGTGGCCTTTCTGTAGTTTCTTCCTCTCTGAAACCTGTCGCATCAATTCGAGCCCCTTTGGGCAGCCTCCCGCCACGCCTCCCGTAGCCCTGCACCCTCCCAGACACCCTCCCGGCTCACCTCCTGATCCCCGGGCTCTACTCCCAGTCGCTCGCCCAGGAGTTGCCTCAGCTTTGCTGTAGAGACTCTGTTTTCACTTATTCTAAGGCTTTATCTGATGAAAATGGGAAAGAACACTAGGCAGGAGGAGGGCCAGGCCTCCTTGGTGCCTGCCGCTTCTCCCTCTCCAGTCTGGGGGCCTTTGCACAGGCACACTCCTGTGCCCAGCTCGCGTTCATTCCCCTCTCTCCTCCCGGCTCCTTCTAGGCTCACGTCAGGGCTGGTGATGTCCCACCCCAGGGCTGGTGATGTCCCACCCCAAATGACTCTGTGTTTGCATTCTGCTCCCATAACAGAAGTGATGCATCAGTCAAGGCTGCGGGTTCAGGATAGGGAGGGCCTTCCCCGGGGATGGGGTGCTCACCATGGTGGCTGTGGGAGGGCCAGTAGGCCAGAGAAGGTGCTGAACCTTTACCCATCTTACCTGGCTCTTTCTGTTTCCCTGCCCTCCGCCCTCCCTCCCATGACAAACAGGGAATCAGGGTCCAGCTGGCGTCGGGGTTTCCGAGCTGGGCTGACGTGTTGCTTCCCTCTTTCAGGGAAAGGTGAGGAGCCTTTGGAAGGTGCAGAGTCTTTGCGGACTCCAGGGGAACCCGGGCTCCTGAGAGCGGTGGCTGACGTGGCGGCCAAGCCCGCAGCCTCCGCCCCTGCACCGTCCCCATGGGACAGCAGGAAGAAAGGAGAGCCCCTCGGGGAGCGGCTGCCCGCTGACGCTGAGGGCCAGCGCAAGTTTCTGACCGAGCAGTGCGTGACCTCCTTCCACCTCTGCCTGAGCCGCTTCCCTCAGCACTATAAGAGCCTATACCGCCTGGCCTTCCTCTACGCACACAGCAAGACCCATAAGGTGAGAGCGGTCCCCAGGCTGTAGATGGCCCTTTGGGCTTCTGGCGGGCAAAACCTGGAGGCAGGGAGACCCGAGATCAGGTGTGACTGAAGCTGCCTGCCTTGGTCTCCTCGTCTGTGAAATGGGGACCACGGTGCCCCCCTTCCTGGGTTGCTGACAGGATCATGTGAGATCGTTCTGGTAAAGCACTTGGCACAGGGCCTGTGCACAGTGGGCCATGCTCCACAGCCAGGGTCCCGGCATCCTGGGAAACGCCGATCAGAACCTGCAGGAACGCTGTGGAACGCAGACCATGTGGTCCCCGCGAGGATCCTCGGGCTCCCTGGGTCCAACCCTGGGGGGTGCCGGGGCCGAGGGCTGTGACTCACCTGCCCTCTCCTGCTCCCCCACAGAACCTCCAGTGGGCCCGAGACGTGTTGCTAGGCAGCAGTATCCCGTGGCAGCAGCTGCCGCACATGCCCGCCCAGGGCCTCTTCTGCGAGAGGAACAAGACGAACTTCTTCAATGTGAGTAGCGCTTCCGTGGGCGCTCGGGGCTCGGGATGGGGGCGCGGGGGCCTCCCACGTGTGTCTGGATGAGTGGAGGACATGTAATCGGCCAGCCAGCAAGTATTAAATGCCTACTACGTACCCAGTGAACAAGCAAAAGCTGCCCCAGCCTAGCCTCAGACAGCTTCCCTTCCCGTTGTCCGTGCCCGGAGCGCTACTGGAGACCTTGTGGCCCAGGTTCAGTCATAGTTCGCAGTGTGCCTGCTCTGGAGCAGGGTGGTGCAGTGAGGGGTGGGCTGGGGGCTTCCTGCTCTGAGCCCCTCAGCCTCCACCGCAGGCCCCTTCCTCCTGCCCTCAGATGGCTGGAGGAGGTGAGCTCACTCCCCAGGAGGGGCGGCCGGGGCTCCATGGCACAGGCCTTGAAAAGAAAACTGTCACGTTTTAAAGGCAGAGGTGTGACTGAGTGAGGCGATTCTCCCCCGCCCCAGAGTAAGCAGGGGACTTCCCCGGGAGCCAGCGTGGCAGTGGTGGCCCTCTGCCCGTGGCACAGGGTCCTTGGAATGGTGTTTGCATGTGGGGGGTCTGGGGCATGGGCTGGGATGCCAGAGAAGGGGCTGCCCCATGTCCCATGTGCGGAGCCGAGGCTTGGGCCGGCCGCTGTGGAAGGGACCCACCGTCCTTGTCCTCGGCCCAGGCGCCCTGCCAGGAAACGTGCCTCGTTCACGGCGGGAGTCGTAGCTGTGTTTGTCGCCAGCAGTGGCCGGCTTTGGCTAACGTTTCCCCAGCCGTGGTCGTAGAGGCCAGTAGGGGGCGCCACGGTGCGCCTAGTGCAGGGCCTGGAGTCAGGAGGCCTAGGTCCTCAGGAGACTCCTGGGGGCGCCGTGAGGGCCAGGAAGGGCTCATTCCTTGTGAGGCCAGTGGGGGGGGCGCCATGGTGCACAGAGAGCTGAGACCCTGGCGAGGTGACCTTGGAAGAGTCACTTCACCTCTGCTTGCCTCCATTTTCTCATCTGCAAAGTGGGGTCATTCACCTCCCAGGACATTCTCTGCTCCTCCACACTCTTATCTGGCGGTTTGCTGGGAGAACCCCACCTCTGTGTCTGCTCTGGGCACCATGGCAGCGGTCTCACTCACGGCCTGGGTGCCACACATTTGGCCGGTTCCTCCTGGATTTTCTTCTTGCTGCACGGGGATGCTCTTTGGAACGGCTCTTCTGTTTCCGAAGCTTTGACTTGTCTTTGCTGATTGTCCAGGTTTTCTAAGCAAGATCAGCAGCAGCAAATAGGGGCGGTTTTGTTTCTGGTCTTTGTTAAAGCCTTGGAGATCTTTCTCTGGCATCGTTGCTGTGGGCTGAGCTTTGAGAACTGTGGGGAGGGGCCGCCTCACTTCACTCCAGGGTTTAGTGGGAATTGTTTCCACATTAACTTTTATCACTTATATGAAGTCAGGAAAACCAGCTGAAAAATATGCCCGACAACAGTGACCATGACGTAATGGAAAGAACCAAAAATGGAGACTGAGGCTGGCAGACGGAGGGAGGGATGAAGACAGGGACTGACAGTGAAATGAGAGAGGAAGGCCCTGATCTCTTCCACACGAGATGGAGTGTGGGGTGGGAGGGACAGAGCCGGAGGGGGCGTGGGGAGCTCGGCCCCAGGATGCTCTGCCTGGCAGCGGGGGGCTTTAGAGGTTGGCCTCGGGTGGCGAGTGGTGTCTGGATGTGGTCAGCACTGCCGTCTCTGATGGGGATGAAGGCTGGACGCGTGGACTCGTCCCAGCTGAGGCTGCCGAGGAATGGAACAGGCTGGGGCCTGGGGACTCAAGATGCAGATTAAGTCCCTGTCGAAGGGGCAAGTACCAAAGCCAGTAGCTCTCAGGGTGAATGGCCTGCTCTGTGTGGTCACAGCTGGCGGCACCTTCACTGAAGCACGAGCGAGTGAAGGACATCAGGGAATGATGCCCGTTGTGGGCTGCTGCATGCTGGTCCCTCAGCATGGCTAAGGAAAAGCAAAGGGCCCTGGGCAGCCTCTTCCAGCTCCAGACGGGTCTGTTACCAATGGGGACCTTGTACAGGAAATGATCCGGGAGGTCCCCAGGATAGAGGGTCCACATCAGAGCAGGGGCAGCTCGGCAGGGTGTCTGCTGCGCAGTAGGTGATGAATGTACGCTTAGTGGTGCGTTGATTGAGGAGGAGACCAGGAGGGAGAGAGGTAGGCGCCATGAGTGTCACAGATGGAGAGTAGGCCCTGGGCTTGGCGCTTAAGGGATTATTGGGCACTTTGGAGGAAAGGCTGAGGACTCTGGTAAAGAGGAGGGACCCCAGGAGGCCGGGTGGCTGCAGGTGAGAGAGGGAGGGGAGGGGAGGGGCGCTCCGCCGAAGTGGGACCCCGAGCTCCCCTCCCTCATTGCACAGGCGAGAGGAAGTGGATTCCTGAGGCAGGACTTCATTCGGGAGCTTTATGCACCGTGTCAGCGAGCTGGGCTTTGGCCTCCTCATTATCAGATTGGAGGAGAGGAGAGATGACGGAGGGCTTTGGGAGGGAGGGGGGACCTGGGGCTGCTGAGTCCCACAGACCCCTCTTCGGAGTAATGATTTAAGGTGAAATACATGGGATTGCCAAGGAAATTTCCTATAGAAATGCTTACAAACTGATGGAGTCTGGGGCAGCAGGGGTGGCCCCCACCTGGGAATGTCTTAGGATGAAGGCTTGGGGAGGCGGCCAGCTTGCCTCCAGGGCCGTGGGGTCCAGGCTGTCTGTGCAGTGGCCTGTGGCCTGCACCCACCTCCCCCCAGGGACCCTCGGAGGCAGGGGTTGTCCCCATCATCCACACCAGGGGCATTTGGAGCACTTCCTTTCTGTGAGGGTTCTGTGTACTGCCTTCTGATGTTTTCATGTCTGCCAGGCAGTGAGCATTTATTACACACCTACTGTGTTCCAGGCCCTGGGTATAAAAATAAAGGCACGACATAGCCCCAGACCCTGAGGAGCTCTCGGTCTAATGGGGAGACCGCAGACGCACAAGCGGGACACAAAGTGAGCTCTAAACAGAGGGAAGGCCCTGGCATTAGAAGGGGTCAGGGGAGGCTTCCTGGAGGAGGGGGTTTGAAGCATGGGGGCTGAGGGGTAGGAGGAGGGAGAGCACTCCAGGCATGGGGGGTTTCCGGTGAGGATGCTCATAGCCTGGAGCAGCCAGGAGGTCGGGTCAGCAGGTCAGAGTATGTGGCGGGGAGAGAGAGGTGTGAGAAGACTGGAAGGGCAGAAGGGGGCTCTGACTGCAGCTTGTTGCAGGATGCACAGCCAGACCGCTCCCTCCCTCCCTCCAGACTCAGCTCGGGGGTAGCCGGCAAGGCCTCTCCTCTGGTCCTCTCTCCCCCGGGGCCTTGCCTGTAGGCACAGTGGGGTTGCTGTGACACAGAAGAAGGCATTAGAGCCTGGTGTTTCCAGAGCAGTGTAGGAGCCTAGGAAGGAGAGGCTCTTCCCCGTTTGTCCCCAGTGACCTTTGGTGAGCCAGCCGGTGGGGCCCGAGGTCGGGACTGAGGCTGAGCCTGGGGGCTCCACACTCTGCTCACCCTCCCAGTCCTGGGAAGGGCGGGGTGGCCCCACCCTTGGGTGGGCCCCCTCAGGGCAGTCCCTGTGGGCTGCTCTCCAGCCAGGTGCCGTGGGACTGCCGTGGGACTGCCGCGGGCTCCAGCAGCAGAGGGACCCTTGGCGTTTTCCACTTGGGCCCAGGTGCTTTGTCGTTCAGTCCCTTCATCGTGTCCCATTTTGGGTGTTCTTGGCAGAGATACTGGCATCATTTGCATTTGCTTCTCCAGCTCATTTTACAGAGGAGGAAGCTGAGGCCGAGAGGTGAAGGGACTTGCCCAGGGTCACCCAGCTGGGCCATGTCTGAGGCTGGATTTGAACTTGGGTCTCCCTGACTCCAGGCCCAGGGCTCTCTCCATTGAGCCTCCTGGCTGCCTCCAGGGACTGTAAGTGCCCACATGGTGACTGACACCCGCCCTTCCCACAGCCTCCTTGGAACGCTGGGGTGCCCTGACAAGCTCATCTTCTGTGGCTCAGTCATTAAACATGAGGTGCCTGCTGTGTGCACTTAGCTGGCATGTCTGAGGTCCTTAATATGTGCCAGGGTTAGAGAGGCTAGAGGCCATCCCTAACCCGAGGAGCGGGCTGGGAGACAGGGCCTCAGTGGTGGCAATGATGGTGATGGAGAAGGGTACGTGGGGTGCTGGGACTGGGCTGTGGGCCCCCCAGGAGGACGAGCTTTCTCCAGGCCAGTGGCTGTCAGGACCCTCCAGCGACCTCCAGAGCCAGAATAGGGCTGCCAGGAGCCCTCCTTCCCCGGTCCCCAGGCTGGGCCAGAGCCATCTGCTCTCTCCCCTTCCTACCTTCTGGAGTCAGTGTTGGCCCCAAAAAGAAGCAGCAGTGGGTAGAGAGGGAGCAGGGACCTGGGGCCCATGCTGCTGCCAGAGGGGGCTGTGGGAGGCGGGGCCCTCCTCTGTTCAGTCCAGCCTCTTGGGCCTCCCCTTGGAAAAAGCAAGCTTACGGGTCAGACAGGCTCCCAGTCTGGAGCCGGCTTCACATGCTGTTCCCAGCGAGCTTGGCCAGCTTCCAAGGGCCAGCCAGTGGAGGAGACAGTGCTGTGTTCTCTGGGAGCTCGGCCAGGGCCTTGTTTTCTAGGCCAGTTCTCTTCTGACAGCGGTAGACCTAGAGAGGAAAGGGGGGACGGGCCTGGCCCACAGGCTTTTGGTGGGGAGCATCTGCCCTCTAAGGGGGTCTCTGGCATGCAGTGGTCCAGCTTCTGCTAGAAGACCTCTGGTCGGGAAGTTCTTCCTGACATGCCTCCCCCACAGCCCTTCACAGACTGGTCCCACTGGGGCTTTAGGGTTTCTGGGGGCTGTCATGCCCACTTACCCCAGTGCCCTTGTCAACATTGGCCGTTAGCTCCAGACCTTTCCCCGCACGACCGGATCCATCTGCCATCTCCCCTCTCCTGGCCTTTGCCCTGGCTGGAATGCACCCCCTAACCTCCTTCATCTCTTAGGATTGAGCCCACAGCCAGCCACCCAGTGACTCCACTGGGGCTGTGGTCTCTTCACCAGTGCTAATGACAGCCCCTCCTCTGGGGCTTTGGCCTCACACCGGTGGCATGCCAAGAGGGGCTCGTGGACCCCTGACCCAGCTTGGAGCTGGCGTCGGCCGAAGGGCCACCTCAGTATCTATCTGTGTGTGTACATGGGTCTCATGCGAGAGAACATAGACCCCTTGAGGGCAGGGTCCATCTTGGTTTTGTCTTCTGGGAGCGTGGGTGGGCCACAGTGTAGGGGGAGTGTCTGGAGTCAGGCAGACTTGAGTTCAGATCAGCCTTGAACAAGTCTTCCAGCCTGTCTCAGTTTCCCCAGCTGTGCCCTGGGGATTATGCTAGTGCCCCCTCTCCAGGATGTGAGCATCAGGTGAGCCCCCATTTGTAAAGATTTCCTTGCTCAGGGCTCTCCCCGGTGTCCAGCTCGAAGTCTGGCGCCTGGTGGGCCCCTAGGACGTTCTGTGGGTCGGCCCAGCATTTGCACATTCAGATTTTGGGTGGCACGTTCTGGGCCCCTTCTGCCCACCCACCTCTTTTGGGGGTGCGTGGCATCCACTGAGCTCACCTGTGGACTTCGTGGGTGCCAGACCTGACCCCCAGGAGCACTCGCTCCCTGGCCTCAGCTCCTTGATCTGCCGGCTGGGGTACAGGGAACTCCCAGGTGAGGGCAGTCCTTCCTCCCACACTGATGGAGCACCAGGTCTGGGCCCCTGAATCTGTCAGCATGCCCTCACGAGGCATCCTGCTGCACCCAGGCCCTGTGGGCACAGCTGGCCTCGCGACAGGCGCGGTGAGCCAGCTCTCATCTATGTGACATGCTGCTGCCCATGTGGAGGCCACAGGGCCCTGGCATGCTCTGGTCCAGGGGGCAAACACGTGGGAAGGCGGAGCGGCGGGTGAGGAGGCAGGGCAGTGCAGGCAGGAGAAGGCGTGCCCCTGGGTGTCAGGGCCCTGAGAGCCTCAGAGAAGCTGGCATTGGTCCCGGAGGCCACAGAGAGCCCTCAGGGCTGACTGGTCTGTCGGGGCCGGAAAGAGCAAGCCCTTATTAAGTCCCTGCTGTGTGCGGGGACTTAATCGTTAAACTCTGTGTGAGCCCTCAGAGGCTGGTGCTGTCCTTCCTTTGGCACAGGAGGTCCCAGAGGCTTCAGGGCCTGGCCCAGGCTCCCCCAGCCAGGAGGGGTCTGGGGCTGCATTTGGGCTCCGGTCCAGCTCCCCAGGGTAAGGGACTCTACGGGCACAGCCTGTCCTCAGGCAGCCTTGGCCCCCAGCCCTCCCGCCAGGCCCTCGCCCTCGCGAGCCTCCGGTCCAGATGGGAGGTCTCTGCTGCGTGGTCTCTGCTGTGCTTCAAAACGTCTTTGGCATTTTGTGAGAGCCGCGAGAGCTGTGACGCTGACCAGAGCCTCAGTCCTGCTTGCTTTTCTTCTCTGTTTGGCCCGCGGCGGCCTGGTCTCTTACCCGCTGCTCGTCGCCCTTCTGGTACTTCTGATGGGAATGGGCACAAGAACTTTTAGCCCACACAGCAAGCTGAGCCCAGACTCTGGGGGCTCGCCCCGGCTGCAGGCCTGAGCCCCTGGCGGTGCTTGGAGAGCTTGCTGGCCTCCTCAGCCCCATCTCCTCTCATTATATTCCTCTCTCACCTCTTAATTTCCCCTTTTAAGTATCATCCCTTCCTGTTCAGTTGCTCCTGTGCCCTCTATCTATGTATACCTGTACACATATATACACATTCACATATGTATTCATATGCCTGTATACCCTCCTGTATAGACATATATGTATTTATATATACATGTATATATTATACATACATGCACACAATTCTATTCCCTTCAATTATTCTCCTACTGAGAAAAGTTTCATAAGTTACAATTATCGTTTTTCCATGTAGGATTGTAAATAGTCTAACTTTGATAAGTTCCTTATGATTTCTTTCCCCTGTTTACCTTCTCATGCTTGTCTTGCTTCTTGTGTCTGAATGTCAGATTTTCTATTCAACTCCGGTTTTTTCATCAAGAATGCTTGAAAGTCTTCTATTCCACTGAATGACCATATTTTCCCCTGAAACATGATACTCAGTTTTGCTGGGTAGGTGACTCTTGGTTTTAATCCCAGCTCCTTTGACCTCCGGAATATCACATTCCAGGCCCTTTGATCCCTCAGTGTAGAAGCTGCCAGATCCTGGGTTATCCTGATTGTGTTTCCACAACATTCAAATTGTTTCTTCCTGGCTGCTTGTAATATTCTCTCCTTAATCCGGAAATTCTGAAACCTGGCTATAATATTCCTAGGAGTTTTCTTTTTGGGATCTTTTTCAGGGGATGATCAGTGAATTCTTTCAACCTCTATTTTGCCCTCTGGTTCTAAAACCTCAGGGCAGTTTTCCTTGAGAATTTCTTGGAGGATGATTTCTAGGTTCTTTCTTTGATCATGGCTTTCAGGTAGTCCACTAATTTTTAAGTTATCTCTCCTGGATCTGTTTTCCAGGTCAGTGCTTTTTCCCATGAGATATTTCACATTGCCTTCTATTCTTTCTTTTGTTTGGATCTCTTTAAGAGTATCTTGATTTCTCATAAAGCCACTAGCTTCCCTTTGCTCCATTCTAAATCTGAGGGAATGATTCCCCTCATTGAGCTTTGGAGATTCTTTTTCCATCTGGAAAATATCCTTGCAGGTGTCCTGAAAAAGAGCAGGGGGGCTGAGTGGACTTCAGACTTGATAAGAAACAGCAGTAGGGGGCCCTGCTTTGAGGGCCAGTGAAGTGTGAGTCTGTTCCCCTGGTCTCTGCCCTGAGCGGGCTTCAGATGCAGGGTTGGCTGCGCTTCCAGATTCAGAGTAGGGTTGGTAACCTTGGCCGCGGGATGGAGAGGGGCTAGAGGAGGGCAGCGAGTGTGGATAGAAATGTCTCCTTGGTGCCCTGCCCTCTAGGAGCTCCCTGGCTCCTCAGGGAGGCAGGAGGATTCAGAGGGAGAGAAGGGGTCTGGCCATCCCAGAGGCGCCTATCTCCCGCCCCATGGTGGGGCTCGCCCCTTCATCTGTAAGGAAACTGAGGCACCCCCTAGCTGCCCCTGGGAGCTGCCCAGAGCCAGATTTAGGCAAGTGGAGGGAGGGAAGGGCCCTGCCCTCAAGGGGCACACAGCCCTGACTACAGAGATCTGGGAAGCACCACGTCAGCACCTACTGTATGCCGGGCCTGGCAGCCCTGCCCTCTGTGCCCAAAGGGTCTGCCCAGGACCAGGGGCTTCCAGAGCAGCCGCTGCTTCAGGGAAGGGTCCAACCACACCAGAGCGGAGGTCATCCGTCATGCAGCATGAGCTTATTAGACACCTATTGGATGCTCTGAAGTGGCGATGCCGCAACAGTCTTGTCTCTGCTTCCCTTCCCCTTCTTGGTCTCGGCAGTGTGGTCGCCAGTGTCAATCAAAGGCACAGTGGGGCTCCTGGCCTGAGTGCGAATCTGCCACAGGCACTGCCTAGCTGGCGGACTTTACCGCTGCCTGCCTCAGTTTCCCCACAGCAGCACCTGCCTCGCAGGCTTGTGAGGATCAGTGGTAGCACACAGTAGGTGCTTTTTGTTTTACTGACCCGGGTTGGGTTTTTTCTTTTTAATTTTTTTGGGGTGGGGGTTTCTTGGCAGAGATCCTGGAGCGATTGGCCACTCACTTCTCCAGCTCGTTTTACAGATGAGGAAACTGAGGCAAGCAGGGTCTGTGACTTGCCCAGGGTCACACAGCTGGTAAGAGTCTGAGACTGGATTTGAACTCACTCGTTCCCTGTTCCTTAGTCTCTCAGTCACCAGATCCAGTGACCTTTTCTCGTCCCATGGGGCCTTGGATGCTGTCCACCCCCTCCTCCCGGACACCGCGCCTGCTAAGCCATTTTCATAGTGGGGAGAGGCTGGGCTGAGGCGAGAGTGTGTTTTGGAGGACTTGCACTTGGCAGTCCCTCTCAGGGATTCCCGTGGCCTGGCCCAGAAGTAGCAGGGGGGCCTGGAGAGCCCCCAGGGAACAGATGTCCTGGTGGTCACAGAGGGAGGTGCTCGTGAACTTGGCTGGCCCATGGGGCGTCATTGGTCAGTTGGCGTGGGTGAGGAGGTCACGGTGCCATGGGAGGGCAGTCTGCAGAGGGCCAGGGGCAGGACCCCCGCTGTGCCCAGAGGGTCCCTGGTTCTTACTCCTTCTTGTGACTTAAAAGATTAGGCCTTGTTTCTGAGAATAGCTGCCAGTGTTGGGAGATAGGAATCCTTTTCTTTGGAAAGTTTGGCATCGTGATGCGTCTGGCCTCCGGGGAATTGCTGTCAGTCATGGGATGGCCTCCTGCCAGGTCCTCAGGTGCATCTCGGGCTCAGGGCTGGTGGGAGCTGGTCCTGGCAGGACATGGCCCCAGTTGAGCCTCGTGGGGCCCAGGGGCCACCGTCGGCTGGGCCTGCACACCTTTCATCTCCTTCACTTTCTCAGGACCTGCCTCAGCACCCCGAGAGCTGGCCGTCTCCCTGCCTGCCCACCCCAGGCCCCAGGGTCAGAGGGTTTGAGCCCTGCCGAAGTGCCCAGCGCTTTCTGGTCCCTTCATAGGCATTTCCTGAATCCCTGCCCAGTGTGGAGGCAGAGGAAAAGGATGGGAGCCCTTAGGATGCGGCTCTGAATAGCCTGGGGCCCTGAGAGATGCCGGGGAGGGGACCTGTGCAAAGGCCTGGAGACAGGAGAGGGAGGGCTGCAGAGCCCCGGGGAGCATCTGTGTGTGCTTCCCAAGGCTGTGGGGAGGCAGGGGACCTTCCTGAGCTGGGGAGGGACGTGGTCTGCTCTGCCTTGGGAAGATCACTGGCCAGCCATTAATGCCTGCTAGCCTCCGGTGGTGATCTGAGACTTTGGCGGGAGGCTGGCTGGGACGCCCACCTGCTTCCTCCCTCCCTGTGGCCCGCCACATCCTGGGCGAGCCATGTGGCACCTGAGCCAGAAACTTTCTGGGAGAAAGGTGTCTGAATGTCATCTTCCACATCCCTCTCCTCCCACCTCCCTGTCCTGGGGGAACCTTCTCTGCGTCTGTCTGTCTAGACAGATCTTCCCAGGCTTCCACCCTCACCTCTTCGGCCTCTCCTTTGCATCCCTTGGAGCTTGTGGCCTGCTATGACCCCCAGATCATTTTCATGGGATCAGCCTCCTAGCCTAGTCACATGTCCGACATCCTCTGCTTGGGGAGTGTTTGCTGTTTGAGGAGGACAGCTGTGGATGGAGATGTCGGGAAGCCAGGAGCAGACAGAAACCCCCAAGGGGCTGGGCCAAGTGATAGTGGTGGAGCCAGTGTGGAAGCACCCGTGTGAAGGAGGCTGGGGCTGAGAAGGCCTGCCAGAAAGGTGGAAGCCGAGAGCAGAGAGTCTGGGGGAGGAGCTGACCTGTGCTTTAGGAGAATCACTGTGGTGGCTGGATAGAGGATGGACTGCAGGGGCAGAGACTGAGGCAGGCCCGGCCATAGGCCTTGTGAGGGGCTGGGGCTGCTTCTGGGAGGGGAGATTTGTGGTTAGCAGAGAGGCTGGGGGAGGTGGGGGTGGAGGGCCACGCCCGAGGACAGAAGGGGCCGTGGCCACCAGGAGGTCAGCTGGGCACAGGAAGAGATGAGTGTTTGTGAGGGTGGGTGGAGAGTGGGGGTGCGGCGGGGGCCCCCTACTGCAGCAGGCAGGAGGCGCCTGAGTGCTGCCGGAGGAGGGGGAGCCTGGAAGGAAAGGCTGCTCCCACGCCCGGAGTGGTGGCGGTCGGCAGCGTTCTGGGGCTCTGGGACTGCCAGCTGCTTTGATTCGGTCCCGCCCTCTGGCTGGACCTCTCTGGAGCCAGACCGGCATCTGGTGTCCTCTGCACCATCATCCGAGTCGCCGACGGCAATGTTCTCCCCGGCCCTGGGCCGAGCGTCGCTGCCTGGGACGCCCCACCGGAGACCTGCTGCCCGTCTGGCTGCCCGTCGAGTCTGGTAAGACAGAGTCACAAAGGAAGCCAGGCGGTTCAGTAGGCGTCGTCCTCGACAACACCAGATGGGCTCCTCGCAGTCCCCTCTTCTTTCCCAGAGGCTCAGCTGCTGTTTCTTTCATGGCCCCAGCAATGGACAAGGACAGAAGGCCTGGGAAACCAGCACTGTCTAGTTGGGATCAGTCAGCGACTGGATGTGTCAGCCATCCCCCTGAGGGGGCTCCGGCTATGGGAAGGGTCTCTTTTGTAAGCGTTGGGAGGAGGTGGTCCGGCTGCCCTCTGCCAACCTCCTCCATCCAGAGAATGGCGACCAGATGAGGAAGGGAGTCCAGGATGCAGGACGACAGGCCGAGGCTCCACCTGTCTCCTTCTCCCATAAAAGTAGTGGAAAGACATCATCAAGGCCTTTGCCCCAGTCTGGTCGGATCTCCCAATTGTCAGATCTCCGGGTCGAGCCGTATTTCCCCAAAGACAAGCAGGGTCAAGGGGAAGGAAGGCCTGCAGATGGGCCAGAGACAGTAGGGATCAGAATGTGGGGAGAGGGAGCCGGGAAAAGGCCCCTCTCCTCTCCTGAGGCTCCTGGGCCTCCTCCTGGCAGCACCATCACAGCAGGGGGCCCAGTTCTCCCCACGGCCCCACACAGGACACCCTGCAGCCCTGCCTCTGAGCCTAGGTCTCTCCCCTCCCTAGGTGCTGCTGACTCCTGGCAGCCCGTGGACTGTGTCTCTCCCACACATCCCGGAGTCTCCTACTCCTCAGCTCCCAGGGATTCCCTTATTTCTCTACTGGGCGCTGCCATCCGGAGGTCCCTCCGCCCTGTAGCTGACCCGAGAGCTGGAAGCCGCCGGCTTTAGTGGGCCTGCATTCTTTAAGCACTTCCTGCATGCTGAGCTGCCCTCAGATGGGGGGACAGAGGCACATCCTTGGGTCGGGTGGGGCTCATCTGGTGTTGGCAGAACTCACACTCAGAGCCCGAGAGGGAGGGCTGCCTACTCTGCTGGGCCCAGCCCCAGTGACCAGGACACCCCAGGGAAGCAGAGGCCCAGAGCAGGGAAGGGACTTAGCCAGGGTCACACAGCTAGTAAGACTTGGAACCTCTAAGCCCCATGGGCATTGAATCCATGTTAGGCTCTCTACTCCTCCATTTTCTAACCCTAATTCATTCTCTGTCCTGTTCCCGTTGAGGCCTGGCTGGCATTCTGATAATCCCTGCAGGCAAGAGGAGGGGTGCAGTTCCAGCAAAGGCCTGGTGGCTGGAGATGGGATGCTGAGTTGGTGGGAACCGAGCTGTGTTACGGGGGAGGGGATTCAGTAGAGTGGACCACCGACTCTGGTGCTTGTGGAGCTGAATTGGATTGAATGAAATTCTGTCCTGGCCCTTGAACCAATCCGAAAGGTAGGGCCAGTCTCCCCCTACCCTGGGCGGTCCTTGCAGGCCACCCTGCCTTTGTGCTGCCCTGCCAAGCCTTTCCTCACTGGGTCCCCAATCTGGGTAGTGTGGGCAGGAAACCAGAGTTCTCAAATGTGGTGTTGGCTTCCCTCCCCTCCCAGACAGACCAAAGGAGAGAGAGAAAGAGAGAGACAGAGAAAGAGAGATATGGAGAGGAGAGAAACAGGAGAGAGGGAGAGAAGAAAAACAGAGGGAGGGAGAGAGAAAGAGATGGAGATTGAGAGAGGGAAAGAGGGAGAGAAAAAGAGGAGAGAGGGAGAGAAACAGGGAGGGAGGGAGATGGAGAGTGAGAGAGGAGGAAGGAGAGAGTGAGTGAGTGTGTTGGGGGGCAGGGAGGGATAGGACGGCAGAGAAGGGGAAGGGAGGGGAGGACCCTGCCGGATGGTGGGTGGGGGCCGCTCCCTCGCTTCCCTCCCTCCTGCTGCACCCCTAGCCCTGGGCTGGGGCGCCTCCCTCTTCCCCCCTTCCCCCCTCCTTCCTCCTCTGCTGCTCTGTCCCCCTCCCTTCTGGGCTCCCCAGTCTGCTGCTGGGGCGGCCCGTGGGCGGGTGGATGTCTCCCCCCTCCTGATTGGCCGCCGCCGGCCCCTGGGCGGCCTGAAAGAAAAGAAGCTAGAGGGAGAGGAGAGGAGGGCAGAGAAGAGAGAAAGAGGAAGCGGGGTTTGCTGGCAGGCTTGAGGCTGAGGACTCTGGGGTGCTGGCTCCCAGCCAGGGCTGGGAGGGGAGGGGGAGCCCCAGCGCCCCTCCCCCCGTGGGCAGCGTGGGAGAGGGCAATGGAAGAGGGGGCCCTGCCCTTGGGGCCGGCCTCTCCCTGCCCTGGCCACTGACTCCAGGGGCATCTCTGGAGCCTGGCCCCTGAGCTCTGGGGCTCCCAGGACAGGGGAAGGAGCCGCCTCCTGGGATGGTGAGTTCCTGGCACTCTAATTAACTTGGGAGAAAGGCCTCTGCTTTCCCCTGGGGCTGCTGCTCCCTGGCGTTGGCCCCAGGGTAGGTGGGGCAGGTGGACGGGCTGGGGATCTTGGGCGGAGCAGGGCTGGGGAGAAGGAGCCCAAGGGAGGGACACAGCCTGACTGCTGGCATGCTGTGGGAGGCCCAAGGACTGGCCTTGTGGGAGGCCCCAGGGCTGTCCTGGCTTCTGGGCCCAGGGCTGGGCCCCAGCCTGCTTGGCTTGGTTTGTGGAGACCGCCTCACGCCTTTTTTCATGGGCCAAGAATTGAGTGGATTCTTGTCCTGATCTGTCCAGACCGGAGGGACAGTGCTGACCTGCCCCTGGAGCTTTGACACTGGAGGCTGACTCCTGGTATTTCCGGGGGGGCTTCCCTCTGGTGATTGCTGTCGGTAGCTGCCCCTGGCGTGTGTGGCTAAGGGCGTTTTTTCCTTTGTGGCCCGGGGCCTGGCACATAGGAAGGGTCTCTCATATTTACTGTGGGACAGCCAGGTAGTTCAGTAGATAGAGCACTGGGCCTGGAGTTGGGAAGCACTGAGTTCAGATCCAGCCTCAGACCCCTCAGTTTCCTTACGTGTAAACTAGAGATTGTAACAGCACCCCCACCCTCCTAGGGTTACTGTGGGAGTCAGAGGAGAGCCTAGCCCGGGGCCTAGCACACAGTAGGTGTGTTTCGCCGGATACTGGCCCCACGTGTTCTGCAGAGTGCCTAGTCCGGGGTCTGGCATGCAGTAGGTGTGTTTCCCCACGTCTTCCTGGGAGGCTGCCCCCAGCACACAGCAGGGGCGCCTGGGAAGGCAGGCAGTGAGCCCAATGTCCCCCTGGCCTCTTGGGATGGCCTTTCTGGTTTGTCGGAGCAGGCAGACAGCTTGCTGGAAAGCCAGGTGAAGCGTTCAGAAATAATGATTGTAATGATGACAGGCTTTACAGGATCGCAGAGGGCTTGATACTCACAACTGCCCTAGGAGGTTGGTGCTGTTATGATTTACCAATGGAGAAACTGAGGCAGGAGAGGGCAGTGCCCAGGGTCACCCAGGGAGTGACTCTGATGCGGGATTTGAACTCAGGGCTTCCTGACTCCAGGCCAGGTGCACTATCCTCTGAGCCAGCCGGCTGCCTCCACAGGTACAAGGAGGGCCATAAAGTCCTGCTCTGATCTGCAGATGTGTCATGTTGTGTTCAGGCCAAGAGGCGGCTCAGAACCCACCTGGCAGCCTCATCTCAGTGGACATGGCCTGTGTGAGAAAAGGGAAGAGGCTGGGACAGTGGGGACGAGGGGTTGCCTGCACCCCATGTCAAGCCTTTGAAGGGTCTTAGGAAGTCAAGTCTTCTGGCCCCTCAGAGAGGGCAGGCATTTTCTCTGTGCCAGGGATGGGCCTTCTCCTTCCTTAGCTCCCCTCCTGGCATCAGGGTCCCACTGATGGCCTGCCTAGGGAATCCTGCCCCCTCCCCTCCTGAGACTGGGCAGGGAGTATCTCTTGTCTAGTGTGTGGCACCTAGAAGGTGCTTAATGAAGGGTGATTGACTGACTGAGAAGGACTGTGGGAGGCAGAAACTTCCCACGATTCCAAAGCTCTCTCTGGAGATCCCGAGGGAGAGGCTGGCCTAGAGGCAGTCACCCGCATTTGTGCCCTGGGAAATTGTAACGTCCAGATTGGGGTTGGGCAGCTGGCGGACGCCTGTGGGAATGGGCAGAGAGAGGGTGAAGAGGAGGAAGCCTTGTGGTCCGAGGCATGGATCAGAGAGGGGAGAGTCCGGAAGCAGGCGGATGTGTGGAGGTGTGCTGTCCAGGCCTGGTGGGCTCTGGAGGTTGCCCTGAGGACAGGGGGCCACCCCCACTGCATGACCAGTCAAGGCTGCTGGTCCTGCCCTGGCCTACCTAGCCTGTCTGACTTGGGGACACTCTGCCAGCTCTGGCCTGTTCTCCTTTGGCAATCCTTTCAGAAGTCTTTCTTCTTGACATATGTGGTCATAGCAAATGCCACAAAATACATCCCCAACAAACTGAGCAAAGCTATGCGTGGTTGGGGCGTGCATGAATGAGTGTGTGCACATGCGCACATGTGTGAACCGTTCTTTGGGTTCTGGCCTTCATGCCTTCCCACCCAAAGCCCTGGGACCGTGGGACAGGTGGTTCAGACAGGGAAACTGGGCCTCAGAGGGACTAGGGGCCTTGTGCCAGGTCACATAGCAGTTGGTGGTAGAGCTGGGATCTTCTGGCATCAGCTGCCCCCTCCTCACTACGTGGATGTCTGCAGGGAGGGCCTCTTCCATACCTCTCCCTGCTCAGGTCCTTGTCCTTTAAGGCTCAGAGCAGGTTCGGCCTGTAGGAAACCTCTCCTGGTGTTCTCTGCCTATCCTACAACCAGTAGGGAGACTCAACTGGGTGTGAATAGAAGGAGTGCTGGGGAGACTCATGTGCCAAGTGTCCCCGAGAGCCCAGGCATACCCTTTCTTTGCTCCTGGTGGCACCTGCTGGGATTCAACATGCATCCAGTTCTGGAGGACTGCAGAACTTGACCTCCCTGAGGGCAGCAGCCATTGTATTCCTAGGGAATTCTGGACACATCCTCCAGAGGAGGTCTGTAGAGGACAGAATGGAGGGACTGGGGACCCTCCCCAGAGAGCCCAGGGCCAGGGTGTCAGGCTGCCACACCCCCCCCTCTGATGGCTGCTCTTGAGCTCTTGGGGTTCATTGAAACTTTCAAATCTTTTTTCAGTCTAACCATGTCCTTCCCCCACCCCAAACCCCATCTTATACTTGTGAAAATGATCTTCTGAACCCAAGTATAACACTTCACCTTTATCCTAATTGATCCTTTGGATAATCAGTCAAAAATCATGAAACCCCTCCTAGGTGCCATACTGACCACACTGAAGTCAGACAGTGTGTGCTCATGGGATGGAAGGCTGCAGGAACCCCTGTATATAAAGAATGCACCAAATATTTTTAAAATGACTACTAGGTAGTAGCTGAGGGAGAGTAAAATCTTGCAGAAGAAGGTGCTGCTTCCCCTGAGTCTTGAAGTAAGCTAGGAGGTGAAGGGGAGGAGGGAGTGCATTCTATACAGGAAGGTACAGCCGGTGCAAAAGCACACAGTCTAGAAATGGAGGGTCTTGTCATGGAAATGGGGAAGATGGTGGGGTGGGGGGCTAGATTATGAAGGGCTTTGAATGCCAAGTAGAGCATTTTTTATTTGATTCTGGAGGCAATAAGGAGCCATTGGAGTTTGTTAAATAGGAGGGTGACATAGTCAGATCTGGGCTTTTAGACAATCACTTTAGTGACTGATTGGAGGATGGACTGGAGTAGGGAGTGACTTAAGACAGGCAGACCCACTAGCAGCTATTTCAATAGACCAGTTGTGAGGTGATGAGGGGACTTCACTAGGGTGGGAGTAATGTCAGAGAAAAGGAAGGAACATATTGGAGAGAGAAAATTGACCAGAGGTACTGAAGAGATAAAATCCACTGGAGATGCTGAAGAGCTGAAATGGCTCAAAGATGCTGGAGAAGTCTAATATACCAGAGATGCTGGAGAAATGAAATGTACCAGAGATGCTGGAGAGGTGAAATGTACCAGAGATGCTGGAGAAGTGAAATGTACCAGAGATGTTGCAGAGGTGAAATGGCCCAGAAATGCTGGAGAGGTGAAATGGCCCAGAGATGCTGCAGAGGTGCAATGGACAGGCCTTGGCAATAGCTTGGATAAGGGTGGGGGGTGGGCAGTAAGAGACAGTAAGGAGCTACGAATGACTCCTAGATTGGTATCCTGAGGGACTGGGAAGATGGGAATGCCTTTGGGCATGGTCACTTTACGGCACACTGCCCAGGCTCCTCCCGGGGATGGGAGCAAAAGAGCCCATTTAGTATGTCCCCTTTCGTTTAAGGACCAATATCATGAAGGCATGGGGTTAGAACACTGGCCTAGGAGGCAAGAAGACCTGAGTTCAAATCTTGTCTCAGACACTTAGTTAGCTGGCCTTGGGCAAGTCATCTGATAATCTCTTTTAAGTGAAGATAATAATAGATTGGGTTGTTGAGGATCAAAAGAACACTTACAAACCCTAGGGTGTTGTGGAAAGATTGGCTGTTTATTATTATTATTTGTGATTTTTCAGGTGGGGAAATCAAGTGACAGAAGAGCAGGGACCTCCCTGACACAGGGAGGCTCTGTCCTCAGAGAGGGGGCAAAGGGCAGTGCTCACTCCCCTCTCAGGCAGGGTAGGCAGCTAGACAAGAAGAAACACTGAGGACTGAATGACCAGATGGAGGAAGAGGACTCACTGGCCACCCAAACCTGGGTTTCTATGTCCCACGCAGAGTCTCTTGCCAGCCCTTCCTCATGAAGGAGATGGGCTGAGGAAGGCTCACTGCTGTGAGAGTGAAGAGCCCAGCAGAGTCCAGGCCTCTTGTCACTGCTGCCTCCCTGCCAGCCCCTCTCACAGTCTGCTAAGGGCCCCCATTCCTGAAATGTCTCTGACTACCCCAATGGTTCCTACTCTCCCTCTGTTGGCCAAATACCTTGATGCTAAAGGGAGGCGAGCCCACAGAGGCCATGTAGTCTGAGGCTGTCAAAAGCAGAATGGGCCCAGCCATCCATCTATCTGCCTGTGTACCTCTCTGTCCATCTGTCAGTCCATTCGCCTGTCCAGCTATCCATTTGTCTGGTTGCCTGTACATCTGTCTGTTCATCTGTACATTTTTCTGTCTCTGTGTGTCTGCCTGTCCACCTGTCTAGACCGATTCTGAGGTCACCCCTGAAGGGAGTCCTTTTTTCAGCTCTAAGAGTTCCCTGACTCTGTCGAGAGTTGCCCGTCTCTGTGCTGGTGGAGGGAGCCCTGCGCTGCTAAGGGCAGATTCCTGGGGTTTCTCCCAGCTTGGTGTACTCTGCCCATCCAAGGAGGATGCCAGGCGCCAGCCCTGAGCCCCAGGCCACTCCACGTTCATGCTTTGTCAGGCCCCTTCCCTGGCTCTGTCCCAGGGCCTGCCCCTTGGCTGTCTCCTGGATCGTGGGGGAGCCCAGCCTGTGGAGAGGCCTCTGGGCAGATGCCGGCCCCAGCCCCCATCAGCGGCTTCCTCACTCCCTGGCCTTGTTGGCTGTGTTGTTTTTTCCATTGAATTATTTCCCCTTTACCTTTGCCCTCCCTGCAGATGTGCTGTTCAGCTGACTTCCATGAATGCTTTAACTGCTTGGAAGGAGGGGGGAGGGAGGGCAGAGAAGTCATTATCAAGCGCCTACTGTGTACCAGGCACTGCTAAATGCTTTCTAGGCACCTCATTTGATCCTCATGACAGCCCTGGGTGATGGCTGAGCATAACTAGGCTATTATCCCCATCTTATGGCTGAGGAAACTAAGTGTCTGAGGCTGGATTTGAACTCAAGTTTTCCTGACTCTGTGTCCTTTGGGCAAGCCTGGGTCAGTAGGGCAGGTCGGTGCCCGCTCTGGCCAGCCCCCGCTTTCTCTCATTTCCCTGGTGGGTGTGGCTCTGCTTGCCTCTGAGAATCCCCTGAAATTGGTGCCAGTGGGCTTCCTCAGCCAGCTCTCTCAGGGACCCTGGGCAGGGGCCTCCCCCTCCTTGTGGGAGGATATGCCTCGCCCAAGGTCTCACAGGTGCTGGATTGGAATACAGGCTCTTGGTGCCACTCTCCCAACAGCAACAAGTGGTCCAGGGGAGGGAAGGCCGGCCCTCTAGGAGACAGCTGCTCTAGCTCTATCATCTTCCCTTCTCCAGGCTCAGTAACCCTGTTCTTTTTTTTGGTTGATTTTTTTTTTTTTTTTTGCTTTTTGGAGGGGGAAGGTAGGGCAATTGGGGTTAAGTGACTTGCCCAAGGTCACACAGTGTCTGAGGCTGGATTTGAACTCGGGTCCTCCTGACTCTAGGGCCGGTGCTCTATTCACTGCGTCACCTAGCCGCCCCCAGTCATTTTGTTCTTTAAGGTGGATCCCAGCATGGTGTATGCCCCAGAGCAGCCCAAGGCAGCGTCTAGCCTGGTGACCCATAAGATCTGTTGACTTCTTGGTACCTGGCCATCTCTCCCAGTCAAAGGGAGGCCCTTTGCAGCCAGGCAGCACATACTAGGTACTTTATACTTAGTCCTAAGATCCTGGGATCTTATGAACTTGGGCAGAGAAGTTGTCAGTCAGCCAAGAGCCGCAAGGTTCACAGGGGCTCTCTTCTCTTCTGCCAGAGGACACACTACTCAGAGCTGGCCCCAGCTTAGGCATTCACACCACGATGATGCTGCCCTTGTCCACTCCCAAAGCTGAGACCTCGCCCTTCTTACCTCTCTAGTTCAATATTAAACAGATACTTTCCTGAACAGAAGAGCATGTGCCTGCCAGACCGTCCAGACTAGGCAGGTGTGGCAGGAAGGAGGGAGGGCCACCTCCAGGCTGCTAGCTCTCTGTTCTGGAAGGGTAACAGAGGATTCCCGTCTCTCCATATCAGATTCTGCGCTGGGGAAGCATCTGGGGAACTCATGCTATGTTCTGGGCATTTGGCATGTGGGAGCCAGAGGGAAGCTGAGCTGGCCGAGGGCCAGAAGGTCTCTGGGGGCCCAGGAGCAGCCTCTGGCAGAGGCCCCTTGCAGCTTTTCACACTCGGACACTCTGGGCAGCTTCTCCTTCATTGCCTTGGTTTCTCCATAGGGCATCTGGCGCATCCCCGTGGATGAGATTGACCGGCCAGGAAGCTTCGCTTCTCACATGAACCGCTCCATTGTCCTGCTGCTGCAGGTGCTTTCGCAGCTAAAGGACTACGGCACCCTGCTGAGGGTGTCCTCAATGCTGCAGAGGACACCCGACCAGGGGAAGTAAGTGGGCATCATCCCGGAGGTGGGCGTGCCCTATGGCGGCAGTAGGGGGCTCACAGGCTCTTGGGAAGGGAGACAAGCAGCTTCTGGCCATCTGTAGGGGGAGGGAGTGAGTGAGTTTGGGGCCGGGGGGGGGGTGCCCAGGGGATTGTTTCGCAGGCTGCGCTCTGCAGCCGGACTGCGTTGAAGAGCATAGGGGGCACCGAGGGGACCTGGCAGAGATGAGGCCATAGTGCTGGCGCCGATGGGTGGAGCGAGGCTGTGGCTGACCTCTGTGGCCCCGTGGCTGAGGGGGAAGGTCCAGAGCCATTCACACCTGCGCGCCAACAGCACAAGATAGCCTCCCTGCCCTCTGTTTTCTAGGAACTGAGTGGGTTTGAGGAAAAGTCAGATTCACCCTCCCCTTGCTCACTGGCTCATTGACAGCGGCTCATCAGCCGTGTGTTAGGCCCTCTCAGGCCTAGCCGAGCCTACATGGGGAGGGCGGGAGAGAGGGAAGGAGCCAGCCTGTCTGCAGTGCTGTCCTTCATGCCTATGCTGGGTTTCCCTGGGCGCTCGGCCCCACATCGGTCTGGCTGTGGAAGCTTGACCCCCCGCCAGGCGGCTTGACGTTGGGTATCACCATGCCATAGGAAATACCTGCGGGATGCAGACCGCCAAGTTCTGGCGCAGCGGGCCTTCGTCCTTACTGTGAAGGTGCTGGAGGAGACGCTGAGTGAGCTGAGTGAGGTGAGAGCGGCAGCCAGGGCCTCGGGCCTCCTGTCTGCTTGGGCCTGGCCTGCAGGTGCAGGGGTCTGAGATGAGGCAGCACTGGGGAGTTGGAAGGGTCTGAGCAGAGTGACCCCCATGGACGGGGAGCTCACTGTCTCCTGAGGCTCCTTTTTGGGCCGACCCCAGCCTTCAGAGAACTCCCCCGGGATCTGCAAGTGCCAATCCTACGCTCCTCAGTCTCGTCTCCCCTCTCCAAGCCTCCATGCTGGCTGAGCCCAGACCCTGGAGTGGTCGCCCTGGGGCCCACTGAGTCCCCAGGAATGAGACCTTGTTGGGATGCTTGGCTTGAGGCAGCCCTCGCTCAGTAGGAAAGCGCTCTGCTGGGTGGGCTGTGACCGTCCTCTGCTCTTCCCCAGGGGTCAGAAGGCCACAGGATGACGACAGACGTTTCTAACAAGCCAAGTGCCGAGGATGGGAGTGAGGTCCTTCCCAAGAAGCCTGCTTTGTCTGATGGCGGGGGCAAGGGGGCAGCGCCCAGCTACAGCCCCTCGGCTGCCCCCAGTGCTCTCAAGGAGCATTCCCGGGCGAGCTCCACGGAGCCCATGGACCTGGAGCCAGAAAGGGCTGATGTGGCCCTCCGGCGCCCTGAGGCAGAGAGGCCGCCTCCTGCTCACACGCCCAAAGACTGCGGGCCTGACAGCCGCCCGGCTGAGCTGTCCCTGGAGGACCTGAGCATCAGCTCTCGGCAACAGCTGCTACCGCAGCCGCAGTCACTACTGACCAAGGGTTTGGGCCAGTCGGCTTTCGATGAGGCTGGACAGAGGCCCAGCCGCAAGAGGAAGTTACTGGATGACCCTGAGTCTGGGAAGAGCCTTCTCCTGGATGCTTACCGAGTGTGGCAACATGGCCAGAAGGTCATGGCCTATGACCTAGGCAAGATTGAGAAGATTATGTCCGAGACCTACATGCTGATCAAACAGGTTGGCTTTGGGGTCTGTAGGGAGGTGGAATTGGGAACCGGAGACACGCGGAGGGGGGGGGAAGTCAGGGAAGGTTGTGGGACTCACACCAGTGGTTAGTCAGAAGGCCCCACCAGGCGCTTAGGATGGCGTGGCTCATGCCGCTGTGCTTGGTCAGAGGCTCCCATAGGGAGCTGGGACTGGGGGCTAAGGCCCCCAATGGGGAGTGGAACCAGAGTCAGGACTGAGGTCATGCATGGAAGGGCCAGAGCCCCCCCGGGGCAGCCAGGGGCCTCTGTCTGGGGTTTAGGCCTGTTGGCTCCTGGGTTCCCTCATTCCACATTCTGTCCTCAGGGGACTCACCGACTTTGGCCATTGTCCAGCGTCTCTCACACTTCCTTCCTCCCTTTGTTCAGGTGGATGAGGGGACTGCTCTGGAGCAGGCCGTCAAGTTCTGTCAAGTACACCTGGGAACGTCGGCCCAGCGACAGGTAATGCAGGTCAGAGCAGGCCTGGCCTGGCCTTGGCGGCCGGATTGTGGACCTCACTGGGTGACGCCTGGATCCTCCCCCTGCCTCTTGACCATCCCTGCCTTGTTCCTCTCCTCTGGGCCAAGGAGAGGGGCTCATGTGCCCCTGGCATCAGCCCGGAGAGCCCATGGCTGGGCGGTCCAAGTGTGGGGTCAGTCCTCACTCACAGCTCTCTGAAACTGGGAGCTTTGCTCAGTGCTTTACAAGTAAGGTCTCACCCCAGCCTGGGAAGGGAGGTGCCCTTCTTGTCCCATGTTACCCATGGGAGAGCTGAGGCAGGCCGTGGTGAAGTGACTTGCTAAGGTCTCTAGGAAGCCAAATGTCTGAGGCAGAATTTGAACCCAGCTTTTCCTGACTCCAGGCATAGTGCTCTGTGTGCTGACTGCGCACAGCCCCACGCTCAGGCCCAAGGACTTCAAACACAGTCTGACATGATGGGTCCTTTTGGGGGTGCACAGGTGTTCCGTGGCCTGAAAGTCAAGAGAGGGCACACCAGGTGGTGGGCCAGGCTGGGTAAAGGCTCACAGGCGTGAGGTTAGGGGCTGAAGCCTCCTGGTGCTGTGCCATACAGGGCCTTGAAACCCAGGTGGAGGGGACATAGTGAGTGGCCAAAAGTTTGTGGGTCTGAAAAGGGGCAGTCCTGCCGATGGAGAGACTCCAGAAGGGCCTCCCAGGGCTGAGGGCGCTGAGACAAGAGGGCAGGGGATAGCTGAGCAGATACACCCCTGGGCCCAGACTGAGGGCTGACCCGCCACAGGGATGGCAGATCTCAATGCTCTGGACTCCACAGCCTGGGCAAACATCAGGAAGTCCCCCCCCCAGGATAGCACTGGGTGGTCTCCCTGCCATCCTTGAGCTCCTTGCCACATGTCCCTCACAGGGGCGTCTCCACCTTGGCAGGGACAGGCCTCATAGCCTCTGCCCAGTTGCTTTCTCAGCTCTACCAGCAATGCATGGCCAAGGCAGCATCCTCTAGTGTCTGGAGCATGAGGTTCAGCCCTGGAAAAGTCCCTTTACTTCTGGGCCTCAATTTCCTCATCTGTAAAGGTTGGGGGAGGAGGGGTTGGACTCAGTGACCTGAGACTGCTTCCTCTTGGTCTTCCCTCCCTAACTCTGATTTTCCCTGGTACTCGCCTGTCACATTCACCTCGTGATTCCCATCTCATTCTAGATCTCTGCAAACACACAGCTTCCCATTTCCCATCTCCATGTCTTTGCATTGACTGAAAGGCTGTCTCTCTTTCCTTCTGCCTCATGGCATCCCAGCTCAAACACCATCTCCTACATGAAACCTTCCCTGATTGCCACCCACTGCCCTTGCATTTAACTGCTTTGTGTTAATTTGAGGTTGGGTCCCTCTGTGTGTTTTTGGACTCTCTGGGTCTCCAGTTCCTCGTGAGCCCTGCCTCGGGGACAGATGTCATGCCTGGTCCTTTGGGGCCTACAGGCTTCCCAATTTCCCTCTTTATAGATTCCCACCCTTTGGAGGGTGATCTGTCTCCTAGGGTGGCTGAGAAGAGAGGTAGGAAGCCTGAATTGGCCAGACAGCACAGGTGCAAGCCAGACCTATATCCTCCAGACTGCAGAACTGTGAGAATGTTTGCTTGCTTCACAAAGCGTTTGACCTGCATGCACAAACTCGATCAGCCCAAGCTCTCTCAGATGGCTTCTGTGACAAGTATGATTGTGCCCATTTTTTAGAAGAGGAACTGAGGGGGAGGCTAGGTGGTGCAGTGAATAGAGCACCAGCCCTGAAGTCAGGAGGCCCTGAGTTCAAATCTGGCATCAGACACTTAACACAAAAACTAGCCGTGTGACTTTGGGCAAGTCACTTAACCCCAGTTGCCTTCTAAAAATAAAAAAAAAGAAGAGGAACTGAGGCTCATAGACAGGAGATGGCCTGCCCATGGTTACACTCCTAATGAGCAGGTACAAGAGGCAGAATTCAAACTCCAACTCTGGCTGGCCAAGAGCCAGCTGAGGCACAGGTGCCATACTCCAGGCTGGGTGGGTGGGTGCTGGGGCAGGGTTACAACTCATAGAATCCCAAGATTTCTGTTAGAGGGGCAGGGCCTCAGTTCTGTCTGCTCTAACCCATTTAGATCAGGAAGGTAGAAATAAGGGAAATTAACCATTCCAGGGATGGGAGACAACCTGTCTGCAGGTATACCCCGCAGGAAAGCTCAACAGATTGGCTTGGCTGCCAAAAGCATTGAGCGCCTAGAAGGGCAGTTTGTAGACAGACTGCCAAAGACTTAAAATGCCAAAGGGGTTTGTTCCTGGAGGTCAGAGTGCCTGGAGCTTATGGAGTTGAGGATGATGTTGTCAGGCCTGTGCTTTAGGAAAATCACTTTGGGAAGATAGACTGGAGGGGGAAGAGACTGAGGCAGGAAGATACCTGACCCCCTTCCCCCCCACCCCATTTCCCAACAGCTACCTCAGTAGTCCAGGTGTGAGATGATGAGGGCTTGCACCAGCTTGGGAGCAGGGTCAGTGGGAAGGAGGGGGCATATTTATGAGAAACTCCAGAGGTGAAATAGACCAGAGATGCAGCAGAGTTGAAGTGATCCAGGGATGGTACAGAGGTAAAATGGACCAGGGATGGCGCAGAGGTGAAATTGCAGGCCTTGGTACCATATGGGATCTGGGGGGGTGAGAAGAGTAAGGAGTCCAGAATGACCCCAAGTTGCGAGCCTGAGGGACTGTAAGGATGGGGGTGCCCTCAACAGCAACAGGGAAAATAGAAGGGGGACATTTTAGTACTGCCCTTTACAGCTATTGCTTGTCCTGAGTGTAAAAAATACCCTGACGTCTAGTAGCAACATGGCTTAGATCTCCAGGTTATCTTTGGAAAGTGTTGTTAGGAAGAACCAGATTCAAAAAGCATATTGTGAGCCTCATGACAGAGGGGGCATGTCAGTGAAGTAAACTAAATCACAAGAGAAGCAGTCGGGCTCCCCTCTCGTAGGGCTGGGCCTGGCTCCCACTTCTCACCCCCTCCCTCGGTGCTGCTGACCAGGTGGCCCCAAGGGCTGTGGCTTTGCCAGGGTCTCAGGAAGGCAGGGGTGGGGGCAGTGGGGCCCAGCACTGCTCTCCCTCCTCCCAAAGACCAGCCATTTTGTTTGCTGTTGCTCTCCCCAGTTGCCATGACACCCCCTCTCTCCTGGAGGTGGACTTCTGGGCCTCATTAAAGCTGCAGTTTGCTCCCTCTGCCCGCTGCTTGGAGTAGTCAGGACTCACACACAAGGAGGAAACGGGGCTTCACCCTGCCTGCCTTCCCCTTCCTTTTCTTTCCTGTCCTTGCCTTCCTTTTCCTCTCCTCCCTTCCTCCCTCCCTCCCTCCCTCCTTCCTTCCTGT
>NW_027186029.1:671995-681912 GCF_028583685.1 Petaurus breviceps papuanus
TCCTCCCTTCCTCCCTCCCTCCCTCCCTCCCTCCCTCCTTCCTTCCTGTCTCCTTCCTTCCTTGCCCCCTCCTTCACTTCCTCCATCCTTCTTTCTTTCCTCCCTCTCTCTTCTCCCTCCTTCCTTCTTCCCTCCCTCCTTCCCTTCCTTCCTTCCTGTCTCCTTCCTTCCTTGCTCCCTCCTTCCCTTCCTCCCTCCCTTCTTCCGTCCTCTCTCTCCCTCCTTCTTTCCTTCTTCCCTCCCTCCTTCCTCCCTCCCTTCTTTCCTTCCTCCTGCCCTCATCCCTCCCTCCCTTCCTTCTCTTCTTCCCTTCCTCCCTCCCTTTCTTCCTCCTTTCTTCCCTGTCTCTCCCTTCCCTCCTTCTCCTTCCCCCTCTCTCGTCCTTCCCTCTTTCTTTCCCCCTCCTTTTTGCCTGCCTTTGGCATCTCTGTGTCAGACCCCAGGTGGAGTCCTGCACCCTGCTTGTAAGAGAAGACAAGGTCTGTGGGTGAATGGGTGACGCTCTCGAGGTTGGCTTACCTGGCAGGTACTCAAGGTAGAAGAGGATGGAGGGAGGGAGGGGAGGGGGATGTGGCCAGGCAGAGCAGTGCTGAGGACGCATGTGGGAAGGATGCAGGAGGAAGTGGGAGCCAGCCCTTCCGTGAGTGGTGGGTTTGGGCGCCTCCTCGCAGCCCGCGGCCCCGGGGCCAGGCTGCATTGTCACGGGCCCAGGGCCGCCCGCTGCGGCTTGCGGCTCCATCCTCCGTCTGCCACCGCGGCCGTGGGAGGAGGAGGAAGCCGAGGAAGCAGCCCGCCATCCCCGGAACAAAGGCTGAAGCCACGGCCTCTGCGGTCCCTGCAGCGCCCCACCCCCACCGGCCCTCGCTGCCGTGGTCTCTGGTCTGCTTGGCTCCGCACCGCGTCGGTTCACGCGAGTCTTCCGGGGCTTCTCGGCGTCTCCCGGCTTCTCCTGCCCCTCCCCGCCCGCGCCCTCCTGCGCCCTCCTGTGCCCGGCTCTGATGCTCCTGACCTTTCCGCCTCGGGTCCGGCGCATCACCACCGGAGGCCCTGCGTTTGCTCCTTACCTCCCAGTTGTTCCAATCCGCATTTCTCCTGGGGGAGGGGGTTGGAGCCACTTTCCTGTGGCTGTCAATAGTCCATGATTTCTTTCTGCAGACTCGCAGCTCCCCTGTCCCCTTGTCCCCTGGACATGTCTCACATTTCTGTATGAGTATCCATGGACAGCAGAGGGGCTGCTTCCTTCCTCCTCCTCACTGGGCCTTACCTCCTTATCTCCTCATTGGTGGAGACCTCAAGGGAACACAAGGGAAGAACCCTGAGCAACAGACTGAAAAGGGAGAGCAAACGACACCTCCCCCCCTCCCCCAGGCCTGGGGATCCCAGGGGTCAGGAGCTTTACCTGGGAATGCTGAGTGTGCAGCTCACCTATCCCCTGAGGGACTGTGAGGTGGACACTTGTCCTTGCAGGCCCTGGCACGTCACGCCTGCCGGGGCCAGCCTGGCAATAATTTTGTCCTTGGGGAGCAGGACCTGTGGTACAGAGTAAATGTGAGCCCTTGTGGGCTGTCCCTTTCCCAGGTGCCCCAGGGACTCCCTGCTCTGAGTCCCTATGACTCTGAGTATTGTCTGACTTTGAATTTGTAGAAAAATCCTAGACAAAAATGCTTATGCTTGAGGCTAGAACGTGGAGATGGAACAAAGGAAGATAGTGGGGGTGGTCGTTGGCAGGAAGGTGACCCCAGATCCAGAGCTTGGAGATGACCCAGAGGGAAGCTGTACTGTGGGCTAGTACAGGACAGGGCTGTGGCCCAACTGGGCCACACTGGGAGCACTTCCCAGGTCTGGATGTGCCCAGGACTTTGATGCCTGGTGGGGAATCCTGAGGCCTGTGCTTCCAGGGAAAGCTGGGAACTTGTGGTTCCTGCCAGGGTCTAGTGACATCTGGAAAGACTACAGGCCAGCAGAGGGCTGCCTGAATGTGAGAAGAGATGGGCTGAGGGCTGAGGATCTGAAGGAATGAACAGGTGAGATCTGCCAACCTTTCCTGTCAGGACGCGGGCGGGAAGTCTGAGTAGACTACAAGTCCATATTGTTTACTTGTAGAAGAAGCCCTTACTCAGTGCCTGTTTGCTCTTACTTTACATACACTTCTAACCAGATTGCTTATATACTTCTCTAGTCCTTAACAGATAAGAAAGAACAACGAGAATAGGTCCATGGGTTTGCTAAAGGTAGAAATTCTGGGAACAGAGAGCAGGAAGCGTCTGGAAGAGACTCTCTCTATACCAGTGGCCCCTGAGATTACCTCCCAATCTGAACTGCAGTGGTTCTGTGATGCCCAGATTGGGTTTGTATGGGACAGATGGTTCTGTGGCAGACCAGGAGTTGGCAAGGGAAGTATGAAATCCATGCTTTCTGGTTCTGAGTGTCAGGAAGACCTGAGTTCTAATCTGGCTTCATATCCTCCCTAGTTGTGTGACCTAAGTAGGTCACTTTCCCTTTGCCTGCCTCAGTGTCTTCATCTGTAAAAAAAAAAAAAAAAAAGGCCTCTTCCACCCTTAAAAACCACTCACTCAAACTAGAGAGTGACTGTCTATCCTCTAAGCCTCCCCATCCACATCTGACCTATATATGTAGCCCTGGTTTCCAAACCTCCAATCTCCCATCTCCAACTATCTACTGAACATTTCAAACAAGATGGTGCAGAGACATCTCAAGCTCAGCATCTCCAAAATGGAACTCATTATCTTTTTCCCCAAAACTGCTTCCTCTTCAAAACTTCCCTGACATCCTCAGGCTCCCAACCTAGAAGTCATCCTGGATCCTTACTCTCCCTTAACATGTCATCCATTCTGTGACCAAGGCCTGTCTACTGCACCTCTGCCACATCTCAGGTCCATTTCACCTGCACCATCTCTGGTCCATTCCACCCCTGGCAGCATCTCTGGTCCATTTCACCTCTGCAGCATCTCTGGTCCATTCCACCTCTGCCACATCTCAGGTCCATTTCACCTCTCCAGCATCTCTGGTCCGTTTCACCTCTGCCACATCTCAGGTCCATTTCACCTCTCCAGCATCTCTGGTCTATTTCATTTCTGCAACATATCTGGTCAATTTCACCTCCAGAGCATCTCCCAAATACACCCCTTTGCTCCTCTGACACTGTTCCCACCTGGTGCAGACCCTCATCATTCTGGCCCTGGACCATAGTAATAACTGCATGTGGGTCTGCCTGCCTTGAGTGTTTCCCCACTCCACTCAACCACTAAAGTGTTTTTCCTAAAGTACAGTTGAACCTCAGCACTGCCCTACTCAGTTATCACCTGTGGCAACCTCTTACCTCCAGGATTCAATAAAAATTGTTGTTTGACATTTAAACATTTGCAAGTTGGCCCCTTCTTCACATCTCCTCCCCCTTCACCTCCTCTACTCAGCTGCTCCTCCAGGCCCAGGATACTCTTCCTTCTCACACTGTTTCTCAGAATTCCTGGTTTGCTTTGAGGCTCAATTCAGATTGCCCTTCCTTCAGAGCCTCTCTAGGCCCCCTGGCTCCTCCCTCCAACCTGATTTTTGTTTATGCTTTATGGGCTTGCCTCTACATTCAGGTGTTGTTTTCCCAAAGTCCTCAGAGGTGCTAGCCATGTCCTAGGGGGTGAGACAAGATTGATAACACTCCTAGAGAGGGCCTGTCAGTGATAGGCATTGTCCAGGATCACCTGGCATGTTGGCAAGAGATCAGATCAGGACTTAGATCCTGAAGACACTCTTCCCACTGGATTCTCCTGCCTCCCAATCCAGAGCCAGGGGCCCAGAGTCAGGAGCAGAACCAGAATGGCCTGGAGCCCAAGGGGAACCTGGCTGCCTCAAGCTGCCCGTCATGAGCCTTCCTAAAGCCAGCCCACCGAATGCTCCCAGGATGGAGCTCTGACTGCCAGGAAGGTTCTGTCTGTCCAGGACCTTTACCCTTCTCTGGTCTGGCAGGATGTCAGACACATTGGCTCAGTGGCAGAGGACAGCTGTAAGATTAGGCCAGATAAGTCTGTGAAGGGCCTTGAATGTCCCAAATGAGCTGGACCTCTGTGAGCAGGAGAGTGACTTAGACCTGGGCAATGCCTTGTAGACAGCTATGTGGCAGGAGCGAGACAGCCCTCTTGAAGGGGGACGGGCAGCTTGGAGCAAGGAGGGAGCCAGAGGCAATGTGGAGATGCAGCGGGGAAGCCATGAGCCTGGAGGCAGAAGGACACCCTGGGCAGGGCATTTCACTGCTGTCTGCCGCAGGTTCCTCAATAACAAAAGAGAAATAATAACAGCACCCATGAAGCAAGTTGAATTAAATGAGGTGATGTTTGTAAAGTGCTTAGTGTCTGTTCTCTCCCTCTTGACCTTCTCTTTCTTTGTGTCCACAGGCCACAGGGGACACCCCAACCACTCCCAAGCCCCCTAAGGACAGCAGGGAGAGCTTCTTCTGGGCCAACACAACGGCCTCCCCGGCCCTCCAGCCTGCACCCTCCAACTCTGACCCGGTGCCCCCTGACATCTCCCCCAAGGCTAAGCCACCTTCTGCCTCCAAGGACCCTGAGGCCCCTCCGAGCATGGCCTGTCCGGCTCCAGGTAAGGCAGCCTTCCTTGTCCAGCCCTGCCCACTTCCCAGTAGCCTCCATGCAGCACTGCACCTGATTTACAGAGTAGGAGAGAAAAATAAGTGGCAACTCCTGGTGGCTGAGCCAGGACCAGAGCCCAGGTCTCCTGCCCCCAGGTCCTGGGGGTGCCAGGCAGCAGGTTCCTGACACAGCTTAGCCAAAATCAGTCACTACCAGGTGACTTCTGGGCCCTGCCCCTAGAGCTTCCGGGGAGCCGTCCTGGACCATCCCAGACATTGCCAGCCCAGCTCAGGGGTCATGCAGTCAGGGCCTGGTGGAGGCTGGGACCCAGGCCCAGGCAGCTCTCCACACCCTCCTGTGTTCCACACAGTCCATCAGCAAGCATGGGCCAAGGCCCTGGGCGGGGGACACAGGGACAGATAATGAGGCCAGATGAGCTGCCCACAGGGGACACAGGAGTACACACCAGTCTTTGGGACAGGCAGATAAAGGGCAGATGCATGCAAGTTGGATGTGTGGTGGCTTGGCAGGGGGTGAGAAGTCAGAAAAGGGTTCATGTATTTGGGGATGGGGCTTGAAGGTTTTCCTTCAAGGAGGCCCTGAATGAGGCCATGGGGAGCCACTGGAATGTATTGAGGAGGGGGTGATGTGGCCAGTCCCATGCTTTAGGAAGACCAGATGGATGGGAGCGGGTGAGGAGAAAACAAGGCAGCTGGTAAAACAGTCCAGATGTGAAGAGACAAGGGTCTGTATGGGGTGGGGAGGGGGCATTGGCAGACTGAGGGTGCTGATGCCATTGCCAGAAAAGCGGCATTTGGAGGAAAGGGGAGTTCTGTGTCACATCTCTCCAGTGTGAGAACCTCAATGGACCGTGGGTGATGCAGGCAGCTGTATGTGCAGTCTGGGAGTCCTTGGCAGAGAGATGACTGCCCAGGACAGAGCCCTGACGGACGGGGGGGCACACCCGGGCTCCAAGGCAAATGCTCTCATCCCTACTCTCCATTGGTGCAGGCTTGGATTCTGGGACATGGGTGACTCATCCTGGAGCAAGGCCCCCCAGCCTTATTGGGGGGTGGGGGGCATGTCAACAGCTGCCCGAGGGGGCTGGGGGATGGCTCTCTGGTTCTGAATCTGCTGCAATGTGCAAGCCATTTCTGGCCCCAGACACACTCACCCAGAGCCATGGGTGCAGGCCAATGGGGGCTTTGCTAGGAAGCTGACCTTTATGCACTGGGGCTGTCCCACAGCAGACGGGCCGCCCTCGGAGGTAGTGAGCTCCCTGTCTCTGAGGCTGGCTGCCCCAGGTGAGATCTGGGAGGCTGTTCTGGGAGACATGTGAGAGCTTTGTCTCAATTGGGCTTTTGTGCATTTGGGAATCTGGGTCCGCTAGAGTGAGCAGTCAGGGCTTCTGCTGTAGCCTGGCCTAGCCCCCACGGGCCTCGTGGCCACCTCCCTGGGGGCTCTCCTCAGTCGCTCGGGTTGTGGGGGAGGGACCTTCTCCCTCCCTGTCCCAAGGGCTTCATTACTACCTGATCACACTTTGCTCAGCTTAGGTCCCCATCTTCACCAATCTGCCTCCAGACACCCCACGGATCCCAGTTCTACCAAGTCCGGGCTGCTTCCCTTCCCATGTCACCTGGGCAGGGCCTCGCCTCTTGGGCCCTGGCAGTCCTCAAATGAGCCATGCCACCAGAGGGGCACAGGCACTGAGTGGCAGCCCTGTGGCCCATCTGTGCCCGCAGCCTGGTCTCGCCGAAGGTGCCTGGGTGGTTCTCTCTTCATAACTGGACATACCCCTCCCTGCCTGGGCCTCCTGGCCAGGCCCTCTCACTTCCTCCCACCTGGTGTGTGCCACTGCGGGCCTCTCACCTGGTTGCCACTGGCCCTGAGCTCCAACCTTGTCTGGGGATCTGGGCTTCCTTCCTTTTTCCTTCCCGTTCTGACAGCCCCACAGAGTCCTGCTTTGAGGCACTGGCAGCCTGAGGGCAGGGAGTCTGGACTAATGCCCCTTCTTGACCCCCTCTGGTCTACCTGAGGCCGCTGATGCCTTCCTGATGATGGCCAGGCCAGCCAGGGCATCTGACTTAGGCCTCATTGGTGCTGACCAGGCTTCCTGACTCCTCACCTGCCTCTCCTCTGGAGACACCTCTCTCTCTATCCTTGGCCAGCCCCAGCTATGGCCAGTGCTCTTTCCTGAGGGGCCATACCCTTAGGATGCCAGCCCCCGCACGTGCTGCACGGACTCCTGACTCTGTCTTTGGTGTTAGGGGAGGAGCCGGCAGCCAGTGGTCGGAGAGGCACCTTGGGACCTCAGCAGCAGGAGACCCACCTCGGGCCGCAGGTGGACCTGGCCGTGGCCACCACGCATGACTCCGAGCTCGGGCACGCCGAGTCCATGACCAGCGCCATGGCAGGACGCGCCTCTGGCCAGGGTAAGGGCGTGCCCCTGAGAGAGGGCACTTCTGCATTAAACTCACAGCCTTCTGAGTCCCTGGAAGATGGAGGGGAAGCCAGGTTCTGGGAGACCCTACTTGGACAAACGGGTGCCAAGACTTTCCCAAGGCATCATCAGGGTGTGGGTTCAAGGCTGGAAGTCTGAGTCTCTGGGGAGCAGCCAATAAACATTGGGCACCTCCTGTGTGCCAGCTCCTGTGCTAAGCACTGGGACACTGAGGGCCGAATACCACTGGGGCTCCCTCATCGCCTCCCCCCAGCCTGCCTCAGCGACTGGGGCCCAGTGACCCTGGGCAAGTCAGGGATGTGGCCGTGCTGTCCCAGGCAGGGGATCTTCATGGGGGAGGGTCTCCACCCAGAACTGCCAGGTCCAGGCCTGGGCTTGGTGCTCCCCTGTCCCCTCCCCCCCTCCCCTTTCCCACTTGTACCTAGGATTCCCCCTGTCTTGGTCCCAGGCCAAAGGTGCCATCCCTTCTGGTTCGTCCTCCCCCTGTGAGCAGATGATTGAACATGACGCCAAAGGGAGAGAGGGGCTGGGGCATCTTCTGTGTCCCCTGGGCAGTGGCCAAGGGGCAGCCCAGAGGGCAGGGAAGGGCTAAGGGCACCCCAGCCAGAAGGAAGGCCGGGGAGCACCCCCTGCTGGATGGCTCCACCCCCTGACTGTGTGCCTGGCCCTGTGCTGAACCCCGGCCTCCCCACTGCCCTCAGTCTGGGGAAGGACTGCATGTAATCAAAGTCCTCCCAGGCCCAAGAGATAACCTAGGGAAGGCCCTGGAGTCCAGAGGGAGCAGGGAGGGCTTCCCAGAGGAGGCGGCATTTTAGCTGGGACTTCCAGGCTGCCAGAGGGCCAGGAGGGGAGGACCGGCAGAGGCAGAGCAGCTGGAGGAGGGCAAGAAGATGGAAAGGGAGGACGATGGTTGAATTCGGGGTGGAGATGAGGGGAGAGAACAGAGCAGTTGGGGTTTGGAGGGAGTGAGCCCACAAATTATGGCCTGAGGGTGCAGCGGGGTGAGCAGTTGGAGGAGCTGGTTCTGCCACCCAAGGAGGGTCCCCTGTGAAAGGAGGAAGGCATAGTCCCGGGGCACTGTAGAGCTCAGCAGGAGCCTCTGGTCTGAGTGAACCCAATGACCTCCAGGGAGGAGAGGTGGCTGAGGGAGGGTGGGGTGGGGGCCTGGGAGGGGCAGCCAAGGTGCAGCAGAGTTGGGGGGGGCCCGGGGGGGGGGGGGGGCGGGGAGCCCGCACTGCCTGAGAGCCAGCAGAGGCCAGGAGAGGGCTGGACTGCAGGCGGGTTTGCTCCCTGGGGCTGGCCGCCTGTAGAGGGGCTTTGGGAAGATCGAGCCTATGGAGGATGTTGGAGCCAAGGCCGAGAATGACAGAGGGCAGCTGGGGAGACGCTGAGGAAGGCATTTGGCCGTAGGGCGGGCACCTGTGGGGTCCAGGGCACGTGCTGGGCTCTGCCGGGCCTGTCTTTTCTCTGAGTTACATGGGAGGGCTGCGCCTGGCCCGTTACACACAAGTACATACACATAGTCCGCCCCTGCAGATACACGCACTCAGCCAGCCAACCCCGCCTCCTTGCTTTTCCTCACTCTGCACCTTTGCCCAGGCTGTCCCAGATGCCTGGGCTGCCCTCGGGCCCCACCCCCAACCGCAGCCCTTAGACTCCTGGTTCTCTTTGAGGCTGGGCGCATCCTTTACCGTGGACCAGAAACAGCCGCTGACCCTGGGGACGCTTTCTGTGGCCCCTCACCCCCAGGCTCTGCTCTCTCCCCAGCCTCCAGCTCAAAGCCTTCAGGAAGCCTGGCTCCTCGGGCAGAACCTCCCCGGGTCAAAGCCCGCCTTCTGCCCACCATGCCCAAGCTCGTCATCCCCTCCTCCATCGCCAAGTTCCCCCCTGAGATCACGGTCACTCCCCCAACCCCCACCCTCCTCTCCCCCAAGGGCAGCATTTCAGAGGAGACCAAGCAGAAGCTGAAGGTAAGTGTGACTGGGGGCGGGGTGGGGTTGGAGAGGGAGTAGGCCAGCCTGGGGCGGGGGGGGGGGTGACAGGGCAGCTGGCCCCGGGATGGGCACCAGTGGAAACACCAAGACAGCTGGCCGAGGAGGGTCTCTAGCCCGGAGGTGCCAGGGCAGCTGGCCCCAGGATGGGCACCAAGGCAGCTGGCCAAGGAGGGTCTCTAGCCCGGAGGTGCCAGGGCAGCTGGCCCCAGGATGGGCACCAAGGCAGCTGGCCCGTGGTTGGTTACTAGAGGTGCCAGGGCAGCTGGCCGAGGAGGGTCTCTAGCCCGGAGGTGCCAGGGCAGCTGGCCCCGGGATGGGCACCAATCAGGGACACCAAGGCAGCTGGCCAAGGAGGGTCACTAGCCTGGAGGTGCCAGGGCAGCTGGCCCCAGGATGGGCACCAAGGCAGCTGGCCCGTGGTTGGTTACTAGAGGTGCCAGGGCAGCTGGCCGAGGAGGGTCTCTAGCCCGGAGGTGCCAGGGCAGCTGGCCGAGGAGGGTCTCTAGCCCGGAGGTGCCAGGGCAGCTGGCCCCAGGATGGGCACCAAGGCAGCTGGCCAAGGAGGGTCTCTAGCCCGGAGGTGCCAGGGCAGCTGGCCCCAGGATGGGCACCAAGGCAGCTGGCCCGTGGTTGGTTACTAGAGGTGCCAGGGCAGCTGGCCCCGGGATGGGCACCAAGGCAGCTGGCCAAGGAGGGTCACTAGCCTGGAGGTGCCAGGGCAGCTGGCCCCAGGATGGGCACCAAGGCAGCTGGCCCGTAGTTGGTTACTAGAGGTGCCAGGGCAGCTGGCCCCGGGATGGGCACTAGCCAGGGCGCCAGGGCAGCTGGCCCCGGGATGGGCACTAGCCAGGGCACCAAGGC
>NW_027186029.1:681922-692866 GCF_028583685.1 Petaurus breviceps papuanus
AGGGCAGCTGGCCCCGGGATGGGCACTAGCCAGGGCACCAGGGCAGCCGGCTCCTCTGGGACCCCCAGCCTGTCAGTCGCTGGCCGGCCTCACCTGTTCCTCCCTCTCCCAGACGGCCATCCTGAGCGCCCAGTCCGCTGCCACTGTAAAGAGGGAGAGCCTCTGCCAGCCCGCCCTGGAGATCCTGGAGATGTCCAGCCAGGAGTCGTCCCTGGAGAGTGAGAGTGAGGAAGATGACGACTACATGGACATCTGAGGGCGTGGCCTCCCGCTCCGCCCCGCCCCCAGGAGGGCCGGCGCCGCCCCGTGGGGGGGACCTCGCCGAGCTTCTCCTGCAGGCGGACACAAGGGGGCGCTCTGCACAAAGCTCGCGCTGGCTGTTTTGGGACGGACCTGGAGCCCGGGGCAGCTTTTTTCTACCAAGTGATAGTTTTGTAAGACGCGGATACAAAGTCGCCGGAGCCGCGGGGCCGCGGCGTCCTGGCAGCGCCAGCCTCGGGCTGGACCGCGTTTCTTTTCTAATAAAGTGGAAAGTGTGGCTGTGTGGGCTGCTTGACCTGAGCCCGTCCCCGTCCCCGGGCCCTGCGTGGGTGGGCGGCTGTGGGGGACCCCGTGCTCCTGGCTGCACCCCTCCCCCTCTCCGGGACTCAGTCTCCTCCTTTATAAAATTAGAATAAGCATTGGAAGGGACCACAGTGGCCTGTGAGGATGGGCAGCTCACTCCCTTACAGGACAGTCCAGCGACAGGTATGGGGGAGGGGGGGCGCTTAACCTGCCTCTGTGGCTCCTGAAGCCCTCCGGGACAGGAAGGCAGCCTCCCATGCCCCCCAGCCTGCCCTTGTCTAGGCTCCCCAGGCCTCATTCCTTCCAGCAGTCCCATGGACGCGCATTCGGTCCATGTGGGCCAGGCACTGTCCAGCTTCTCAGTGTCCCTCTGAAACCCTGGGGCCCAGAACTGCTATCAGGCAGAAAAGGCCTGTCCCCTCCCTTTTCCCTTAGCCTTGTGCCTCTTAATGCAGCCCAAGGACTGACTCCTGAGCTTGTGGGCCACTCAAACCCCTAGATCTTCCTTGGGGCCCCTCCCCCACCTTGTGCTTATGAACTTGACATTCACTCCTATTTCATTTCTGCTTGTTAGTCTCCCCTATCGGGCCCCACCCTCTGAATCCACAGGCATCTCTCTCTGTTTCCCAATGCTGACCTGGCTGCAAAAATGCCCCCCTAGGGTTTCCCATTCAGGATTCAGTCTGATATGTTTTCTAGGGAAGCTTGGGAGAGTTGGGGGTGGGGAGAAGGCACAGATTTTACTGGACTTTTTCCTGCTTCTCCATCATCTTGGCTCCCCTACCATCTTTTTAATGGATCTTCTCAGATCTAAAATGTCCCCAGCAATGAAAGTCAAGCCATCTGCCCTGTCCTTTGCAGACTCATTCTCTTCCTTTTTTTTTGTTTTGTGAATCTGGCTGGCCAGTGTCCCTTTTCCAAACTGGTTTGTTTTTTTGTTTTTTGTTTTTTGCTTTTTGGAGGGCCATTGGGGTTAAGTGACTTGCTAAAGACCACAGGGCTAGTGAGTGTAAAGTGTCTGAGGTTGGATTGCAACTCGGGTCCTCCTGATTCCAGGGCCTGTGCTCTATCCACCACACCACCCAGCTGCCCCCTTTTCCAACCTCTTTCAAATGTGGCCAGTTCCTTCAGGATGCCAGGGTGTGTCTAGTTCATCTGACTGGAGGGCTGATTTGATCACCAAATGCCCTCTTCTTTGGGTGATTTCTGTTCTCTCATTTCCAGTTGAGAGAAATGATTCCCTCATATTAATAGCCTATCATTAAAATTGGGGAGGCCTCAGCTTTTTTCCCCTGTGCTATTTCATTGTCCAGTTTCTCAAGGACCAAGATGATGGGAGAGAGAATCAACGCTCCCCTTTTTCTGGGGATTGCTCCTTCCCCCAACTGGCTCAGACACCTAATCTAAGGGGAATGCTCCCGGGCCATTGTCTTTTGCTAGGTCGCAGGAACATGGATTCTTTATTTAGATTACCCAAGGCTGGTGTAGATGACATCATCACAGTTCAGGTCCAGCCTCTCACTGTAATATTCCTTCTCTCATTAATTGTTAACCAGAGTTAGTTGCCACCCTCAGGAATACCCCTTTTCCAATGGGCATGTAAGCCATGAGCCCACCATCACGATTGTCTTTGGCAGTCAAGAGTGCCGCTGACCTTTTATTTAAATGCTGCCATTATTAATACAATGACTGATCTCCCAGGAATGCTGCCTCAAACTTTAAATGCCACATGGTGCAAAGAGCCTTGAGGAGTCTGCTTCCCCTCTGACCATTTTTCCTCTTTCCATCTAGCCCCAGTCATGCTCCTGTCCCTTCTCTGATCTTCCCTTTGCTCCCCTTTGAGCCTTTCTCTTGTTCTTAGAATCTCTCACCTGCTCAGCCACTGAGTTCAGCCCTAGCATTCTTGATATTCCCTGTAGGCTGGGCCAAGCTCGTCTGTTCATCTAACCTGGCCTTGCTTCCATCTTCTGTACATTGCCCATTAAAAGTTAGACTGGAGAGGTCCCTGTGAATCCACATCTATCTCTTCAAACAAATCCCATTTCCTTTAATGGAATTGTTTCCCTTCCTTTCCAGATTTTCACTGTAGGGACTCTCCCATTGGGTTTCCATATGAACACACCATTTGTTTTTTTTCTCCTGATCCAAGCCCTGGAGTTCAGAGGGCAAGGGCAAAGCAGGTTTGAAACAGGATTTGGAAGCCAATAGTGGGGAGAATGGGGAGATTATCATTAAGGAAAAGCAGGCATGGAATCAATGTATGGAAGGAGAGGCACATTCGGACAGTTTGCTGAATTTTCATAAAAGTGTCTGGGGAGAAGAGAAAGTCAGTTGAAGGAAATTGGAGCCTGTTTGCCCAGACACAGCAGGGATGTGAAGCTTAATTTTAGTGGGGCATGGGAAGGATATAAACATGCTCTTAGAAGGATAAAAATATTTTAAATGCAACTTAATTTTTATTCCCTGACAGCAGGTGGTATGTAGACATAGTGGTGAATTTTCACCCAGCCCTCATCTTTGCCAGCAATCAGAAGATTTAGGGAAGCATTGCCCAAGACTTAAGGAAGATTGAGACCTCCTTGACTGAGGAGAAGAATCACAAGATGGCCAGACTTGGAAAGCTAAGAGCTCCCCTGGGAGAAATGCTTGTTGCTTCCTCAGGAAGTTAGTTCTGAGATTTTCTCATGATTTCCAAATTCATTTTCATGGATTTTGATGTTCTTGTGGCTGTGGAAAAGTAGCTAGCTCATGAAGTACGATCCAAAACTGAGCAATTTAAGATTTAGATTTCTATTAGACTCAATAAATAAGTTGGGGAAATAATTATTCAAATGTAGTGAAAAAAAGCTACCCTATGTAAATAGGAGCCTTGTGGATTCTGCCCTGAGTCCTAAGAGGAGGCGGGCAGCTTGAAAGTCTGCTCATTTATGTGATGAATTGTCCGATTAGGAAATCTGTGGAAATGAGCTGGATTCATCGAAACTCCGTTGGTAAATGTCAGTGTTACAGCCTGGGACCAGCTTCGGATCACCAGCCCAGTGCCAAAAAGTTTTCCTTCTTGTCCTTGGGTGCCTGTGTAGGGCGTTCAGCTCCCCGGGCTAACTGCAGCCGCTATCTTTCTCAGTTTGCAGTGAACTTTCAGGCATTCATGTGTGTAAAATCCCTCAATATGGTGATTTTCTAAATACCTAATGATTGATTTTTGCATCAGGCTGTGTAAAACTAGAGGAAAATTGGAAAACTTTTGGAAAGATCTTGTATATTCTAATGCATATGAAGGATAGATTTTTGTTTTATTGGGAATTTGCTGATATTGTTGTTAACCCAAGAAATCCCAGCCCCCAGTTCCAAACTGTGAGTGGTGGACTTTGCTGTGGTAACTTGACTTACTCCAAGTTTTGGATCAAGGCATAACTCTTTAAATTATTGTGATGCTGGTAAATGACCATCACTGGAGGGAAAATGCCAAGCACTGATGTCAAACAGGGAATTGCCTCCACATGCTGCATATGTATTGAGAGCAGGGGAAGGTGGAGAAAAGGCCACACAAAGCTAATGGATTTCCTTGGCTCAGTTTCCCCACTGTGCAATTTTTGTTTCTTTAAGTAGTTTTTATTTTAGCCTGATCCTCTCATTTTTCTTTTTTAAATTTTAAACCAATCACTACATTTATTTATTTATTTATAAAGTTTCCTATGGTGTGGTCTCCCCACCCCCCACAATAGTATTTTATTTTTTCCAATTACATGTAAAGATAATTTTCAACATTCATTTTTATAAGATTTTGAGCTCCACATTTTTCTCCTCTCTCTCCCCTCTCCTGTCCCCAGTACAGCAAGCAATCTGATACAGGTGATACATGTGATTTCCCCATTAGTCCTGTTGTGAAAGAAGAATCAGAACAAAAGGGGAAAACCATTTGAAAGAAAAAAGAAAAAAAGTGAAAACCGTCTGCTTCCATCTGTGTTCAGACTCCGTGGTTCTTCCTCTGGACAGGGACGGCATTTTCCATCATGAGTTTTTGGAATTGCCTTTTTTTTTTTTTTTAACAGAAATGTTGACGTTGTTCAGTTGTTTTTTTTAGATGTGTCTGATTTTTCATGACTCCATTTGAGGTTTTCTTGGCAAAGATACTATAGTGGCTTACCATTTCCTTCTCCAGCTTATTGGACATAAGAGGAAACTGAGGCAAAGAGGGTGAAGTGACTCACCCAGTATCACACAGCTAGTAAGTGCCAGAGGAAGAATTTGAATTCAGGTCTTCCTGACTCCAGGCCTCACACTCTATCCACTGAACCACTTAGTGGCCTTACTTTTTACCAATTAGATCCTAACACCCTATGAATAATGTGGAATTCTGTTGTGTGCCTGGTTGGTCCAAAGAGTATTTATGATTTTTACCTGAAATCAAACAAAGCTAAGGGACTTGTTTTATAATGCTTAGGACAGGTCAATCTGTACCTTTAGGCTTGGCCTAAGGGAAGAGGCTTGATATTGTTACAATTGTGTCCCTTCTTCCCCTCTTGTAGGAAACATCTCTAACCATGGCAGGCTGACTGCAAAGGTTTGGGGGCTTTGTTTGTCTGTCTGTTTTGGTGAATTGTATTGTTCCAGTAATCTGGCAATGCTGAACCTACTGTAATGGAATGCAGGCATAAAAGACCCTATTGGATGATATTCCTAAAATTTTGAACACATGGCCATCACTTATCTCAACCTCTTGATCAAGGCAACCAGGACAAATGGGTTCTAGATTTGCCATCTTCCTTCTCATTTGTTTGGTAATGATGCATTCATGTATATGATGGCATCCTTAAAATCTCACGCTCTTTCTCTCAAAATAACCCTTTCTCCAAGAAATCCTTTAATCCGCGCTCTTGTAACCCCAACACCATCTTTCCTGTGTCCCCTTCACCTCCTATTTTTCTGTTGGGTACGAAATATTTCTTTTTTTTTTTTTTTGGCCTTTTGGAGGGCAATTGGGGTTAAGTAACTTGCCCAAGGTTACACGGCTAGTATTTTTTGGTGGGTGTTAAGTGTCTCAGGCCGGAACTGAACTCGGGTCCTCCCGACTCCAGGGCCGGCGCTTTACTCAATGCGCCACCTAGCCGCCCCAAGAAATATTTCTATACCCATTTGAGTGTGTATGTTTATTCCCCCTTTGAACCAGTTTAGAAAAGGGTGAGATTCAAGCATCAGCTCCCTCCTTTTTCCTCTCTTTGATAAAAGCTCTTCTTTGATATAAGACAGTTTCCCCGACTCTGGGGCCGGTGCTCTTACTCGCTGAGCCACCTGGCTGCCCCTATAAGAAGTCTTTCTTAAAATGATAAGCTGTATCTACCTAAAATCAAGAGCAAGCATTATTTGTAATGGGGATAAGCTAGAAACCTTTCCAATAAAGGCAGGGGTGAAGCAAGAGTGCGCATTATCATCACTATTATTCAATATTGTACTAGAAATGCTAGCTATTCTAAGGAATTAGAATAGGCAATGAGGAGATAAAACTATCACTCTTTGCCAATGATGTGATGGTATATTTGGGCAATTCTAGAGAATCAACTCAAAAAATACTTGAAATAATTAACAACTGCAGCCACATTGCAGGATACAAGATAAATCCAGACAAACCATCACCATTTCTATATATTACTGACAAAAGTCTGGCGGCAAGAGATATAAAGGAGAGATTCCATTTAAAATAACCATAGGCAACATAAAACACTCAGGAGTCTGCCTGCCAAGACAAATGCAGAAATTATATGAACACAATTCAAACATGCCTTTCCCACAAATAAAGTCAGATCTAAACAGGTGGAAAAATATAAATTGCTCGTGGGTCAGCCAAGCTAATATAGTAAAGATGACAGTTCCACCTATATTCATTTACTTATTCAATGCCATACCAATCAAGCTGCCGAAAAGGCATTTTATAGAGTTAAAAACATCATAACAAAATTCATCTGGAAGTATAAAAAGTCATGAATATTGAGGTAATTAATGGGAAAAATGGGAAAGAAGGTGACCTGATCATACCAGATCTCAAACTGTATTAAAAATAGTAATTGTTAAAACCATCTGGTATTGGCTAAGAAATAGGGTAGTGGGTCAGTGGAATTGGTTAGATAGACAAGACAGTAGTAAATAATTATAGAAATCTACTGTGTGATAAAACCAGAGACTCCGCTTTCTGGGATAAGAACTCACTATTAGAAAAAAAAAAACAACCTACAAAAACAGTATGGCGCAAACTAGATATAGACCAGCATCTTACACTGTGGATTAAGATACGATCAAATAGTTACATGGTTTAGATATTAAGGGTGGTATTATCACACACATATATACATATATATATATACACATACATACACATATAATATATCATTATCAATATAAAAATATTAGGAGAGCAAGGAATAGCTTGCCAGATCTGTGGGAAAAGAAAGAATTTATACCCAGCAAGAAGAAGGCAGCATTACTAGATACAAAATGGAAAATTTTGATTACATAAAATTCAAGCTTTTGCACAAATAAAACCAAAACAACTAAGATTAGAAGGGAAGCAGAAAACTTGGAAACAATTTTTTCAATAAGTGTCTCTGATGAAGTCTTCGTTTCTCAGATACTGTAATGTAATGCCAAGGAAAGGCAACTTCCCAGGTTCAAAATACCAGCATAGGTGCTCTCTATTTTATTCAGTGACAAACCCAGAACAGAGAAGATCAAAACATGACATCATTCAAAATACAGCATTTACTAAGTGTGATTAAATAATCTCCAAGTACTACCCCACCCCAGGACTTTCCAATCATTCAATCAATTACAAAGTCCCTGTTCTAAATACTACTCCACCCCTAGGCTATACCTTCATTTGGTCCACCACATAACCCCTCTTCTCAAATGGAGATTAGTTTCCAAACATAGGTAAAGTACCTTCATTTGTCAATCACAGAGCACAATAAGGTCAAAAGTTCCCCACCCCCAGGATCACAATTGAATCTACCCCAGAGTTACATCAAGTTTAAACACAGCACTTAATACCCAAATGGAGGTCTTTTCTTCATCTTGACACGAGGCAAGTTCTCAGCAATCTTAGTTCCTGGGGAGACAAGGCTTAGCAAGGCCATAAGATACATTGCCAGTCCCTTCATGAATTTATCCTCTGTCTGTAGAACAGTCCTAGAACCCCTGAACACATTAGCAAAGCCCTCTCCCAGGATTTCTGTAAACATACAACAAGAAAATCCTTCTTCAGGGCTTCTGAACCAACAGAAAGGCTCCCAGACCCCTGCAACAACAGCACTGTCCCTCACCAGTGGACAGTATTCATTCTGTCTGCAGGACAGTCTCCAGACCCCTGCAACAACAGTACTGTCCCTCACCAGTGGACAGTATTCTCTCTCTGTCTGCAGGACAGTCTCAGGGCTTCTTAGTGAACAGCCAGGTTCCAGGACTTCTTCAACAAAAGGACTGTCTTTCACCAGTGGACAAATCTGGCAAAACAACATCAAAACAGACAGACAAAGTACCAGCAAAACAGCCATGTCTCCTCAGTCCTTGGCAGCTCAGGGGGCAGGTCTCAAAAGTCCAGGGCAATTCAAAGCGGCCACCAGCAATTCTCTTAGTCTCTCTCTCTCCACGAGGTGCTGCTTCCAAAAAGATCTTCCGCCTCTCTCTTGTGTCTCCAAATCTACATCACCAGCTCCTCCCAGTTCAGGACTTTCTTTTCACATCAACAAGCCCATCCCACAGGTGGGATTAACAAACTCTGGGTTTTAACACAATCAATTTGAAAACCAAGCCAATACAGGGGAATCTTTAATTGCCATTACTATCACAGATACATAGAGAACTGAGTCAAATTTATAAGAACACAAGTCATTCCCCAATTGATAAATAGTCAAAGGATATGAACAGGCAGTTTGCAGATGAAGAAATCAAAGCTATCTATAGTCACATGAGAAAATGCTCTACATTACTATTGATTAGAGAAATGCAAATTAAAACAACTCTGAGGTTCCACTTCATACCTATCAGATTGGCTAATGTGACAAAAAAGGAACTGATAAATGTTGGAGGGGATGTGGGAAAATCAGAACACTGTTGGTGGAGTTGTGAACTGATTCAACCATTTTGGAGAGCAATTTGGAACTATGCCCAAAGGGCTATAAAACTGTGCATACCCTTTGATCCAGCAATACCACTGCTGGATCACCACCCAAAAAGATCAAAGAAAAGGGAAAAGGACACATTTATACCAAAATTTTATAGCAGCTCTTATTGTAGTGGTAAAGAACTGGAAATTGAGAGACTGCCCATCAATTGGAGAATAGCTGAACCAGTTATGGTATATGATTGTAAAAGAATACAATTACGCTAAATGAAATGATGAGCAGGCAGACTTCAGAAAAACCTGGAAAAACTTACATGAAATGATGCAAAGTGAAACGAGTAGAACCAGGAGAACACTGTACGCAGTAATAGCCATATTGTACGATGATCAACAGTGAATGAGTGGGCTGTTCTAAACAACAATTCCAAAAGGGTCATGGCAAAAACCATGATTCAACTCCAACGAAAGAACTGCTGGAGTGTGAATGCAGACAACAGAATACTTTTTTCTGGTTTGTGTGTGTGTGTGTTTTACCCCTTTGATTCTGTGTCTTTCACAATGTAACTCATATGGTAATAAATTGTGTTTGTTTGAACATGTATAACATATCAAATTGCTTACCATTTTAGGGAAGGGGGAGATGAAGAAAATAGAGGAAAAAATTGGAACTAAAATTTTTTTAATGTTTAAAAATTACTTTTATATCTAACTGGGGGGAAACAAAATATTGTTTAAGGAAAAAAAAGATGCTAACTTGGTGGCAAAAGGATTGAATATTAAGAGGGAATGGCTGAACAAGTTGTGGTATATGATTACTATTATGCTATAAGAAATGATGAACAGGATGATGTCAGAAAACCCTGGAAAGACTTACGTGAACTGATGCGAAGTGAAGTGGGCAGGACCAGGAGAAGAATGTGCTGCAATGTTGTATGATGATCAACTATGAATGACTTAACTAATCTGATCAATATTATGATCCAATCTAATTCTGAAGGACATATGGTGAATAATGCTGTCTATCTTTAGAGACAGACCTGATGGAGTCTGAATGCAGATTGAAGCAGACTTTTAAAACTTTGTTTCTTTTTCTTTTTGGTCTGTGCTTTCTTTCACAACATAACTAATATGGAAATATGTTTTGCATGACTGCACATGTACAATTGATAGCAAATTGCTTGCCTTCTCAATGAGGGAGAAGGGGAGGAAGGAAGAGAATTTGGAACTTAAAATATAAAAAAAAATCAGTGTTGAATTTTTTCATGAAATTGGAAAAGCATTTTTTTTTTTGGTCTTTAGTAATTTGTTTACTTTTAGTTTACAAGATTCATTACCACAATTCTTGAGTTTCAAATTTTCTCTCCTGCACCCCCCCCCATGGCATCATACAATCAAGTATAGAATCTGCAAATACTTTCACATTAGGCATTAGTCAGGTTATAAAGAAGGAATGTAACAGATGGAATGAAGAATGGGAAAGAAGAAACACACCCCAGTGGTCAGCAAGGAACCCCATGTCTGAAACACCTAACTGTCCTGGGTTTTACTGGCTCCATTTCTTTCTCAAAGACCGAGCCTTAATTGTCTCTGGATCTCCAGGATTGGCCAAGCACCACTTAAGGTTAATTTTGGGGCCCTCCTGGCTTAGAGTGAATGCCAGTGGTAGCTGTTTTCCTTTGGAACAGCAAACCCAAGGGTGTCCAGACCCTCTCCCAGTCCCCTCCCCTCCCATTCTTTTCCCCATTAAAGGGGCCCTCCTTTGAGTCACTTCTTAAAGAGGCCAGTCTTCCTGACTGATATCTGGCTACTTCACCCAAATGACTCCGGTGGCTGGGGAGCTTGCCTAGGCCTCCTGCCCCTGGTGGTCCTGCTTCTGGTCAGCTGGCTGGGTGCTGTGGAGGAGGCTCTGGAGGGGGTTTCCAGCCCCTCCCCCCCTTCTGCCTCCCAGAATGGCCCTTAGAAGTCAACCTTGGTCCTTGCCCTTCCATTCTGGGAGAAGGAAGTGGTGTCTCCAACTCTGGGTGTCTCAAAGGTCAGGAGAGAAAACCATGGGATCAAGGAGTTGGAATCCAGGCTGAAAACAACCTGAATTCCCTGAGGAACTAAGAACAATGTGGGGAGGATCTGGGGATCCACAGACCAGGGGGGAGCACTCTGCCCCAGCCCAGGGGGAGGACTCACTGCCTCAGCCCAGGGGGAGGACTCACTGCCCCAGCCCAGGGGGAGGACTCACTGCCCCAGCCCAGGGGGAGGACTCACTGCCCCAG